>NC_137653.1:10796335-11376335 GCF_963422515.1 Blennius ocellaris | reverse complement strand
GGTATCGATTTAGGAGGAAAAACTTTCCCTAAAGAGAAGCAGTGTAGATCTCAGCCTCATGTACCTGCTCCCTCGGGATATCTGATTTCTTGTTCTGTGAAGAACCTATTCTGACCATTGAGATGCCACTGTTGAATCAATGCAACAGCAAGTCAAACAATGAACGAACACAACAAACTTTCATTCATACATTTTAATTATGGAGTGCAAACTTTTCAGTGATTAATTTCTATGATGCATATATTTTTGTTCTTATATTTTATAACTATATTATAACTTTTATTATAAAACTGCAATAACATAGTGAATGTGCTCCAGGATACTATCGATTAACTAAACTTTTTTTTGTAACTATGAAGCTAGTGGGGTCATATATATTACTACAAAAAAAAAGTATCTTATTTAAAAATAAGCTGTCTAAATAAAACCTTCACTTGTTTTAATCAATTATAGTTGCTTATTGGTAATGGTGAATAAACACAGCATTACACTCAACACGCAAAGCTTCTTGGGTAAAACCTCCCAAAAATATGTTTATAGTATTTAATCATTGATCATGAAAGTGTTGTACATTTGTACAGTTTTACAGCTTGACTCATGAGTGGGGAAATGTTAGGTTGCTCTTACCGTTTAGTCACGTAATGTGTCTGCTTGACCTACTGACAGATTAACTGCAGTTCCTGTTTGCATCCTGTCACAGTTTCAAGGGACTTAGCCTCCATGACAGTGTGTTACTTGTACCTGTAAAGCACGCAACTAATCCGAGGTAACTGTTGATCATGTGTGACTTTAGGCACGCGGCAATCACCCTTTTGATCTAAGCTTTTCTGCCTGCACTTCTCACATGGCTTGTGCATTTATATAAATCTCATTTAGTGCTCAGTGCTCATATCCCTATTGAGCCAGATGCCCTAGATAAGGCAAAATGGCTACCTTGACCTCCAGTCATGTGAAAACTATGTTTATATACGTACATTTATGTTTCTTTCTTTTTTTAATCTAAAAAAATACAACCCCCCCCAAAAAAAACCCCACCGTAAACTTCATTTAACAAATTTAAAGTGCAAAAACAACCCTCTCAACAATTAGTTGAACTGAGAAGCACTGTAGGTGCAATGGTTTCTGCATGTTGGCTCTTATAGATGTGAAAATCTGTTCATAATCTAGAAGTGCAATTGCATAGAAGTGATCAACATTATAGGCGTCAGTCTTTCTTGAAATGTAAACACACAAAGCATGTGGGTTTGAACAGCTCGGATAATTTTCAAAATGTATCTGTATGTTTTAATCAGTCTATCGAATAATTTGATCTGCTTGAATTGCTTTGAAATGTTAAATTCTGCCTGTGTCTACCTGAACTCGGCTGTTAATGTGGCTCCATATTATTGTTACAGCTATGTTTTGTTATGGGTCCCTTTTAAATGACCAAATGCTGTATTTCACAAAGTCAACTAATGTGGAAAACAACTTGTGAATGTGCACTCTGAGTTAAAATTTTTCATTGTAACATCACACGTTTTCATCTTATTCCATGAAAGTGAGGTCGGTAGTCCACATTCTGGTCAACATCCAAATAAGCTTAAAAACAACAGCCAACAAACCAACCAAGCAACCAACAGCCAAATAAACAAACAACAAAACCAAAAGCCACTGCAAACAAGGTCTCATCTGTTTGGTGTGGAAAAGTAACAGTAAAAACATATTAAAGTCTGTTTGACCTTCATTGTGTGTCCTCAGACTCAACCTCTTTGACCAGTGAGGCTGGTAAGCAACAGCAGTAAATACTTTTAAAAGGCTGTGACAATTGAAGGAGACAGCTGTCCCCTCTAAAGCACACCCTGACTCTCAGATAACCTACTCAACACTTCTGAATTGCGCACGAGGTGTCAATCCAATTTACAAGGATTGAAGATTAGAACAGGCCAAACCCCTCCGGTTTAACAGCTTGCTAGGGACAATTTTTGGATAGTAAGCGGATAAGCACAAGCTCCTTGGTCTGGAAATCCCACTTGTTAGAATTGGCATACTTATGAAAGGTATGTGACAGATGGTTTCCTGTGTGTACCTCCTGGGCAGTCCCGTCCATGATCCTATTATTTTTCAAATATTTACACATCACATTTTATTCTCATGTCAATAGTTGAGTATGTTGACAGGGGCAGGAAACTATTTGCTTGACCGAAGATCAAAATATGATTTCTGGTTCATTTGCTTAAGACACAATGTTTGGCCAAATAATATGCTGCATACCTTGCAAATATGCTATTGTATTTATTTTATTGTATATTCTCAACCGTGTCAATGATTTGTTTTCAATAGATTTTTAAAGTGTGTCATATCAGAAAGATTAAACGCACTGAAACTAAAAAGAAAGGTTGTTAAACAAATGTCTTTTCCCTCATTGAAAATTCCATTGAACACCTATTGAATTGAAATTACTTCTGACCAACATTGCATGCATAATTTATCTTTATTCCAAACTTACATATAGTAATTTATATTAAAAAAAAAACATCCAACAGAATTTCGAAAAAGTACTTATGTACTATATTGTATTTTTAGATTCCGATGTAATTTAGGATTGGGGTTATTTATTTCAAAATTTAGGGTTGGGGTTATACATTTATAAATTGTTGACTTTAAAATAAATATACAGTTTCATACAAACACTGAAATTAAAGTTAGTCAGCGTTATAGTTTTAGAATATTCAATTTATATATATGTCACAACTGATTTGAGGCAGATGGTGTCCAAAAGAATAAACAAAAACAGAAATATTCCAGTAGTACTGGCAAAATAAACCAATAAAACAGACTAGATCCCTATAGTTTATTCTGGATTGATTGTGGGCTTGGGCCATTTCTGTGTAGAGTTTTCATGTTCTCCCTGTGCTTATGTCAGTAATTCTACGGAGGATTTATTTTCCTTCAACACTTCAAAAACATGTGTTTGAGGCTGACTTCGCTCTGTCGCGCCATCTGTCGCTCTGTCTGTTGCTCTGTGTTTGCTTTTACATTTGATATGAAACAACAAAAAAAGAAGAAAAGGAAAAAAAAATATGTATGGTTACTTAGTCTATTTGTTGTTGTTGTTATTGTTGTTTGTATGATGTTCCAACTTCATTTTGGTTTCTCAAACTGTATAACGTCAATAATATAAACCTTTACTACACTTTAAATGTACGTAATTAACAAAATTAATCATTAAAAACTATTTCCAACTTGTTAATTTACTGTAAACCAAATACTAAAATTGAAAAAGTCTGATTTTATTCACTCTGAAGTGATACAAAATGAGTGAAACATTCAAGTATCATACTTGATATGGTGGCTTATTTGAGGTATGTAATATAACACTCCAACAGCACTGGACTATTGAACATTTTCAAGAATACACTCATTAATACGCTTACTCACTGCTTTTTGTCTTGTAGGAAAGTCCAGCAGTTTTGGCACGTCACAGATCAAGAAATTAACAAAATCATACACATTAATACAAGTGGTGGGCCATTGTCATTACTTCTTGGTATATCTAATACTTTTATCAAGAAGGAACTCTATAAGGTATTAACTTTGTGTACCAGAAAGTGTATTCTTTTAAAGTGGATCACAGACAAGGGCCCTTCCAAGGTACAATGGCAAAGAGTCATAATTGATTATATTCCACTGGACTACTTCACATATAAACTACACTCTAAAAACACACTGCGCAAGAATTGACAGATGCTATGACAAATGTGTATAACTGGCTTGAGAAATCCCAACTATACTTGAACATATCCAAGACTGTGTGTATGTATTTCTCAAAAAGAGCAAATACTGACAGTGATCCCAAGGTTTCTGAGCAAGGTAAAACAATTGAGGTGGTACAAGAGTTTAAATACCTCGGAATCATTCTCGACTCATAACGTCTTTTTAAACGACAGACAAAAAACACTGTGAATATAATTAAGTTTGTCTTGTCCAACTTTAAGTTTATTAGAACCACTCAAACTCTTGAGTGAGCAAAACTGTATTTTGATACCATGATCATGTCCTATTGAGTAACAATGTGGGCATCGGCCTGTAAGACGACACTAAAGCTGATTGAAACGGTTTAGAAACAAGCCAAGGAAGTATTAGATAAAAAAAACAAAAAATGTACCATCACTGTCAGATATTAAAAAAAACATGAGCGTTTTAAGCTGGGACAATACTGTTAAACACACCGACGCTATCTTGATTCACAAAATCTTCCATGGCAAAGTTATCTCCTCCATTGCAAGAATTTGTGAAAAAAAATATAAACTCAAGCAGATCGACAAGAGCTGGTTCTCGAGGTAACAGTGTAATTCAGTGTAATTGCAGAAAGAGTGCATTGAGTCAAGCCACTTTTTCTGTTTGTGGTTCTCATACTTGGAATTCAATATCAAGCACAATACCGTACATGAACTTCTGATTCTGACCTCTTTTACCAAACATCTTAAAGCTTGGCTATTGGAAGAACAACACTTGTCACAACCGTGCCTAAACTTGTATATTTGTTTAATGTTAGCTAATTGTTGGGTACCATCCACAACTTTAACTGAGTACATACACATACACATACACATACACAGTACATAAACATCACAGTTTTATTTTCATGACTACCACTCCGTCTTCCCCATGAATATATTCGCTATTTATTATAGCTATCTTTATTTACCTTTTAGTTATTAGGGCTACATGCAAGGTAATTTGCACTTTATATTTCTTAAAAAATATGTACTTCTAGTATCATATAATTGCCTTTACTGGTATTTAATTACGTAATGTAATATGTATTGAGTATTGTGCACTTAAAATAGCACTGTATATTTACTGTGCAATCGTGCAATTTTCAATATAATTACGCATCTAACACTTTAACACTTCAGCACTCTGCATTTTAATCAGCTTGTTGATATCTAATATTACCATTCAACACTAGTGAAATGCGTTTGGCCCCCTGACCCTTGGCCTGTATGTTTCATGATCTAATGTACTGTTTCATTGTTTTGGCTTTCCTTTTTTTCTGTTCAATTGTGTTTTCAAGGACACATTTTCCTCTCTCTGTAATTACTCCTCCTGCTGACATTGGCCATGAAGGCAAACTGTTCCATTTGTTGTTACTGTTGTTTTATTGATTTTACTATCTTATGTTGTTGACGTCAACCTGCCAAAGGGGGTTATTGTTATTATGCACTTTATCAACCTCTGTCAGGTTGTCTCTGCAGTTTCAAGTATCAGCTCCATTCAATAATTTTTTTCCCCACCGTGGTCTCTCGTAGTCCTTCACTCACTTTATATGTCTAATAAGGTAAGTGACTTATCACGAATAATGCAAGCTCACTTTCCTCATTCCTGCTGTGGTAAAAGGATTACCTCAAGTGCTCCCAATTATCTATGAGAATAAAAATGTACAGGCTAGAAATTCTTCCCACTTCTTGCCGCAGCATTGCTATTCTTATATAGATTATGAATCAAATAAAAGTTATGCTGTCACAAGAAAGGACTCCAGTGTGGAGAAAAAATGTATTCAATTAGCGTCCAATAAAGTTACAGACTTTGCGTTCACAAATAAGATAAGCTCACTTTTCTCGTCAAAGGCCATCTCCCATATAGGAATTACCTCATTTGCCCCGAAACATGATTATCTACGAGACCAAATGGTAAACCTTGGTCAGTAATCTAATTATTTCACTTGGCATTAGGGTTCAGAGTCTCATGCAGTGCACTGAGCAGACAGCCTGATGAGAATGGATTGATTATTAATGTTTTTATTTACATTTTTTTTAATAACCTTTCAGGTCATTGTTACATTTTGAGTTGTTGGTACATATCGGGCTCGAACAGGCCTTCAAAAAAAACCCACATTTATTAAAACCATTGAAAGTCTGTTTCCTTTTTACTTCTATGTTTTCAATCAAGACCACTTTTGACTGTCATAGTTGGTTTGTCTCTGAATGTAACATTTTGCAATGAGGTAACAGTGAGTTCTGGCTTTTGGTGTCGGGGAAACAAAACCTCATAACCTGGGTGGGATCAGATGCCGTGCTACCTGGCCTTTAAACAAGGATTAACCCTGTCTACGTCCTTAGGCTCAGTAAGCTCTAACTACCCAGCTGATAATTGGACAAAAAATACACCTGCAATGGCAGTGTTTACTGTGTAGTGTTGCAGTATATATTGCTTGAAAACATCTTTTAAAATGCAAAGAATGCACCATTGTATACTTGCAGCTTGAGTCTGTATTGTATTGTACAGTGTGAGTGTGCATGTGGTAGAATGTGTTTCAGAGGAATTGCTCCTTTTGTCTGTTTCCTTTTTGTCAGGTAGTTTTGTCGTATGGGAACTTCTGTTGGCCTAAAAATGTTTTAAAGTAAACAAACAGTATATTGCTAGATGAGCAAAAACAATGATACAAGTACACTATTTAAAAGCACAGCAACAAGAAGTCCCTGCTAAATATATGGCTGCTTTCTTAAGATCACACAATAAGTATCACTATTAAAAAAATTATGGAAATATGCAATGTTTGACGTGTTCATGGCATCAGTTTCAATCATTGGGCGCTTTGCAAATGGTTATTGTTCAGTGTGACATCGACTTGCACACAATGTTCTGTTCACCTGTGATGAATGTGTGACGTTTGCTTTAATATAAGAAGAAAGAAAAAGTGAGTTGTTCTTGGATGTGAACTATTCGCTGTGACAAAAAAAAATAAAGGGACATTTTATATTAAAAATTAACATAAAGGAAAATAAAACAAAGCTACAACTGGCCTCCGAATCTGAATTACTTGGTGTAATGCACGACAGCAAAAATGTGTGGAAAAGAATACTTTTTAAGATTTATTGTAATGCTGAAATTGTAGCTGCACATTTAGGCAGGCATAGATCAAATTATCTTTTTGATGGCACAAAAGGTTTGTGTTCTGGGTAATATAACTACATTTTAGAAACTTGCCAAAATATGCAAAACATTTCTATTCATTTCTGTACTTGAATATTTTTGGAAGACTTCTTGCTTGTTGGAAAACTAAACACTGTTTGATTGTTGTCTTTCTCGCCATTCACAGCACCATCAGACTGGGATCACAGCCTCACATCTCCACTCTTTATTCACGGCTTGTTTCTGGTGGCTCTTGAGGAAGTCATTTTGCCTTGCTTGTTTGGCAGTGAATGGATTTTATCAGGAATGATTTATGTTCAAAGGATTCAGAATTTAGTTTTCAATTCAGAGCAAAGGAAACGCCACAGGTCCAACAAACACTTTAATTGAGCTCACGCAAGGCAATCCACCAATCTAGCAGAGGTGTTAAAAACTAGGCAGGGATAATCACTGAGTCTATAAGCATATTACAGTGTTTCGCCCTACTAATTGCTTAAGGTGTCAACTATAGATTATGATTAACCTTCCAACCAGACTAACTCAGTGGTCGTTTTACTGGCAGTTATTCAGTTTCAACATTTCAATAATTGCTTTATGTCAGACCTTTTAACGGTCTGCCTCCTGATTTGTTTTTAGCTCTTCAACTCTGATTCAGACTAATTTAGACCTTGTGATTAGATTTACATTAGATTTTGAATACGAGCTATTCATAACTAGAAATAGTGTGCATTTCATGCAGTGACATTAGTGAAGTACAGGTGAAGTACATCAGCTCATTGGATGAATTTGGATTTTACACACTACTCTGACACATTACCTCATGAACTTCTGGAAATCTTGACAATGCACGTGAAGTTGATTAAAAACCAGAGGCATTAATGGGCAAAAAGAACACAATAAATCTTATGATGAAACTTTCAAAGCGATAGACTTTTAGAAAGTAATTACACCCACATTATGTTTTTTTCTTCCCCCCGAAATACAGAGATTAGTTGATTGCATTTGACTGTGTGATTTCTACTGTGAGTTGGACTTTTGAGTTTGTCTCAAAGTTGTTTGACTATTACAACAATTTGAAGGTGTTGTTTATTTTATTTTAGTATTATTTGTGTTGATGAATAAACTAATACAATTATAGAATACATCTTAAACAATATGCTATAGATAAGAATGACCTCCATTCAGCATGTGGGAAGGTTAAGTTGTGACACCTTAACATGAACGTCTGTTGTAGTGACTTGATGGTGAGCATCAAAATCTCTGCATTGGATTAATAGTAATAGTTGAAATAGAAAAATAACCTTTATATCCAAATAAAATACAGCTATTTCTCATTCAAATGCATTATTTTGTGCATGCTGACAGTGTGGTCTGTTCAATCATGCACCTTCCTAAATACAAAAATAAAAGCAAAATGACCCAGCTTTTTGCTATTATATGTTATATTGCAACTTGTCAGTTTACATTCAGAATGTGTCATATTAAAGTGAGTAATGTATGCATTTAGAATATTTTGTATGCAGTGTTTAAAATGAACAGTAAACCAAAAAACAAGAGCCAAAAAGACAGATGCTGAAAGCTCTCTCGGTAATATCAGGTAAATTCCCTCCAATCGCCTCCCCTCCAGAGCCGACCCCACCCGGTTAAAAAAAGAAAAGAAATTAATGACATCGGAACAAGTGATTATACTCAGAGATTATGGACTGAATACAACGAAGATCCTGTAATCTAATTTCACCTGATGCCCCTCAGGGCTATATAACCACGCCTGCCGAGTCACTTTAAGAAGTGAGAGAGCAGACTCTGCTGCATTGACTGTGCTCCAGGATTTTTCCACTCTGCCAAGCAAACAACTAAACAGGGAAAATGGCCTGGGAAGGAGGAATGGAGCCCAATGGCACAGAGGGCAAGAACTTCTACATCCCCATAAGCAATAGGACGGGGCTTGTGAGGAGCCCATTCGAATATCCACAGTACTATTTGGCGGATCCATGGCAATTCAAATTATTGGCCCTCTACATGTTTTTTCTGCTGTGCGCTGGCTTTCCCATCAACGCTCTGACACTGGTGGTCACAGCTCAGAACAAGAAGCTCCGGCAACCTCTTAACTTCATCCTTGTTAACTTGGCTGTGGCTGGACTCGTCATGGTCTGCTTTGGATTCACTGTCACCATTTACTCTTCTCTCAATGGCTACTTTGCCTTGGGCCCCATGAGCTGCGCTATTGAGGGATTCATGGCTACGCTTGGAGGTAAACATTAGGAAAAGCTGTTATGACAATTGCAAGTCGTGTGATTGAAACCTCTGGATGCGTGTGTGAAATGGACAGTTTTGAATGCCTTCATCACAGCTTCTGCTCTCCTGTTGTTTCTTCTGCAGGTCAAGTTTCTCTCTGGTCTCTTGTTGTTCTGGCTGTTGAGCGATACATTGTGGTCTGTAAACCCATGGGTAGCTTCAAATTTACAGCCACCCATGCTGGAGCTGGCTGCGCATTCACCTGGATCATGGCCATGTCCTGTGCTTCTCCTCCTCTGGCTGGCTGGTCAAGGTAACGAGACAATGTTTATGTCTGCAAATTGAAATAACAGAACAATGTATTCATAGTTTAACTTTGGTTTGGGTGCATTCAGTAGAAGAAGGGTGAAGTTGCAAAAAGACACACCTGCCACATTTAAACCTACTTAGTAAAAATTGTATACCAACAACCTTACAGGTCTTTTTTTTCATGATGAGAGACATCATACAGTAAACTTTACACATGACATTCACCTCCTCCTGATGCATTGTTTTCTTTTCAGATACATTCCCGAAGGTATACAGGTTTCATGCGGACCTGACTACTACACTCTGGCCCCAGGTTTCAACAATGAATCATATGTCATGTACATGTTCAGCTGCCACTTCTGCGTTCCTGTTTTCCTCATCTTCTTCACATATGGAAGCCTTGTGCTGACAGTCAAAGCCGTAAGTGAAGCTTCTTGTCAATGTTTTTGTTTTGTAAAAGTTCACAGTTATTTCAGTTGAATGTGATTATCATCCATGTTTCGCTCAGCTTCGTAATGTTGGTCACACCACTGTGAAATGCTCATCTGGCTTGTAGTCTCAGACTCAACTATTTTCTTGATCCAATAATACCAGGAATAGCAAGCCCCCGATGAGAGCCCAACACAGATGATGACTGATGGTGATTTTACTTTCAGGCCGCAGCTCAGCAGCAGGACTCTGCATCCACCCAGAAGGCTGAGAAGGAAGTCACACGTATGTGCTTCTTGATGGTGTTGGGCTTCCTCATTGCCTGGACCCCGTATGCTTCCTTTGCTGCCTGGATCTTCTTTAACAAGGGAGCCGCATTCTCAGCTTCAGCCATGGCTGTCCCTGCCTTCTTCTCAAAGAGCTCTGCAATATTCAATCCTATCATCTACATTTTGATGAACAAACAGGTCAGTTCAATCTTACTGTGGCGGACCTCTCACTTTTGTATTTGTTTATTTTTGTTTTGTATTTTTATGTTGCGCAATTAAACAATCAAACAATCAAACAACCAACCAACCAAACAAACAAACAAACAAACAAACAAACAGAATGAATAAATACTAAAGAGACACTCGTCTAAATGAGTAATCGAAACATCACTTGACAGACACTCCAATTTGACTTTTTTTTTTTTTTTTTTACCAGGCTACCATTTTCAAATGGGGAAAAGTTTTTTAAAAGGAGCATGAACATCAATTTAGTGAAACCATTTGGACAAACATTGACTATAACTCTTCCATCCTGTTAATAAAATAAAAAATGGTGAACGCATATGTCATTCATCATGAAGTTGTGATTGCAGACAAATGCTGATGTTTATTTTCTTTCATTTCAGTTCCGTAACTGCATGCTTTCCACAGTTGGAATGGGCGGGATGGTTGAAGATGAGACCTCAGTATCTACCAGCAAGACAGAAGTGTCTTCTGTCTCTTAAAGATCTCTACATATCCACCTTCCTGATGTCTTCCCAATTCTGAATCACTGTTCTCACCTGGAAATATGCAAAGGGATCCAATCTTAAAAATTGACATTTATTTACATATATCAACATTCAGGCGGCATTTTCCTGTCCACGTTTTTATTTTTTTTGCATATTTTTGAGATGAAAACTGGACTGCAAAGTGAAACACAGCCTGATGTGTTTCTTTCTGAAGCAATCACTGGTTGCATGTTTGGATGATGGGTGGGTGCTTTGCGATGAGGAAAGGTTTGCAATTGTGGTAGCCTATGTCATTCTGTAAATATTTTGTAAACAAAAGAAAAATTAGGAAAATATATTAAATGCATGCATGAAAAGATTTGCTGACTCTTGTTTTCTTACTACTTATAAATGCTTCAGATGTGACTGAAAACATCTGAGGATTGGAAATGCAGCTGTGGGAATCTGTGAGACCTTTTATGAGCTAAATTAGAAAAGTCAACAAAAGAGCTCTTCAACTGGAAGTTACGCACATTGGTGTGTGTCCAGCAGAATCATTGCTGGGAAATGTCTTCAGTGGAAGAATACCAGCAAAAATATAAATACAACAGCAAAAATAGGATCTTCTATAATTATGATGACAATAAGAACATTGATTTATTGATGAATCAATAAGCAATGGGAGGGGAAATAATATATTTGATGCATCAAATAACTGGAACAAAAAGACCTAAAGCATTATTTCCCTTGGAATTTTATATGGTCATTCTCGGGGCGGCTTAATGCTGGGGCAAGAGTCAAGAGGCAAAAGGAGGGAACGCCCCCTTAAATAAACATCCTGCCACCTTAAATCAAACTTTCACAAGTTGAGAAATATAATGATGGATTTACCAGAAAATGAATAGAGACTCAATAGAGCCTGATATGCAACAACAACTCAAAATGTAACAATGTAGCTGGAAAAAATTATGCAATAAAACCCGAAATGTAACTGGTCGATGATGTAATAAAAGTGCTGAGCCTGAAATGTAATTAAAAAAAAAACCCATACATTTATAAAATACAAAATGTCAATGACAATAATGTAAAAAGATTTACAAGAATTTAAATGTGATCTTAATATGTTTAATGATCATACATTGTATTATACTGACATTATTCTTTATACATTACCCAGATTATAGAGAACAGAATGACTTGGGCAACAACAATCATGTTTAAATACAATATGTATGTAGATATATGAATAAGCAAATAGTTCAAACATTTAGAAGTCATTATTTCAGCGTTAATCAAATTGAAGCAGTTCAAGTTCAAGTGCACAGCATGAATTATTGACACATTTTATGATGTAATTATTTTTTTAAAGTTTTTTTCTGATTTTTACTTGCTCCATAATGTAATATCAAAAGGGTCTAAATTTTAGGCTCAGTTACATTATTGACCAGTTACATTTTGGGTTTTATCCTTATATTTTCTAACAATTCGAGTCTTTGTTACGTTTTGGGTTGTTGTTACACATTGTGCTCTAACAGGGAGTAAATTTACTACAGTAGCTGAAAGACCCACTGGAAAAGGCCCAAATGAGATGATAGATGTGGTGTCTTCTTTGCTCTTTCCATCAGTTACTGGCTCATCTACTCAGCCTCCTCTCAGCTAAACATATAGTCATTGTCAGTATCCAAATGACATGGTGTCAGCAAAAAAAAAAGCAAACTGAGCGGCACAAGCACAGGAGACTTTGAAGAAGCGACACGTTTCTGCTGTCAAAATCATAGCCAAACGTAATTAACAGTAACTAAAAATGCATCCATATTTATTCGCACAGTCAGCTGGACAGTAGTCCATTGCTCTGATCACAGTTCCAGATTGCTGCAGAGAGCAGACTGTCTGACTGCTGCTTTTCCTGTACTTCTGCCAAAAATTGCTGGCCCAGTCATAAGCAACTTCTTCATATTATGTATAAAATGACAGAGGATAATGACTCTGCAGTTGATTTTTGCACCAAGGCATCAGGCCTGCTTAGTCAAATTAGGAGGAATCCCTTCTGAGTGATTGGAAAGTTCCTGGTGTGGGTGCTTGGTGTCTTGAAACCAGCAAATGCTATTCAATCTCAGTCAGTTGATCGGTGCACTGCTTATGAGGTTGTTAGTGCAGCACTGGACCCCTGATGGGATGAATCAAATCCAATGAAGAGAAGGAGAACACTGAGCAAACGTCTGGTTTGATGTTTGCAAAGTGTTGTGCTCTCAACTTTGGGCCATACAGACTCTGGTGACACCTACCATTTACCTCTATCCATCACTGAAAAGATCCCTGCTCAACATCCTTGTCGGAGCCATTTCCGAACAGGAAAACACAATTTCACACAAGATTATTCACCTGATTAGAGCAATACATATTCTTGCGCCCCCATTGAGCGCATTTCTCGATGCCACCCTTTTGCACCCTCTGGCTGCGCTGGCTGGCACTGTAGAAGATAATGACACTCTGAAGTACCTGTGGTAAAAAAGATACTGTTCAAAAAATGAGCAGCATTAAAGGAAACAGACCTGTCCACTGTGTGTAAGCCTTTCCTGAGTTGCATAAATTGTATGTAACCGCTCTGGTAATTGGTTTGTCTTCATTCTTGTGTGAGAGTTTCTTCTTCATTTTGCAACAGGTCCTAACCCCCTATTGTAACACTGTAGAAATTTGGTGATCTTGGTCTATGAGAAATCCATAACAAGTGACTTGGATATGGATGAATTTGTGAGAGTTGTTGCAAAGAGAAATAGGAGACAACGGTTGTTGAGTGGGATTAGGAGAAAGGAAAGTGTACCTGTTCAGTTGCAAAAACAAAAATAATTCAGTTGCTTGTAAAACAAACAAGCTTAAAGCAAGACAAAAAAGAAGAAGAAAATTAAAGTGTTGTGTTCTAAATCTGTTGTGGTCTGCAATGTATAATTTTGAGAAATATAGGAAAAGATATCGTACACAGTTTTTTATTTAATTGCAATGCCAACCCATTTTAGTTTTCTGAATATTGGCAATAATGACAGATTGTATTTTATTCTTACTTTTTTTGCAATATATTTGAAAATCAAATCATCCAATTAAGGTAAATCTTGTATTGTTGGTTGTCAAAATCTGGATGGATATTTCATTTCATTTATTTATTTATTTATTTATTTATTTATTTATTTATTTATTTATTTATTTATTTTTATTTTATTTATTTATTTATTTATTTATTTATTTATTTATTTATTTATTTATTTATTTATTTATTTATTTATTTATTTATTTATTTATTTATTTATTTATTTATTTATTTTAATAACTTGGCCAACTATTTCTGCTAATATTGGCAACAATAGTGTTATTGTTGGATTTTAGTTTATTAGATAGAGGTCATCCAATTAAGGGAAATGTCATGTTTTTAGTTCTTATAATCTGTTGAGGAATATTTGATTCTATTTCAAGTCAAATCAAGTCCTCTATTCATCACACACAAAAATTATACATAGCATATTGTGCCAAATGGGATGAATAAAAATAAAAATTCAGAATACACAATAAAAAAAAATGCACACTATATGACAATGTTGATAATAATAAAGAAAATTAACGCACACAAAAGATAAATAGATAAATATAGGTGGACCAGTGTTGAATAGTACATTTTTTGTTGTTTTATTTATCAGCTATCCCCCTGAGGGATTACCACCTTATTGTGGTCAGCAGGTTTGTGACCCTGAAAGCTACACTATGATTGCTCTTATGCTTCTATTTCTAAACTCAGACTAATCCTGTGGTTTTGAAATAAAGACTCAGTGGCGTGACCACATGGGCCATCTGGTGCAGAACATTTTTCTCCCCATTGGTTTCCCTGATGTTGAATCGAAGCGTTCCATTAACCTTACTGCATAACCTAACCTAACTATATTGGTGGAAAAGCATGGAAAGTGTGAAAATAAATAATAAGTCTGGGGTTGCTGGTCCATCATTGGAGGTTTGTCTGTGGCAGCATACCCAAGAGACTGATAAGAATTGTTGCTCATTTTACTAATAAGGAGAAAGTACAATTACTTCCCTGTATGAATGGACGGCGTTTTAACATCTCCATTGTGAGTTCAAAATGCTGCAGCCAGCCTGACTTATAACTGATCCAACAAAAAGCAAATCACATTCGCGCGTCCCTTCAGTAGCTCACAGAGGCTGTGTAACCACTCAGAGGAACTGCAAAAGACTCAACAAAGACTCAAGAAAAACAGTGCATGATTGAATACAGCCCAGTATATATGTTATATTGCTCGCTTTTTCCCCAACCTTGCGTTGTTGAAAAATGTCTGTTATCACAATGTTGTCAATCCAATATCTATTCTGATTGAATCCTTAACTTTGAAAACTCGACTACTCTACTGATCTGAGCAATCCCTCATCATTCTAAGCTAAACTGACTGAAAGAAGGAGAACAAATAAAAAAACAAACAAAAACAAGCTGTAACTTCTATCTCCTATTAGATTTTACTTTGAAATATGTGTATTTTTAAGGTGAAAGTGAGCAGCTTTGCTTGAACTTTCCAATCTTAATGATGCAAGAAGAATATGTTCATGTTATACTGACCATGAATAAAGAAATGGATAATTGCAAATGGATTCGACAGAAAATCTAAATGTATTAATTCAAATGTTTTTATCCTTGGACCATCATATCCTTAAACAGTCGCTCACCTTGACCTTTGTGTTTTTTTATCTCGTCACTGCAATCTTGTTCAAGATGATTTCATAAAGTCTGTGCATGTTCAATTATTTACCTTTTTACACTTTTAAACCTTATAGTTATATATTTAGTGCTTTTTTTTTATGCATACTTTTGTGCATTTTCTTATTGATGCACAAGGTCTTAGTCAAGTCTTATCCTGCCTCTGATCTTAACTATACTGTGACAAAGCTGAAAGGAAACACATATCTGGTTTGGCGATCTTCTCATGCTGCTGTTTAACTCATGTGAAGAGATGGTTCTTCCAACGGAATCTCCCTCCCTGAAGATTCATGCTGGTTGAAGCTTTCTGGCAAAACTCAAATCTTCTCGCTGAATATTGCTGAGAAAGACACTTTAAACCACCACTACTAGTTTCTAGTTGTGGGGGAAAAAGTGGAACATAAGTCATATTGTGCTGAAAAATTTGCAGAGTACATTAAAGTAAACAAGCAAGCAGATACAAACGTCAACCTGTATTGCATGCTCAAACCATGAAAAAGCAACTTTGTGATTTATTTGCGATTGCCAACTAAATTAACCTATAGTTTGGCTTCAAAACATGAAATGTTTGTGACAAGAAAGTGTGAAATGTGAGAAAACCATCATTTCGATGTTCATACAGCTATCGTTATATATTTAATTATGTATAGTAAGATTTTACAGTTCAACTTATTTTATCTTATATTATCTTTATCTTATGCAAAAGACTGATTTGGTTTTAAAAGAATAAAACTAAACTGCCTACAACTCCTGAATGTTCATGCATCACTTCACCTATCTGAATGGCTCCACATCTTATATCCGTTCTTTCTTCAGATCATTGGATCAGCACCTTTCTAATCACCGGGTCTAGACTTAGGCTTTGAGACGATGGAGCTCTCCGCTCCACTCCTGTGTAGTAGCGCTAATCACATTAGATCTTCTGCCATACTGCATCTCAGTTGAAATGACAAGCATTTCCTATGATATTAATTTTTTTTAATCCATACAGTAAAAGTTATCTAAATTAACCAATTCCGTCTGCGTTTTGTTTGTTTGTTTGTTTGTTTGTTTGTTTGTTGTTGTTGTTGTTGTTGTTTTTTTGGGGGGGGGCATAACTGCAGAAGAAATAAAGTACACACTTGTTTCACTTATATGGTCGATTTACTTTGAAGTGCACAGAAATTTTGGGCATGGCAGAAAATATTGAAATGAAACTCCTGTCCTGAAAATAAAATAAGTAGGCTACAAGAAAGAATATCATTGATAAAAGCTAAGAACAAGAGGTGATTGTCTGTCTTCGTTCATTAAATGTGATAGCTGTGGGGTTCGAGTCCAGGTTGCTTGAGTGGAGATTGCTCAACTGGGTGGTCTCTTTGTCACAGTGATGTCCAAGCCATGTAACACATGACACTACTGAGGTCCTGCTGTGAGTCACGATGCCCCCTGCAGGCGGTAAACCACCTGAAGTACAAAGAAACAGCACGTGACCTGTCAGTGTCGACCCGAATAACACTGGCTTTCATTAAACACACATTTCTGAATAAACATAGTTCAGAACGACAGCTACAATTTTGAAAGAAATGTTTCAGACAAGAAGTTTTTTAATGCATGATTTTATTTATCTAGTGTCATATATAAAACTTGTTCAAAATGACAATATAACTTTACTTTACACTGATGTAGGCACTGATATGTTTAAACAGCTTGACGTATTACATGACTAGATTATCTCGTAAAATGTCAAAGTTGTTGTTAATAAAATCAATAGAAATCTTGTTTTGTTAGAATGAAGTGTAACCCACTCTTATGATCATGCTGTTCCACCGTTTGGTTGCAAAACCTTTTTGCAAAAAAAAAGTAAAAAAATAAAGAAAAAAGAATGAAAAGAAAAGTGTCTGACACTCTGCTCTTGTTCAACCTCTATAAAGTTTACAGCAGTTCCAGTTGGAGTGGTAGATTTCAGCCACTTGCAAATGTTTTGAGTTGGGTTCAGGTTGAATCAGTTTTTACTGCTGGGCATCAACCATGACTTGTACAGGCCGGCCAAAAACATCACCTCAAACTAAACAGTAATCCTCAGATTTCATTGTTCTCTTGATATGCTCACCCGTTCCAGTAAAGCAGCAGTCTGAAAGAAACTCCATTGTGTGTTACTGTGGACAAACTGTAAACAAACTCATGTTCCACTTTCCACAGAGATGTACTATTATTCTTATTCTTATTCTTATTCTTATTCTTATTCTTATTCTTATTCTTATTCTTATTCTTATTCTTATTCTTATTATTAAATATAAGCATTGCTGATATTCTCAAGAAATTCTCATTGGAGATGTAACCGGTTCAGGGTACACCCTGAATTTACCTGTAGCCAACTGGGATTGGATGGATGGATGGATGGATGGATGGAGGCATGGTTATCATCATATCAAAACAAACTCCACAAAACTCTTTTTTATTTGATCCTTTGTCTTAATCTGTCAGTGATCATGAGCAACGTTTTTTAGGGAATGTATGAAAGATGTTCTCACTGACGGTGAATTCCGATCATCTGTTGATTTATGCTGCTTTGTAAACAGGTCACAGTCACAGTTAAATTGATGCCTTGGAAGGATGGAAAGTCAAATTACGTAAGTATCCAAATACGCTGATTGTGATTAATTTTATGACCTCTTGAGGTATTGCAGTTCTTCAGATGATTACTGCATGCATTGAGTTTGGGCATCCTTGGATGTCACCGCCCTACTCAGTCCACATTACAGATTATTCCACATGAAGATGGAAGGAAGCCATTGTCCAGATAGATGAAATATCTCCACATTGAGTAGAAAGAATCCCCCTCTGAGATAATTGTAGAAGCAGGTATGCCACTGTTAAATCCATTCCAATCGTGATCAGTCACGCTGGCTGCAGTTGTAGTGGAGAAGACTGCTTCAGGGAGATCACACCAGTGAAAGTTGCATATGGTGTCCCATCTGTCAGGAGGTCCTTCACCACCGAAGTGCATTTTCGTCTCAGCCTTTGAGGCGGATCCCGAGATCTGCTGGGCTGCAGCCTACATTTTGGAGACCAGAAAATATAATCAGCATTCATACCACATTCTGTTGAATGAACAGCAGCTGTAAAGTAACACTCCTTGAAGGTGTTGCTTTCATTTAATCCTCTTCACCTCGTCTTACAGCGTTGACTCCGGGAATAAAGCTTCTGAAACTGGAGCACATTTCTTATGTAGGCATTACATGTTTTAGATTTAAAAGAAAAGAATAAACATTATCAATATGTTTTTGTTTTTAGCACCATGTAGAAAACTGCTGATATATGTGAAGGGAAATCTTACAGTAATGTATCTACAATATATGTAGTACGTCTTATCTGTATATTTAATAAAGTTTGTTGTACTTTACTGTAAATTCACCTTCTTCAGGAAGAAGAATTGTTTGTTGGATCAATACTGATGTTCAGAGCTATTAAAAGAGTGTATAAGTCAAAGGGTGGCATGATAGCAGAGTGGTTAGCAAGTCCGTCAGACAGAAGTCAAATGACACAAACACACATCCATCAATGCTTGGCTTTATTTGTGATAAACTTCATACTTTTGAGTTCAATGTAAACATGTATAAAAACACCAACATGAGTTAATAGCACTTACATTGTGTGTTTTGTATCACGTTTGAAGTAATAACTGCAGACTTAAGACACATGTTGATGGCTTTGGAGGCATGCTTCTCTTTGATGTAAACTCAGTGATTTGTTGTTCTTTATGGTGCAGAGTAAAAAGCCTGGCGCTGCCGTAGCGGCATGTAGGGTGTGACAAAAACAAGCCATTCACATTTACAATGATGACTGCACCTGTTCTTCAGTAGAGGTGCCATGGATGACCCCCAGGAGATATGAAACACCAGAGCTAAAGTGTCTTTGTTTGGACCGACTGTTTGAGTCGAGAATCAGGATCCAACCAGTTAAAAAACATATGAATGCAGTCACTTCACCACCTGTGAATATTTAATCCCTGAATTATATTTGGATATTTGTTTATATTATTCTGCACTGAACAAACATCTGACTGCATTTTTTTTAGTAATTGATACAGACATGTAGTGTTCTACATTTCTCTCTTTTGTTTTTACATTTTATTCACTGGAACTGCACGACTGCAACTCTTTGACCAGTGGAGTGAACTTCCTTTTCTACAGAAATAAAGACGCATGGACGAAGCGTCAGTTAGCATCCCTGAACTCGATATTACCACCATCATCATCGAAAATCCATGGCTTAAAACACTAATTCAGTTCTTTTATATATTGAACTCATTGTTTTCTCACACAATTGCTTCAAGCCGCAAATTGTTCTTTATTATAGGTAAAACTAATAAGAAATCTTGAAGTTCAGGCTTAAAGTCTGTACAAAGCATTTTAAAACAGGTCTTAGAATTTAACACAAGCATGTACTGAAATACTACATTTATTCCCATAACTCTTACCACAGCAGTGGTCTCCATCATGCAAGGCAAAGATGTATAACAATAAATATCTAAAAATGGCTTCATCATTTGAGCAACTTATAAACTCCAAATAGGCAGAACATAGATGGTAGCCGCCCGATATTGAAAGAAGTTAAGATGTTGAGTGTTAAAATGACATTAGTTACACATGAGTCTACACATCCCCATCTGAACCAAAAAATGCAGAGCTCTGCTGGAAGGCAAATAAAAAAAAAAAAAAGCGCCTCGATTTGGAGCAGCAAGAAAGACCAGAGACACTCAAGGATGAGAGAAATCTGAAATCGCCCTGAACAAAAACAATTTGAATTCCCTCAAACATCCAGATGCCAAGGCTGATTGTTTTTCTATTTGTCCTGGGTTTGTTTGTTAAAATGGAGGCTCTGCCCTTCTCTTGATAACTCCTCACACCTGGCCTACTGGGAACTTGTCTCTGTTCAGGACTGTTAAGGCCTTCTCATGACAAACAACGCCGGACTGACTGCAGAGACTACAGAGATCACTGGCCCTCCTTCCCCCCTCCAAAGCAGAGGCTGTTGGAGGAGATGGGCTGCCTGCATACAGAGACTAGGCGTAAAGACACCTCCTCCTAGTGGCGGGCTGCAAAACTCCCCCTCCCATGCATGCCCTATGTGCCTTGTCTCCAAGATATGTTGTAATCTGTGTTGATGCTTCAAATGTGCTTGAGGTGTTATTTATTACCTAATTACAAACTGTGCTCCCTCAGAGCACAGTTTGTAACCTGCCTTTTTTCTCCTCTCCTCACCTCTTGTTGTCTCTCTTTTCCCCAAGCTTTATATGCAATTTTGCTGTACTTGTAGAATGACAATAAAGTAAAGTCTGATTCTGATTCTGAAGATATTATTTGCCCTTAGTATGTCGCACAAATATCATTTCAAGAGAGTAACAGAACTGTAAGTAGGAATGGTATATTTCTCACATCTTCTAGCACTTTACTTTCAAGTTTCATTGTGAATTCCTGAAAAGCACAGGCTTACCTGGTTGAATGGTTAATCTGTCATCAGTCCCACACCTTCGTTGAACAGTTTAAAGTTGAGAAAATTCTCCAACCTTGTTGAAGCAAAAAAAAAATCAATAATCTGTCATGGAGGAACAAACCTGGAAAAAACTAAATCTACAAAGATTGAATAAACTGTGGCTGTTCCAATGACTTCACTCCCAGTGTGTTTGCATGGCAAGAGCTCAAAGTGCTGTTTCAACACCATGGAGGTCTTCTAGAATTACACTGTGCTTAATTACATTACAGCCCTTTAACATTTTGCTAAAAACATTTAAGATGTGAAATTGGATTTCAGGTTGGTTGAGGTGAAGAGAAAATTGTTAATATACTTAAAAGCTATTTAGGTTAAGTAGGGTTGTCACATGTGAAGACCCTTAAGTGTGTTAAGGGTTAAAGTTCTTCTCCACAGTTCTTGGGACAGGTTTACTTAACCATTGCTAGTACACAATTGCCATTTATCCAGGCCCCACTATCAAATCCATGTACGCGTGAGCAAACACAATTACCATCTTAAAAGAGTGGAAGTAAATTAATACATACCACAACCAATAATGTAATAATGACCAATTACAAAATAATGTGGGCCATTTTAAATGTAATAAACCCCAGTAAAGCAATACACCATTGGTCGTCAAATAAAAATATTTGAAACAATATTACTTTGTTATTCTGTGGTTACATCACTGACATAGCTTAAATACCCCCCTTGGCAATGGGCAACAGCAACACTATTTGTTTGCAGTTTTACCATTGAGTATAGATATAGTGGATGGCATTGTCATCATATTCAGTCAATAAGGATGCATAAAATGTAGCTTTCAAAATTATGGTTGTGAATGTGTTTTAACCACTTTGTTAAACTGCTGGCAGACTCTGACTTTATTTTCATTATTATCTTTAATATTACTAAATGTATTCCTTTATTGGCAGGTATTACATGATCAGCCATTAATATGTTTTGAGTTACTAGAATACATTTACATACAAACATTTGCAGCAGTCTCAACTACTCTGTTTAATTCTCACTGATAGAAATCTCACACACACATACAATCTAAAATGATTGGTTTTACTAAAGTGATCAGCACGTATCAAACAAACAAGAAACAATATTAGACAAGCACAAAACTAAAATAAAAAAGCCAAAAAGTATGATTGATTTCAAACAATAGAACTTGATAAATGTGTTTATGTGAATTTGTCAAAGTTAACAATAGAGCGACAATTTGTCATCAATCTTCTGTCTTGTACATTTTTCTTTCAAAGAAAGAAATAGGAAACACACAGAGATTTGTGTTTGTTTCTCAACCTTCTTGGCTGCTGATAGCACTATCGTGAGCTCATAGAGACAACAAATTAGATAAGTGAGAATATTTTGAGTCTGATCTTTGGGAGTGATCTTTTGCTATATCACAGCCAGGCTGTCGCTGATTAATCTAATCAAGATTAAGACACCCACAGTTTCTCCATGTGCAGATTGTTGCTAAGGACTGACCTCAATACACAAACACAGACACATTTTGAACTGATTTTGTTTAAAGCAACCAAATTCCATCACATATTCTAAGGAAATCTGAACCAGTGTTATGATAATGAAAGAGTCTCCTCCTTGTATAATCTTGTATCATTGTGTGACATGAGAACATGCATGCTAATCTTTCCTATATCTTTGAAGTATACTATTCTCAACGTATTCTTTATTGCTTGATGACATTTTTATTGACAAATGATGACCTCTAAAGCAAAACAATCTAGCTGATCTCCATTGATTAGTCAAGATTACAATCATTTCTGCAGATTTGGGAAGTACAGCAAATAACGTCAGACAGCATCCTCTCTATCCGGTGTTAAATTCAATTAGTGACCTTCCACAACCTGACAATCCTGTAATCCCACTTTGGCCATTTGACGAAAGCACCAGTGAACAGGTATAAAACCACCCATCGCCACTCTGAGGCTTGTGTGCATCAGCTCTCATACGAGTCTTTGCAGGAAGAATCTTAACAGAACAACTGATCAGCAAAGATGGGGTGGGAAGGAGGAATTGAGCCCAATGGCACAGAAGGCAAGAACTTCTACATCCCTATGTCCAACAGGACTGGGATTGTTAGAAGTCCTTTTGAGTATCCACAGTATTATATGATAGACCCAATGGTCTTCAAGCTTCTAGCATTCTACATGTTCTTCCTGATCTGCACCGGGACACCAATCAACGCCCTGACCCTCTTCGTAACAGCTCAGAACAAGAAGCTTCGTCAACCTCTCAACTTCATCCTGGTCAACCTGGCTGTGGCTGGACTTATTATGTGCATGTTTGGCTTCACCATCACCATAACATCAGCCTTCAGTGGCTACTTCATTCTTGGACCCACCTTCTGCGCTATTGAAGGATTCATGGCCACACTTGGAGGTAAGAAGAAAGGAACACGGAAATTATCTTTACCCTCAGGAGTAGAATCTGAATGGTCTAATTCCATATCTCCCTGCAGGTGAAGTTGCTCTCTGGTCTCTTGTCGTTCTGGCTGTGGAGAGATACATTGTCGTCTGCAAACCCATGGGAAGCTTCAAATTCACTGGAACTCATGCTGGAGCTGGAGTCCTTTTCACCTGGATCATGGCTATGGCTTGTGCAGCACCCCCACTGTTTGGCTGGTCCAGGTAATGAGCACATGGGAACCAACTCATTTTAAAACCATTCCAACACCCCAAAAAGGTGGCAGTGCTTTACATTACAGGATCTTAAATGACTTTAGATGGCAAAAGGCTGCTTCAGTTGAACGCTCATTTTCTTCTCTTCAACCCCTAACAGGTACCTTCCTGAGGGCATGCAGTGCTCATGTGGACCTGACTACTACACTCTGGCTCCAGGCTTCAACAATGAGTCATACGTCATATACATGTTTGTTGTCCACTTCTTCTTTCCAGTCTTTGTCATTTTCTTCACTTATGGAAGCCTTGTGCTGACAGTCAAAGCTGTAAGTGCATTTGTGTTCATCACATTCACTCATACTGTGTAACTAAACTGAAAACTGACTGGCAATGCTAACTCCAAAAAACAAACAAAAAAAAAAAATGTGTGTTACCTGCAGGCTGCAGCCCAGCAGCAAGACTCTGCCTCCACCCAGAAAGCTGAGAAGGAAGTCACACGCATGTGCGTCTTGATGGTCTTTGGCTTCCTAACAGCTTGGACACCCTATGCCACCTTTGCTGGATGGATCTTCATGAACAAGGGAGCAGCCTTCTCCCCCCTGACTGCTGCCATCCCTGCTTTCTTTGCAAAGAGCTCCGCCCTGTACAACCCTGTCATCTATGTGCTGATGAACAAGCAGGTTGGTTACATATGCTATTTTGTATCAGCTTTTATTCTTCTTATTCCAAAGTGTATCTATGTACCCAATGGTCTTTTATTTTCTTCCTTCCAGTTCCGTAATTGCATGCTGGGTGCTATTGGAATGGGAGGCATGGTGGAGGACGAGACCTCAGTTTCTGCAAGCAAGACAGAGGTGTCTTCCGTGTCTTAAGTCTGATGACATCTTCAAATCTCTGGACATTTTCCTTCCTGATTGCTTCCAGATTATAGGAGATCCCATGATAAAGAAAATCTTTAACTTTTGCCAAATGGAAATATGGATTCAACAAGCGGACTCTGGACCAAACACACTGAGGAATTCTTTTTTCATCTGCAAATATGTGTAAATTAACAAATGTAAAAAAAAAATGCATTTGCTGTGGAGGTGATCTTGTACAGCATTTGTGCGTGAGTGTGTGTTTGTGAGCTAATATGAGTGAATGAGTGACTGAGTGATTGTGACTCCACCTCTACTCTCAGGACAAACCTGCTAAAATGTGACAACATTTTGACTGGTGAATGCAAAAACACATGTGGGGCATTTTCTTGTAATTATTTGGAGCATATGTTTTGCTGGGTTACCAGTGACATTATTTTTATGTATACTATGAAAATGAAAAAAAACCAAAAAACAAATAGGATGGATTAGATAATAAATGCATGCATGAAAAGAAATGTTCTGTTGTCTTCACTTTCTTTCTGTAGAGTTTTTACTGACGTACCCTCCAACAACAACAACAAATTGACAATCCCAGATAACACAAGGCATTGTTGGTTCATTGGATTTGCATCAGCAAGAAACTAATGAAAACACCAAACTAAATTTAAAAAGGGTTTTTTACCAATTTAGACATTGAATGATTATACCTGTCATCTTAATAACCTTTGTGTGGACTGCAGGCTATCAAGCCCTTTTTAATCCAAAGTTTAGAAATGCCAGCACTTCTGCTTCTGCATACTGCACTTCTGCATACTTTATTAATC
Source organism: Blennius ocellaris (assembly GCF_963422515.1). Taxonomy (NCBI): domain Eukaryota; kingdom Metazoa; phylum Chordata; class Actinopteri; order Blenniiformes; family Blenniidae; genus Blennius; species Blennius ocellaris. The sequence continues at coordinate 11,350,911 of NC_137653.1, read as the reverse complement.
CCCTTGGGGAAGTTCTTTCGCTGCATTCAACCCATAATTTTCACAGTTATCGACCTGACGAACTGCAGCAACCCAAGATCATAGGACCGCCCCCCACATGCTTGTACAGTAGGAATAGGTATGATGGGTGCTTCTCTTCTTACCCTGATGCATCTATCACTCTGGAACAGGGTAAATCTGGACTCATCAGACCACATGACCTTCCATTCCTCCAGAGTCCAAACTTTATGCTCGCTAGAAAACTGAAGCCTTTTTTCCCCGTTAGCCTTACTGATTAGGGGTTTTCTTACGGCTACACAGTTGTTCAATCCAAATCCATTGAGTTCCCTTTACATTGTGCATTTGACAATGGTCTTGCTTTCACTATTAAACACATTCCAGAGTTCTACTGTTGTTTTTCTTCGATTTGATTTGGCCTAACGTTTAAGTGATCGCCAATCACGATCATTTAGGAATTTTTTTAATATACATATATTTTTAATAATGCGTTAGACACCAATTTGAGTAGTTTCTGCCATCTCCTTAGATGTTTTCTCTCCTTGATGCAATGCCAATGATTTGACCCTTCTTAAACAGACTAACATCTTTTCCACGAGCACAGGATGTGTCTTTCACCATGGTTGTTTAAGAAATGAGAAATTACTCATTGCATCAGCTGGTGTTAAATATCTTGTTGCCAGCTGAAAGATAATTGCCCATGCAGTAATTATCAGATGGGAGGCATGTACCTATTTGCTTAGTAAAATTCAGGTGGTGACTTTTTTTTAATCATAAAAATCAGATAATAAAACCGTGAGATAGATATAAATACAACAAAGAATGAAGGTCCAAGGTTAAAATATATGTCTTCAGGCGCATGAGGCCAGGCAGGGATCAGCAGAGTTTTTGGCAAGACCTCGTCACTGTTGAGCTTTACCAGTTGAGAGGTTGTATGGTGCGTTGATCCCCCTGGTGGTCAAGTTATTTCCAGCGTGTCTGCTGTACAGCTTATCTAAATATGCCATTCAAACATTGAACACATTTAGAAGGCATTGTCGTTACACAGAAATGTCAAAAGTGGATTTATTGAGAAAACAAATCTTGACTTAAGTACCTTAAGTTGGAGGTTTAATATCAGGGGGACCCTCTTCTGGAGAGCATTCAGTTGGTTAAACTGGTGACTGATGCCCTCTACAGGGCAACGTATTACGTAACTGATTTTGTTAAAATATTTATTTTTATTATACGAGAGTCACAGCTGTTTAATGCCCTGCTGGAAAACATAGATGTAATCAGCGCAAAACGTTACACACTAGTCTATAACATGTTACTGCTCACATTTAATTACATTTAATGATATCCCTTCCAAACACTCAACGGGCCATCTCGCTCATGATGTAGCCCTTTATTTCCTGCTGAGAACTTGATCCTAATTGTCAGGCAGGGGGCACATGCTGTGTAATTTGCCTGAAAGAGCCTGATCTGGACACCTGCATATGCTTAGTGTGTCAGGGGCCCACGGAGATGGTCGTCGCCTCCTTTTGTTCTAATTGCTTGGATGAGATAGGAGGGGATGCATGGAGAGGTCTTAATAATAAACTTGAGGATTAGACTGACTTTCAGGCTAGTGTGTGCTCTGCAGGGAAAGCTTTAGGAACATTACTGTGTGAGCCACACAGTATTCTCTCATTTCTCGAAATAAGAGGCCATATTAATTCATGAAAACCCACATTACATACATTGGTTGGTATTTACTAACTCATAATACAATTGAGGTTTTCTTGTCCTATCTGGTTCCAAAATTTGTGCAAAGAATTTCAGCTCTAAAGCCTATTGGGTTGATGTCAGGCATCCTTCTTTGTCTGTGTAAAGTCTGTTTGTCTTGCCTGTTTTGTTTTTCCTGTTTTATTTTGATGCCCACCTCTATCTCCTCTATCTCTGCGCGCTCGTCTTTCCTGTCTTCCCTCCGTCTGTGGCTGTGTGTTTAATTCATCTCACATGTGTCTTCATCTTCCCCTTCCTGGTGTATTTAAAGCCCTTTCATTCATGTGTCCATTGCCAGATTGTCTTTGTTCCTGTGTTTTGAGACATCACACAACTTACTAGCGATATCACAAGTGTTTTTTTTTTTTTTTTTTAATTCTTTTGTTTTGGAAATTTGACATGCATATTGTTTGTCATCTTGATACCTATGCTCTCCGATTTGTTCAACAAATGGTCCAACAAACGAATTGTCCACAATTAAGTGGTTGCTCCAACTTGCGGTCCGTTGGGACCTTCTTGGGTCTGGGGCAGTCTTCAAATGTCAAAAACATGTACTTCTGCAACTGATGTAAAGTACTGGTCAGGGTCATTTTGTTTCACAATGGTAGTTTGTTGGAAGGTGGTTGGATCAGTGTGGTGACTGTAAGTGTTACATGTCATTATGTCATCAACAAGGGTATTGTCTGTTTCAACCTTTGCTTCAACTAATTTTCATTGGTAGCATTGATTGAGTAAAATGTCTCCTTTTAAATGAATCAGTTCTCGATGATTGTTCATATCAATTGAGGGTAATACAGAAAACAATTTTATCAACTGACCAATGTTTAATTTGCCTGAGTAAGAAGACGAAATTGAGTCTATAAAACAATACCCTTGGTTTATACAAAGTTTAAGTGATAATCATAACATCCATGATTCATTGAACACCCAGAACTGCACACTAATATCAGTGTATACGACATTTTATGACACTAAATGCACTAAAATCCAAGGAATGCATATATTCAAACAGATTGAGTGACGGACAGGACACTACGTAATTATACGAATTAGTGTCATTTAAACAGTTTTAAACAAGATGAAACAGATGCCCTTTGGGATTATCCCCATCGCCTTTGCAGTTTAGATAATCCTGATATGCAGTGTGAGACATACTTTAATATATGCTGCTGTCTCCATGAGGCTCTGAAGTTATTACCATCCCCTATACACATTCCCCATATTTCTTTATCAGTTCCTCATCACTTGAAGTTTCTTCTCCTTTTTTCTTTTTCTGTGGAAATGAGGAGGCTGTTATACTTCAGGAATATACCATGGTAACGAACGTTCCACAGTGGATCCACTACCTTTGATATCACTCACTTAAAACCACAGGCTTTCACTTTGATATCACTCTCTAGCTGAAGAAATACACATAGCAACCAACTGAGAGTGAAATAACCAATTTTGCATAACTATGATGGCAGCATCTTTACCAGCAGATAACGGTTGACAACATATTGAAATGACTGTCAAGATACATACAAAACATGCTCCTCAACTTATTCCACTGTACAATTTATATATTAGTTTCTTTCTTGATAAAACTCAATAAACTTAATAATCATATTAGGGGAATCATCAATAACGACAAAGGCAGAAAATTGTATTACTACTCAAGACATATTTATTGGAAAAGCTCTATCGCAATAGTTATATTTATTGCCGAATGCATTGTTGTATTTTTATGCACTGTGTTTTACTCTTCTACAGATAAACAAAAATGTGTGTAATGCCACAATTAAATTAGTTCAGTGTCGACAGCAATAAATTATTATATTGTCTATAAGGAACTACAATTGTGTGACTTTTTTTAATGCATTAGTAGAGAGTAAAATAAAAATGCAGATTGGCACATAATGTTTAAATTGAAGTACAGAGGGTTGCAAATTAGATATAAGATTGATCTGATAGCATCTCAGAAACAGTGATTCTGACACTTTAGATAATCTCAACACTTTCCAAATAGGTAACAGAATTAGAGTCAATTTATACAATTCACACACTAAGTACAAGCACAGTCCTTGACATTGTGATGATACATATTTGATTTGACACGTGTAATACATAGTCTGTGTGCATGTGTGTGTGATTTTCTCTGGGATTATATATACTATTACATTGTACCTGACCATCCTTATCAGTGTATCACTATAACCTTACAAAATTAAAGATAACAAAATAAAATACTTACTACAATCCTTTTTAATGTAATGGCATGGATGGTTTCACTTGATGTAGTGACTGGATTGTGTGATGCAACTACAGTGTTGCTGTTGTTTCTAGTTGCTTCAAGATGCGTATAAGTAGTACAATGTCAATATTGAACATAGAGATTATACATTTGTAGACTTAACAGATTCATAATAATCCAGCATATACAATTTTGGGTCATAATAATAAGGGAAACATTGAGTGTAAAGTGTTATCTGTTGTAGCTGTATGCTTAGGAGTTTGCAACATGAAAAGGAAATGGCCTGGTTCTAAACATTTCAAAAGCTGAATGATAGACTTCCTATTTTGCTTTATATAATTTGAACTAGATTGTCATAGCTTGACGTCAAGTGAACACTGGCCAAAGCAAAAATTCCACAACAATATGTTACTTTCTCATTGTCTTAAAACAATTACAGATCAAATGTAATTACTTACTTTTAACCCGAGCGTGATATACAATTCTTTTCACTTAGTTCAACATGTTTCTTAAAATAAACTCCAAGTCACATCTTATTCACAAATATCATTGGCCCTTGAGAAGCTCCTTTTTTCTCAGTGTTGTAATTAACCGGTTTACCCAGATATGTCTGAGGTAAACTGAAGGTTACTTGTGACTGGTTGACACTAGCTTGTCTCTGAACCTGTGCACGATAATCCCTCTGTGACTGATCGAAACTGTTTTGTCTGGTTGGACCAAAACTCTCATCTGGCTGGTCAAAACTACTCTCACTGTAGAGTCGTTGTCGCATTTCACTTGATCGTTTCCCAGAAGCACTCCTGGTCGGGTATCTCTGACCAGTCTTGTACCATCCCGTCTCTTTGAAGACGAACCAAATATTCCCAACCCAAAGGACAAGATTAACGAATCCAAAAACCTGGATGTGGAAACAGAGGATCGAGTGAATGGGATGCTTTATTCAGTGTTCAGATAGAATGCATGTTTATTGTTTTGACCGGAATATCTACCACAGATGTATTGAGACGTGACCAGAAAGGCTCCTGTGTGGCTGCACATTTGTTTTCCGGAGCTCTACAGGCAGAGATGAGAAGAAGCACCTGTGTTGGGTTTGTGGCGGTCTTGATGTCAGAAAGAGTTTTGGCCCAAAAACAACTGCTGACCAGCCACATGAGCGAGAAGATGACTGTCACAACAAAATCCTGAAACAGGACACAAAGAGAACTCAAACCAGAGTGTCAAAATCCATAATAATAACAGTCTCACTTGGGACCATACAAATTAACTGGAGTAGAATGGAAAACAATTAAGTGGAATGTAATGATGGTATTGGGTAGAATGGAAGGGAATGAGATGGAGTAGAATCCAGTTGAATAGAAAGGAACTAAATATATTCAAAAACTGTATATATTATAATATATAATAAAAATCAATGGAATGGAATACCGTACAGTCAAAAATACCAGAATATAATCAAATGGGCTGGAATAGAATAGAATAGAATAGAATAGACTGGAAATGGGCTGGGAAATAATTTGTTTGTATTGAATGAAAAGTAATGCAGTGAAATGAAATGCAGTGCAATCACATATTGAGTTGAATAGAATGTCCATGTTAAAAGCTCACTGACCACAAGTGGGCCTCTGTTGTTCTTCAGGTACTTGTTTTGGTAGAAGACATAGACAACGGTCGCCAGCAGTGAGTACAAGAAAGCGAAAACACCCACTGTCACAAAAAACTGTGCGGCTGAGGAATAGTCTCCATCGAGGAAGAGAATCTCTCCTCTCTTCCCCTCACACAAGGGAGCCTTGAAATGCACTTGCTGTAATCTGCGAGGCACACAGGGAAAGGATAACAACAGGCTTGTGTAAAACTGACATGTGAAGTGATGCCCTCTGTGGGAAACATGTCACTGTAGCCATCCTTTGTTCATTTCAGCAACACTTTGATTAACTGATTTGTCACTCTGTAATGAGAGGGTGAAGACTTGAAATAGCCTGAGCCGTCTGTCTTGTGAGATATACAGGAATATTTGTTGCACACAGAAAAATACAGTAAGAGAGGGTTGATACCCATATTTATCCCTTATATTGTTTCGTTTTGCATAGTTGCTATTATCTGAAAATGTTCGGTATTTATTGATCAATTCCAGTGGAGTTGAAAAAACATCCCCACTGGGATTGATATATTCTATTCTATTCTATTCTATTCTATTCTATTCTATTCTATTCTATTATATCACTGTGCAGGATATAAGTCATGCAACAATGGTTCTGAACAACAGCTACATCTTTGGGCAATTTTTTCTTTCTTTTTTGTTTTCAACTACCACTACCTTCTCCTAGTTCTCATTGTAGTGAAACACAAAGCTGAACCTGACAAATTGAAATATGAATTTGATAGTGCTGGTTTTCTGTATCTGCTACCCAGCTCTCTTAAGAAGTCGGTTGCTAAGAAGATTGAATCACTATACAATTTATTCACAAATACACAAACAAAGTTGGTAATTAGACATTTGTCCACTTCTGACGATGGCTCAGTCATGGAGAGAGGAGGAGGTCGATCGCATTGCTGCACCACAAAAACAAGAGATCATAACCACAGGCAAACCCACATGCTCCAACATCCTTTTTTTGCACACTTGTGTCTTTTTTACATTGCTGACATGGACTTTAAATTATTTACATATATTTTCCACTTGAAATTTTGTATCCATGTCAGCCTCATTTAATGTATCTATACATGTGTTTTTTATATTTTATTTTCCCTTATATATCATGAAGCTTAATGGTTTTTGCACAATGAAACAATGTTCCTTTTTGTCATCCTCAAAATTTCACAGAAATACCACTTTTTTTGCTCATCCTCTCATCTGTGGATCTGACTGAGATCAGGTTGCAGACACATGCTGCACAGTTTAAAATGTAGTGATAAAAGAACACTGCACTATAACAGGAGAAGGAAGGGCCTCCTGAGGTAAAAGTCTGTGCCGTTATGAGTTCAGGTACAGTTCCCTCTAATGATGCAGTGAACCATTAAAGACTTTTGGAGCTTAAATAGTGTTGGCTCCCTGCTCAGCTGTTCAGCTTCTTGATTTTAAATTGAGCCTGACGATAGAGCAGCTCCTTTGTTGTGGCGTCTGACAACACAAGAGTTGAAGGGCTTTTCTGTCTTTACCTTGGAAATCCAACAATGGACATGCAAGGCTAGGGAATGTATGACATTACATATTTGAAAAATACCATGGAAATACCGGAAAAAGTCACATATGCAGATGAACTCAGTATTCACCCACAGCCAACTGGGACCAGATCCAGCAACTTGCAACATTAAGTTAGATAAATCAGTATAGAGGTTGGATGAGTGGATCTATTATTGATATGTATCATGCATTTTGTCATACCTGAGGGCAGTGTGAAATTGTGCATCTAAATTCATTTTTACAATTATAATAAAAAAAATATTGACGCTGATCACTGCAATGCACAAATACGTAACAAAAAAGACATACTGAACATTTTTGAGTTAAACTTCCATGTCAGAAATTTGGCTGTTTTAAAATGAGTCTTTGGCAACTTCACCTGAAAGGATAGCCAAAATCAATGTTGATGCTGAGGTTTCTCTGCCTCCTGTCTGCACAGTCCACTTTAACCTGGAGATGACCATAGTATCCTCCACATGTTGCAAAAGCACAGATGGCAAAAATCTACAGAGAGGGGGGGAAAAAAGTCACAAAGAGAGTCACCATCACTTAATACAACAATTGCTTAAATTGCTTAAAGTAGGAAACTCAAATCGGGGTCGGGGTGCAACCTAATGCATAATGTATACAGGTATCAATTACAGGAGTGATTATTAAGATTTATAATTAGTTGAAAACAAAACGTTAATAATTTAAAGGTTGGAAGACAACTGACGGAGCTGCTTACTGTGCGCTGGAGGGAGGCCACAGCAGTACAGAGAGATTTAATTTGTGGATGTAATACACAACTCTAGTCTCACACTCATTTTGTCTTCATAATATCCTCACATGCAATGTGTTCATAACATATTCCCTCAGTAAATTTAAAAAGATTTTTATACCACACTTTTGAATGTCGACAGACTCCAGTGAGATTCAATAGAGGAACAACAAACACTTGATCACTCACCAAACCAAAACATGAATAGAAAACATATTGAAGTCAAAGTGAGGAAAAACTGAATTTAGTACAACTCGGCTGAAAAGATATAGGCAGTATTGAAAACACAAGAGGAATCAAACTTACCGGAGCAAATATAACCATACACATTTAAAAGTCAGAGCCCAACTCCTCTCAGTGCAAACAGCTTTAGTCACCAGGTTGAAATGTCACCGACGTCTCCAGGAAAAACAGAGCAACTCCTCCAGCAGAGGGGAGGGCTGACAGGAGGTGGCTTGCCCAAGGAGGAGTCAGAGATTTCCTCTAAGTTAACAATTATTCACAAGCTGTTACTATCGAAATGTAGACAAAGCATATGATATATGCTTCAGCTTTGTGCAACAGAGAATAATAGTTACATTATCTTTGTGTTTTTATGTGTTTTTTTTCTGTGTGCACTCCATGAGAACATCGCTCTCAAAATATCTTATTAGAAACTACAAACAAATGCAAATATCTGGGGCAGCATTTCCTTCGTATTAATTATTTCTTGGAACTATATTTGGTAGCAGCAGAGAGTTGATGTGTTCAGAGAATCCTCAGAACTTTATAGTCGAGTGTCATATTGGGTCTCTTCAATCTGATCATATTCAGAGTTATTTCACACAGGGCCGCCTTTCATTGTAGCTGTGATTTGAGTTAAACAGAATATGCTTGTATGCCTTTGATTTACTTTGCTATGAGCTGTAGCTGCCAAAAACAAACCTCGAATAGATAATGTTTGTAATGAGTTCTTTCCCTCTGAATCCATAAATGATGGTGCAAAGTAATTAACTGTATTTTTCATAATATGCATCGCCGCGAGCCAGTCCTTTATCAGAGCACAAGTTGCTGTGGTAAGAAGAAATTAAGCAAAATATACAGCATGAATAAAGTATGACATTCTCCTTCTATATGGGAACCCCAAAGCACCTTCAGTGTATTTTGATCCTTAAAATGTCATCTAATATGTCATTCAAGTAATTCTGAGAGAGTCTGAACATTACAGACACAAACCAGCACAACTTGATGAGCTGCCAGATTTGCTTGACCTCATTGATTTCAAAGAACACTTCACTTGTGCTGGAGAAAAAGGCAGGATTAAAAATCGGCAGTGACCGTGGATTGGGTTCTTTGACAGACACTTTGATTACATTTTGTTGTCTCATGAGCCACTGACATTTGGGCCACTTGATAAGATATAAAAAGACTGTTGCTGACCTCTTTTGGTGAAAAATCTGCATTGCAGATGTATTTTTAGGCAGGGATGAAATTCAGGTTGTGCTCAATAGTCACACTAAGAGTTAAGCTCCAAAAGGGCCATTACATTAAAGAAAAATAGATTTTAAATAAATGAAAGCCCAGACAGTTTTGTATGGAGTACTTGAGTATTTACTAAAAGGCAACAGATTTATTTCTTACATTATAGCATCATGATGTAGAAGTAAAACAAAATGTGAACATGGCAGTAGCTTTATCTGATAAATAAGCTAATTCCTTGTCTCATTTGCTTGCTTTGTGTTTTAATTTCATGTTAAAGTAGTAAATTATTGAATTATCAAGTACTTAATTCAGAAAAAATTCAGAGCTGGACACTAACATGCAAAGATAGAAATTAAGTTGTAAGATAGTATAAAAGCAATTGTTGAACAAGAAAAACTATTATATATATATATATATATATATATATATATAATGTGTCATATTTTTATGAAATACATTTGATCATTTTTGTGCATGCAGTTGTTTCGTGGACTGACAAAGTGTTAAAAGTCGTTTTATGAAAGACATTGACTGTAATGCTGACAGAAACTTGACTATATCTTCCATCCATCCAGAGTCGTGAGCAGACACACTCACATACACCCATTCACACCCGGGACAAAACATTTGACGCGTGAGAAGAAACCAGACTATATATAGAAATCCACGCACAGCGAAAAAACACACAAGCTCCACACAGAAAGGCCCATTAAAACCCAAACCTGACTCGAACCCAGAGCATTGGTATCCAGTGGCAAGAAAACCACATGAAACCTTTTGCTATTCCTACTTTTCTGTAGTGAATGGTAACAAAACTCATTCCATTCTACATCTAATTAATCAATATCTGAAACCTTAGGTTTAATAGCTGATTCAGCTGAAATATGTGAAATATCATGTGGTGGATTGATCATCTCGTTGCATTTTATTTAAACTTCAAAGCATTAAAAAAAACATTTCTCTTTGATTGCATACTTCCTGTATTGTCCTGTTGAACAACATGTGTTTGTCACATTGCCATAAGGTCTCACTGTGATGCATTTCATGTGACAGGGCTGTTTCCAACTTTTCACGAGAACAAAAAATAGATAATAATCTTTGTGTTCAGAAATCTTCCAAAAACAGCCCAGGAAGAGGAAAATACCGACTGCCATAAGATAAACATGGACATCAGGAGAGTCTTTTACAACCCCTTTTTGTTCAAGAAGCAGGCTGACAGGAGCATTAAATGCAAGTAAAAATAGAATTTGATACATCAACCTTGATGAGATGAGACATCTAAATCTCTCTCCAGCTTGGTCAGAGACAGGAATAAATATATCCTCTTCTTTCTCTTGTGGACTACATTGTGTTTAATTGATAGAAATAAAAAACTATTCAGGCTTTATGTGTACATTTGCCTCAATTATCATAGAAGTTCTGTACATTATGGTGAGAAGCATGCTTTCTATGACAACATAATAGTCATTTGTCCCCAGTAACTACAACATGTCAAAGACTTTATGCTCTGCACCACAAAATTATATGAATGACTATATTAAAAAAAGCAAGTCAGTATGTATAATTTTCAGAAAGGTGCTCTAACTCAGCCTTTCTCGAGAGGATGAAGAGCTAAAGGTCTGTGTTCTATGAAGAACGTGGCTCCACTCAGCAGCTGTGTGCAGCACAGATTCATTAAGATTGCATGAGTTTTCTTTGGGCACTCTGGTTTCATTCTACAGTTCAAAAACATGCAGTTGAGGTTAATTAGTGACTTTCAATTGCCACTAAGTGTGAACGTGTATGTGGTTGTCTATCTTTCATGAGTGTCTGCCCTGTGATGGACTGTCAACCAGTCCAAGCGCACCCTGTCTGCAGCAATCACCAGAAGAGATAACTCCAGACCCCCATGAGCCTGGCTTGGATTAAATCTGTTTGACTGCATCAGACCATATATGTGCAATGTGAAGGACTATCCAAGACAAATTAAATATATATAAATCATCTATAACATGTATATGTGAAAGCAAATAGAAATGGGGAGAAATATGCACAATCTTTCTTCTTTAAAAAAAAAAGGAAACAGAGAACCAAGTTTTAAGGTGCCTTTCCTTTCACTTGCCTCCAACTCACAAATTCAATTACTGATGTAGTCAAACGTTTGCAGTCAAATAAAACCAGATCGCGTGGAGCATTTAACCACTAGGGGGCAATACTTAGCCACATTATTTGACCAAATAAACCTCTCAAACTGCAGTGACGTCCTATTTCTTCCCACTTTCCCACTCTGCATTCGATATGTCTTCTCACTCTTTAATTCATTTCACAGATATGTCTGCTGCATGCACGAAAACATCTCAATATGCTGCTGATCATCTACCGCTGTGTGTCCTGGCTGAATGGAAATTATTCTCCAGCTGATAAGAAAATTGGTCTGAGCTAACAGCTGGAGCTTCTTTTTTCTTCTTCTCTCCAGTCATGTTAAAGTGGTGAGGCTCCAGCCTCTCACTGCATTATTAATGAATCTTTTTCTGGCATCATCTCCCCTCTCTACTCTAGAGGAGGAAGGAACCAAGCATGAATCTAAAGGTTATCTTCACGCCTTCACCTATCATTGAACAAAAACACAGCTAGTACAATACACATGTACAATACTCTGATCCCCCCCCTCTCTCTCTTTCTGCCTTTCTCTCAGCATACCAATTGAACCCTTGAACCTGTGTATAGCTTCAACCTTGCATGCTTCACATGCTGTACAGTATTGACGTGACTGCATTTTTTTTTTATTTATTCAGTAGGGGACTGACTCTGGTAAACTTTAAACCTGCACATTCTTCATCTGCATGATGCCATTGCAAATTCACTCCAAGTGTAATACCAAGAAGAGAGCATGAAATTATTAAAATCGCTTTTTTTTTTTTTTTTACCATGCAAGATTGGAGTTGGGGGTGGCAAGTGTTACGTAAAAGGATTTGAAGGGAAAAAAACACATTTTATTCCTCACCTCTTAAAGCATGTGCAACCCATTTCCACTTTAAATTGTTTAGATTTATTTTTACTTCTCTGCATCTGATTTCACACCTCTCTCCTTACCAAATATTCTTAAATGCCAGTATACTTGGATGTTAATACATTCATCATGGAAATGTTTAGTGTCATCATTTGCAGGGTGTAAAGTCTTTCTAAGATGGCTATAGTAACTGCACAGTGAACGCTGACCTTATTCCATCAATCTCGCATTAAAAACGCTCCCAGCATTTAAATATTTCAAAGAGCTCCTCAGCTAACTCCAGTGAAGCCCTGAGCCTCTCTTTGTGTGCGAGCTTGCGTGCGTGTGAGCGTGCGTGCATGCGCGCGAGCTTATTGCTGATGACTAAACATCAGGCTGATGTCTATAAAAGGAGACATAGGTGTGAGTGACATGAACTCAAGTTCACGTGATAAATCTGCTGTTGCAAAAATAATCACCCTCCCTCTCTCTTTCTCACACCCACACTTTGCAGTTGTTCAAGAATATGAAGTTTGATCAAATAAACATCTTCAGAGTATACATAGAGGAGTCAGGCAAGGAGCCCATGAATATATCATCATACAGTGAATCTGTGATGTTTCAGCTGCAGGACTGTCTGATTCGTCTTCGTATGCTTTACATATGCTCCCTGTGGCAACTCTCTAAAGACATCCACTTGACAATGCACAAAAGTCTCAGAAATGCACACATGATGACACGTATAACAGCTATACTGTGCTTTTACCAGTCCTCCTTCTGCTTATGATTTCAGTTTCCTTGCCCTTTAACCTTCTATTCTTTATTGTCTTTAATACTTTTCTGATGTGTATGTTAACCATTCGCTATTAAATTGATAGGCTGGTAAAATGACGTCCAGACAGTCGTCAGAAGTGACAATGAACTTAAGCGGGTCACTATAGAGTTTGTGATTAATAATGAATATCAAGAGTGGGGTCATGGGAAGTTGAAAAGCTTGATCTTTTCTCTGCTGATCGTATAGCCTACCAGTTATGGTTGTTTAAAAAAAAAAAAATCTGTCAGTTAATTTCTTCCAGACTCTATTTTTTATGTGCTCTTTTAAACGCATTCATCAATATTCATTAACGCACATTGAAAAGTCAATACACCACTCCTCAGTAGTGATGGCATGTATCATCTGAGGTTCACAGGTCATGACCTGAGTAGTTAAGTAGACTCAATGTCACTCTGTGAGGTTGGATTAGAATTCGACATATAGATACAGATGCAGTAAGTTGTATGTAAATCAGAAGGTATTTTAAGTCTTTTGAAAAGTAATGGCAGTGATTTTTTTTGCTACTCATATGATTAAATTGTAATATTATAGTGAGTGACTTATTCATGGATGTGTGTCCAGGTGTACAGCTCTGTGTTTTTAGAGTTCAACTTGTACTTCTGAATGCACAAAAGGAAGTACTCATCTATAATTCCAAGGCGGTTCAATATTTTTTTAACATTTGTATTATTTCTTGATCGATTACAGGGCTACTTATAGAGTAGTGTGTACGAGGGTTTTCTGCAGGTACTCCAGCCTGAGGTTGACAAACTGATGATCTGCTCAGGGTGTCCCCTGTCTTCCGCCAGAGTCAGCGGGGATCTGCACCAGCCCTTTGAAACATTTAAATGAATAAAGTGGTACAAAGGATGGACAGATTAATGACTACTTATTACTTAGTAGTAGTATACTTAGTGACTAATTCACAAAGTAAGGCCCTAACTTTGTGGTTCTTAGCTTTTAGCTCGTGAAGTTTTCCCACTCATAAACTGAAGCAGCTGTTGCAAAGAAGAAAGCACTTAATAGGACTCCTATCAGGAAGAACAGCAGCTTCAGGCAGTGTTTGTTTATCCAGAGGTGAAAAGTCGCTTTCTTCATTAAAATACAAGTTAGACAGGCTTTTGTTAGCTGTTTTGTTGTTGTTTTTTAGTCTGTTTGACCAAAAATGTATTACAATCCTTGAATTCTTGATAATAACCACTATGTGGCAGCTGTCGACTGAACTGCAGGGAGAGGTCTAAAATTTTAAATCTAAAATCTGTCTAACATTGTTTTGAGACTCAAATTCTCAGCCCAATTTTGTTTGGTTTTTTCAGAATATATTTCTACCAGACAATTTTCCCACACACGGGCTGTTGTGCTGTAGTATACCCTGAACACCATCAACATTTAATGTGTACACACTCTAGTTGAAGTGGAGGAGCAGGGCAAAGAACTTCAGTCAATTATTAATGTTTAGAAAGGTTTGGAAAGTTGTGTTGCTGTGGTTAGTCCTCAATCTTTCTGAAGGTTCTGTGTTGTAACAAAAAAAAAAAAGAAAAAAGAAGAAGAAAATGCAGCATGTTGGTCAATAATAAAATCTCAGAAAAAAAACCCCCCAAGAAACAAAAGTGGCTTCTTTAGGAAATGAAGAGCTGATGATACAGGGTAACACAACAAATTCAAAATTGGGGCAGCTTGTGTGAGACAATCCAGCAGAGGACAAGGTGGCTAAAGGCCAAGTGAGGGTAAAAGGAGACCGTGGAGGAGTAATGTTTAAGATGAGGAATCCTTGAAAGCATGGTTACTTGCAGGGAGTCGCCCGGCCAGATGCATAAAAAAACATCTGGGGAAGCATCTCGTCAGTATAGCTGTCAGATTCAATTTAATCTCAGAGGTGAAGTGTGCCAGCCTCCTCGTCCTCTCTGCATGCTGAAATCACTTTATCAATGCTGCCGGGGAGGGTCAAGTATTTACGGGAGTAGGTGGGGGGCAGTGAACACAAAGCAAGGGTGACATATGGTCATGTCTTTAGGTGGAAATATAAGATTCTATCTTAAACAAAAGGTTTTTGGAATCACTGAGATCTTTAGAGCATTGCTAACATTACATTATATACATTTCTTGAGAGAAAGTTGGTCAACATTATAATCCGACGGTGTAGATGATGAGACATTCCTGATCTTTGAAGTCATCAACTGAGAGAACTCAGAATTTTTATTTAGATTCATATGTCATCACTTGTTTTCAGCCGACAGTTCAAATGTCACAATTTCTGATAGTACGGGGTTGCATTAGTGCCTGAGGCGATGTCATACATGCGGAGAGGCACCATACATGTTAAGAACTACAATGAGGTGTTGGAACACCATCTACTCCCGTCCAGACACAGCACTCTCAACATGCTAATAAAAAGCAAGTGGCAATATTGGCTCTGGAAAATCAAGAATTTGTTAATCCTGGTATAGTAATCCTACGGTCCTGGTATGTTATGAAAAGCACATTCCTTTCAAAACACAAAGGGTTTCTGAAAGAGATTCAAGAGACTGAAACTCAGTTTTACACCCTGAGGCCACTGGAACCAAATTTCAAATATGCAAAGGAACAATCTAAATTGCAGTTGTCAATTGAACTGCATAACACTGATCAATTTAAGCCTCTGTGCCATAAAGACACTTCATTTAAAAAATAAAAGTCAAAACTGAAAAAAGATCAGAAGCCTTTGTAGATAAGTAGTATTACCAAGTTTTAAGATATGGGAAGTGCTCCCAGAAGGGGGGATCAGCAGGTTAGATAAGCACATCAAGCCCACAGCCCAGAAACAGTCACATCAGTGGGGAGTTACTGTATAATTAGAAACAAATCATCTCCTGCAGCGTAGATATTCACAGTGCCTCGTCGTTTTAAGTGTAATGCAGTCAGTGCGGGATTAAGGCAAGGATTTTCTACAATGTGTCCATTTCTTTGACTCCTCTACATCAGCGGATATATCAGTAGTGAGTAACAGTTTCCAGGGTTCACATGGTGAGATGGTGACAGTTTGATGGGTTAGCTACTGTCACTTTCCAAAGCTGGACTAAAGGAAGACATCTCTTCACCACGGTTTAAATCACATGTGAATTAGAAGGAAAAGACTTTCCACAAGATCTGCCAGGCCTGACTCATCAGGACTCTGGCTTTTCAGTGAAAAATGCAGACAGAATTATGGACATTGGCAACGGAACCCTTGTAGGGTTTACTGACTGTATCTTGAATTACATTCTGTTGCTGTTTGCCTGTTACCTCCTACTATCACTGAGGTTGAATCCCTACTCACAACCCAAAACATGTGACAATCTGTTTATTGCTTGGTGCTGCTCTTTGTCTGTGTCCTATCCTTTTCTCTCTTTTAATCCACAACTGGAACAACACCACTAAGCCTGATTCTGCAGGGCTTTTTTCCTGTTTGAAGGGAATTTTTCCCTTTTCACTGTCGAATATAGTATTTTTCTGTAAACGTAGCTTGAGATTGAGCACCATCGTGTTATATAAATAAAACTGAATTAACTCAAGCAGGGAATAGCAAGCAATTCAACAGTGTAAATGCATTTTTAAAATGCTACTCAATGAATCTGACTTCGGAAAACTTAAGACAATAGTTCATGATGTAGATAGGATATGCATGTTTGGTAAGCAACAAAACAAGGTCATACATTTAGTACAGTTGTGAGCCTGATCTGCTGTAACAAATATCCATCCATTCATTTATTTTCTCTACAGCGTTATTTAATTCTGTCACTGAGGACAGGAGCTGACCTCAGCTGGCAATGGGCAAAGGCAGGATACAGCATGGACAGATCACCAGTGCATCACAGAGTGAAAGACAACCACACACACTCATATTCACACCTGCAGGCCATTTAGCCACAAGTAAAACAATTTTAAACTGTGGGATAAAAATTGAAAAATGGAAGAAAACTCAAGCTTAAACAATAAGCAAACTACACTCAGAACATCCCTCAGCCAGATGCAAACTGGGAGTGTTGTTGATTTAAGATGAGTTTACAACAGCATGTGTTGCTGTGGTTTTGTAGGAATAGAGTTTTCATAGGGTGAGAAATATATACATCTTGCTGTAATTTAAATTTCTGAAAGGGCTCATGTACAATAAGGAGAGAGTAACCAAAAAAAGATGACACTGCAGTGCACAGGAAAAGCAAATGAGAATTGCATATAACTTATGGAAAATCTATTTTTTAATTACTTTGACAAACTGACAATAAATGATCATACCTTTTCTATAAAATTCATTCATTTTGGCTTGAGTTCTTCAGTGTTTTGTTGAACTCTCAGCTATAGTCACTAGAACCTCTGAAATACAAAATCTGAGTGAAATTATTAATCTGGCATTAGTGATGGATGTGTGGGATTATATATAGCATGGCTGTGTTTGAATGCAATCTTTGGTTATTTTTAGATATTATTCTTCTGAATGCATTTGATTTGATATAAAGATTTTATTGTGTGCTTTGCTTTTTCACTCTATATTCAATGGTAATACTATTCACTATTCCTGGGAGGATCAATCTAATACTGTATGTCCACATGCTCCTTGAGCTTTCACAGCTCCACAGCTCTCAAAACAACAGTTTTAGATATAATGCGTTATTTCAGTGACTATACAACATGAAAGAAGCTTGTGCTGAAAATAGAATTGTCTAATTTAAAATGTCCATTTAATACTGCGTTTGAATATAAGACACACTTTCAAATAACATTGTTTTTAATCCATATTAAATCTGTAAACTATCAACTTCACTCTACCAAGGGTTTGTTTTTTAATGTCCTTCAAAATGTTGACAGATTTGAGGAAAATGTGCCATTTCATACTCCTGGAATCATTTGCAAAGAGACTACACACTAAAAACACAATACATTCAAGGATATCATCAGTAATCTGCTGACAGAGTAATGTTGCTGCTTTCTTAGAAGTTTTAAATGTCTATCTATTCCAGGGGTGTTGAATCATTATGCTGGAGAGCATATGTCCAACATATTTGAGGTTTCTTCCTGCTGTAACACATCTATTTGCAATAGGAATCTCCTTTCTTGGGAGCTTGGTGATGACGTAAACATTTAGCTCAGTGATGAAGCAGGGAGACAACTGAGACAGGGGCCATCCATATACTGTGTTTCAGTTCATTTTGTTATTTCAGTTCATTTTTTTTTTCATGGAGCATCAAATACAACCCATCTCAAAGCACTTTCACAGAGGAAAACCCAACAATTCCACATGAGCAGGTATAGACGGCGATGAAAAGGAAAAGCTACTTCTTAAGAGGAAGAAACCAGTGCAGAACTATGCTCAGGGGTGGCAGCTTTCTGCTGATCTGGTTGGGGTTAGGGGATAGAGGGAAAAGGATAGGCCAGAGACAGAAAGCAGCAAGAAACACACAGATATACAGTGTCAATTGTGAGGAGAGATACAGACCCAGGTTCAGATAGAGGGTGACACAAGCAAGAAGAAACGGATTGACAAAAATCCATTAGCTTATTCTACTTGCATCCATGTTTTGTTGGGTTACACTTTGTCTTGTAATCATACTGCACTGGCTATTTTAGAGAGGTTGTAAATATATCTTCATCTCAGTGCAGCTTCATGGTCAAACAAACAATTATAATGGAAACGTGAGAAATGGTTTTCCTCCACATAGAATTTGTATATTAAAATGCTGTGATGTGAAAGTGGTCTGCTCGTGCTTGTAACATTGAGTGTGATTTATTGTAAGGTACCATCTTGAATGGGCTGCATGGTCACGTGGTTATTTTATGACTTCGTAGTACAGCAAAACACTGCCTGCTGTCGCACAGGATAAAACATTATATTGAACTATTTTGCTGTACCTCAATTAATCGGCAGTTTTTTTTTTATTGTAAAAAAGCTTCTCAAACAATGATCCGCACATCGCATTGTACATTTAGGTTTGAGATAGATATCTGCTGCATTCTGTGCAGCTTCAACATGCATCTCGATTGCAGTTCAGAAGATGCAAAGGCATGTGGGGCTGCAGCATGGTGCCTTTTTTAATGACAAAACAATTTCCACGCATGCAGAAATAATTATATTTTTGATCAGGAACCGGGTGAGAGGGAAAGAGAAAGCAGTCCAGCAACTAAGGTCACTCCACCCTTCAGCCAGCCACACGTGGCACTCTCATCCATTCTGAAAATCTGACACCTACTGTTGTGCATCCCCATAAAACCGAATAATGCTCCCCATTTCAGTCAGTGACAGTCTCAGAGAAACCCTGTGGCAGCCATCTTAGGTGTACCAGCACAGCAGGACGTTATGAGGAGCCACAATAAGAAAGAAAAGAGAGTAGCCGCGCATCCCGTCACTCTCTGCGCCTGGAGTGCGTTCAGCACCACGGCCAGCTCCCGTCGCCTCAGCCTCCGCCTGGCAGGAAGGGAGAGGCCATCTCCCGCTTTCACAAAAAAAAAAAGTAAAAAAAAAAAGAAAAAGCTCTGGTCCCCTTCATCTGTGCACTACACTCGCCTGCCCTGCCCCTCCTCTCCACTCCCTTCTCACCTCCCCCCTCTCACATCCGCAGCGGTGACTGGCCAATAAAAGAGAGAAAATACGTAAGCAGCGACGAGAGCTCGGCGCAGGCGGAGAGATGCTCTGTGTGAAGCAGACTGAACCTTTTCCAGCTCCACTCATACTGCTGACATCCCTCAACAAGCGAGTGCAACCAGGGCCCATCCCTGTTTCGACTTAGGGCATATTCTACTAGATATCCACTGTTGCACAATTTATCTGCAGATTTAAAAAAAAAAAAAAAGACGCTAAAAAGGTCAGTGCATCTGCAGGGGCGCGTCGCTTCCAGGAGAAGATGTTGGATCCGTCGTCCAGCGAGGAGGAATCTGATGGGATAGTGGAGGAGGAGAGCAAAGAGGCGATGGCACCCCAGGCCGGATCCCGCATCTCTCCCAGCAGGACCAGCGAGAGCTCGGGCGGACTCGCTCCCAGCAGCAGCAGCCGCAGCAGCGCCCGTCCGACCAGCCCGAGCCCGTCCGCCGCCAGTGAGGAGAAGGAGGACCTGGAGAAGCTGCACCGGGAGGAGGAGGACCGCAAGAAGAAGCTGCAGCTCTATGTGTTTGTGATGCGATGCATCGCTTACCCGTTCAACGCGAAGCAGCCCACGGACATGGCAAGGCGACAGCAGAAGGTAAGGGCCCCTCGGTGTAAAGGCATAATTAATAACCACATGATGACGAAATGCCTGCCATCACATCGCAGATGTTGTCATTGATGACCTACATAAGCTCGAGCACGGAGCAGGGTACTGGCCACCGGGCCTATCAGACCCAATAGTGCACGCCACGGTTTGTTATTTGACGCAAAATGTAGAAATCCTCAGAGCATGACAGGAGCACAGCTCCGGATAGTAAGAGCTCTCACAGTGCTGCAGAGCTGCAGACTGAGTGCAGTTCATGCTGCTCCAGTACACAAGCCATGAGTGAGAGCAAGCCCGACACCCCAGCAAACCCATTAATTGAAAGGGCATTCAGGAGGTAGTGGATGGCGATTTACAACAGGACGGGTGTCCATGCCTTCGCTGGCCTACATGTTTGCTCTCTGCAGCTTTGCATCCTTCCTTTTCAGCGTGTAACGAATATCAAGCCGTTTGCGCCATCATTTATACCGTCAATTTGGCCTCCCAAGGTGACTTTTAGGCACAAGCCACTTGAGGAGGATGGGTTAATAGCCTCTCTCCTCTGCAGATGAGCTTGGCTTTCTTCCATGGGCTCAAGTAAATTAATTGCATTAGAAAACAATTGCCTACACCCACACAATTAATGCATTTATCCTGTATTATACACAAGGTTGAGATTCAGAGCTTCATGAGAGTTACTGTAAAAAAAAAGGCTCACATCCTATTGTTACACTGCTGCTATGTTGCTCCCTTGATGGTAAAGCCAGTTTTGGGTCATGGTGTCCTTACTGTCAAAGTCACCATGCACAGGCCCTACTTTACTACAGGAATAATTGATTGTTTTCACAGACTATTAGCTGTCTTTGTGTTCTTGTTGTGTGCTTCTTATTGCCACACCAGAAGTAGACCACTGACTGTTTATCATTCAAGTTAAAATATGACCATAATGACCAGCATGTTACATATTGGGCTATTTTGATACACACAAAGCCAGAAAAGAACATGGATGATTAATTTTACAGCAGGTAATCATACCTTCTCTAACAGGGCTAAAGTTGTGTTTGTTGTGTTTAGTGGACATGGTGAAGAATCATTCAGCACAGTTAATCACAGGCTAATCGCATGTCACTCACCCATATGAAGTGTGTGTAAACAATACCATGGAAATCGCATTTGTATAGCTATTTTAGCATGCTGCTGACCTGTCTTCCTTCGGACATGGTTTAGGCCATATGGTCTGGATTTTCTGCTGACTCATGTACAAATGCATGTGGGAGGCATAAACCACAGTGTTTTCATCTATTTGTTTGTTTGTTATCCTGTCTAGTGTAGGTTACTGATAGTTTATTGTCTGCCGAGTAATGCACTTTCAGAACTCAGACTGCCACAATTAGCTGTGGGTGAGTGAAACCTCTGGACTTAGAATTCTGCTGAAGCAAGAAACCAAAGTTTGTCTGCATTCCTACAGTCGGATTTGTTTTAAATCCTACAACCGATGGCTTAAACTTAAATGACATATACCATTGTTGTTGTTGTTGTTGTTATTGTTGCTTTTTTAAACACAGCAAAGTACTTTAACTGAACAAGAGGGTTTTATGACACAATCATTGAACTAAATGTAGCCCTAAAATCATACTGATGACATTTATGAATCCTTTAACATTGTAATGTCATTGCATTGTACACTGGTCACCATTTCAATGTTGTTGTGGTCTATTTATGTCACATGTGGTCATGAAGAGTCATTAATTTACTCATCAAGTGAAGATGATAAACTAATTACACAAATTTAGTCTCATAGGGTCAATTGCCCTTATACCAACCAAAACCTGACAACAATGTGCGCTCCTCAAATGTCCATAAATAATGAATTATTCAGCAGCACTGAATGCACAATCTAATGTAGCCTATTATAGTTTTGGATATTATAGTCTATAGTCACAGAAATATGATGAAGCAATTTTTGTGATGAAAAGACTTAAAGGCCTCAGCAAAACATGTGGAGCAGCTCCACGATAATCCGTTATTAGAAGCTCTGGCACACAAACAGCAGTGATGGGCTATCACACAGAAACAGACCAGGCTGCAGTCTATGTGAGCGCTGCTGCTGCTGCTGCTGCTTCAAATGCATTGTTACAACCTTGTGAAAGGATAAACCGACGGGGCGGTAACAGACAGCCGCTCCCCTTTGAGGAGTGAAGGAAACAACTTTGTGTTCAGTCTAAAAGATGTCTTCAGCAGCAGCTGGATGGAGGCTGCCGCTAGTTAACAGCTCCTCCAGTGTATGCACAGGACTGGCTGGTGACACACTTGTTTGTAAGCTCGGCGAATCGTCATGGGAGTCACTGACACTAATTCTCCTCCAGTTGAGAACATAAAGCAAGTAATCTGTTAAGCGCATTGAAAGATGGCAGTTATTTTGATGCACCTTGATATTTGACATATATAACCGAACACTTTGACAGAGAAATAGAGAGAGTAAAACGATGATGGAAAGTTTTTTGTTGTTGTTGTTATTTTTTGTTGTTGTTGTTCATATGTTTTCTCATGAAAATGTCTGTTAATTGTCATTCTCATATTTTTTTTATTGTCTTGACTTGGCTGGTCACTGGACACTTTGGCTCACAAATCACGTCAAATATTTGGTAAATGGATTTCACGTATATAGCGCCTTACAGCTGTGTGAGCGACCCCAAAGGGCTTTACATCGTTCATCACGTTCACCCATTCACACGCTAATGGAGGCTGCAGCCATGCAAAGCGCTGGCACTCCAAAGGGAGCGGTTTTGGGGTTTGGTGTCTTGCCCAAGGACACTTCTGCATGCGGGCAGGTGGAGACGGGATTCGGCCTTCCGATTTGGAGACGACCGCTCTACTAACCGAGCCATGCCGCCCCCAATATTTCATTGTCATTGAAATCTGTCAAAGCACAAGAATAGACCAAACAGTATGAAATATGCAAATATGTTGGACTTGTAATGCTTGTCAAACATTGGCACGTTGTCATTAAGAGCATGTCAACTTGTTTGCAGAGCAAAGCGGCAATTTGCTTCGGCGTTGCCCCGCAAAGTCACCATCATGTATGTGGATGACCCTCTTTGTTTGCTAATGTAAATGCCAATCTGATTCATAAAAGTAGTCAAGGAGAATAAAACACAATATTTCCTTACATGCCTTTTGTACATAACAGCTGGTTATTTCAAACCTTAGAAAAAGCTCTTTAAAAAAAAAAAAAAAATCCAAAATGTGTGATCCCTAAGGATGATCTGATTCAATCAGCTCATCTGCCAGCAGGTTTACTTTATGGACTTCTTCTTGGCTCAGCATTTTACTACACTGTACACTGTGGATGGTTTCAGGGAGAGAGGCTGTGAATAGTGCAGCAGGGTTTGTGATGGGAATTTGAAATAGTCTAAAATGCAAATTGGTGATACTTGGAAGACGTTTGCTACTTTGGCATTTAGTGCTGCTGGCAAAGGATTTAGGGTGTCTCATTGTGAATTCTTTTCTTTTCGAGAAGTTTTGTTTCTTTAACATTTAAAAAAAAAATCTTGAACAACATAATAGCTTTGAAATAATGTCCTTGACAGTTTACACTATGTGGATCAGAGCTGTCCATATGCTCAGCTTTATTGAATGATGGTGATGTCAGTTTTCTCTTACCTCGAATCAGCTGTTTGTTTGTGAAGATAAAATTAAACAAAACATTTTTTTTTTATATTCCAATTCATGGAAAAAATTAGCTGATGATCATAGGATGAATTTCAATGTGGACATGTGGTGCATTATTTTAGACAAAATATGAAGAAAAGGACACCTTTTTAGAGATCAGCAGTTTAACACAATTAAAGATCAGACATTTATTCTTTGCTGCTGATTTGATACAGTTAATCAGAGGATTGGACCTGATAGCAGTTTGTGAGTCAAGTGATTGAGGAGAGATAACACAAGTGGCACACGGATCACTAGAAATGTAACAGAAGCATTTAAAAATGCACTGTTTCAGCAGTACACATTTTAGCAGTACACATGTGGTTTTACCATTACTCATATTGTGTATCTCACATTTTTTTCCAGAGTTTGTATTATTTTTCTTTTTCTTATTTCTCTGAAAAATAATGTAAAGTCTTTCTGAAAGATGAGATGAGATGAGCTATTTGAATGGCGAACACATAGCTTGCGATAAATCAAGGTGAACTGTCGAGGCTCATTATGTTCATGAACCACACAGTCATGTGGGCAAAAGACAGCGACAGTAAATGGAAAGCTCAAGTGTGACACTGAAGTCATTTGCATCATTATGTAAGATCTCTAAATGGTGTTCTGCCGGAAAAAAAGACATCGTTCAAGAATGAAAGACTGTCACTGACACTGTCAGTGTCAAAGTCGAGCTTTAGCAACAAAACATGATCATGAGTATGAAGGCTAATGTCGAGGGAAAAAAAAAAGAATTTTCATCATTTAAGAAGGAAAAAAAAATGTTCCCCTGACATTCAAGCAACACAAGTATTGAGATTGAAACTGTTCATTGATGGCACGGATACTAAAAGTGGATTCAGAAGGGGCGACAGCTGAAGAACAGCAGGCGAACTACCCCCTCACCCACTGTCTGTGCAGCCACGTGTAACGTACCACAGCTTTGCAAATTAAACATCTCCTCTGTCAGGAGGGAAACTGAAGGTCTTCTGAAGTCATCAGAACATTAACGTCTTTTCCTGAAGGTCTGACTGCTTTGAAGCTGGCACCTGCAGACGAGATAGAATTGACTTGTCTTCCCACAGATAATAATCCCGTCGTCGTGGCTGATACTCACAGAACAACAAAAATAGCTGCAGAATTGCAAATACGCGATCGTGATTGTCCTACATTTATTGGGTGGAGGGATATTTCACACTGGTTAGGCATTACATCCTGTATTTAAAATTTGAAGTGTTTATTGTCTTAATATTGTCTTTCATCCAAAATATTGTTACTAACGCATGTAGACAAATATAAACTATCCACATTTAAACCTTAATCCTTCTGGTACATCAGAGATATACTGCTGTTATCTGAAGGACACACTATCCGGACATGTACTAGATTCGTGTAGCTGTGTTGCGCTCTGCATTTGAGGATTGAGGAAGATTAATCTGCAGTGTGGACAGGATTTATTTTGTTTTGCTGCACCATAGGATAAAATCCATACTCACAAATCTACACATTTGAAGTATGAAGAGCAAAAGAAGCGTGAACACGTGAACAGAAGACTTGGTTTGCTGAAAATGGGCAATGGGACATAAGCCTTTCATAAAATGCCACATATAACACATTGACTTCACTGCTATTGTTTATGTTATAATTATTGCCATAATTGCTCCTCAATTTCCATCCTTCTGGCTATCTTTTGCACCGCTTTATTCTACCAAGGACGATAAGCTGCTTGCGTTGATCCCCTCTGACTGTGGGCAAAGGCAGAGTACACCAGCACAGATCACCAGTTCATCACGGGGGAAAAAAACCCCCACAGGCAGTCACACATTCACATTCAGACATACAGCCAAGTCTCCAGGTAGCCTCAAATGCATGTTTTCAGACCGGGGAGAGGAAACTGAGCTACTCAAATGTATGCACACACAGAAGATGCAAACTCCACACACAAAAGCCCTCCAACCCAACCCAGACTCAAATATGTTAACTTGATAAATTAAAACAACAGATGCATTTATTTATTTATTTTTAATCACCCTAGTCGTTTTTAAGCATCTTGCTTTGAAAACACATGAAAGTAGTTCCAATTTGATATATCTAATAGATCAATCAGCAAATTCATTAAAATGTTACCGTTAAATGTGAATTGCTCCATTGGATTTGTGTTGTAAACAGCCAGGGTGCAGATTTATTTTCTGTCCATTGTTGACATGAATTCTGCAACAATTGAAGCATATATTATGTATCCATTATGTATGCCAAACTCTGAAATATTCAGGAGGCTCTGAGATTGTGAGATTGCTTGGATAACTGCAGCCTGCTTGAATAACAGTTGCTAAAAATGTTTATGCAGGGTAGATCATTTGATAATGACATGAACTTCTCACAGTAATTTCAATACTTCTGTGTGAAATCAAACAGTTGAACAGAAGCAGGGTCTCTTACCTTCAACTGTCACACATTTTAGACTGTGATTGTAAGTTTTCACGTAATTACAACATAATTTTTCTCATAACTATGAGATCCTGAGTCATAATTATAAGTTCCGAAAGTTACAATTACACACAAGAAAAACTTCTGAGTCTTTTGATGATGCGGCTTTCTGTTCATCACACTTTTGTTGAGGCCTCTCAGTGAAATGAAAGCTTCTCATCTGTCGGTGGTCATTTAGGACTTGAGAATGTGTTTGTGCAAATGAGGACTGTTGGGTTGAACCCTGTGAAATATTGCTTCAAAGGGAAAATTACTCAGGTATGAGTGGGTAACCACAAACAGCAGAGAGACTGAGAATGAAAGCAACAGTGATTTTCCACATTAAAGACGAAGGAGCTAAAGCCGGGCCATTACTGCAGTTCTCTGTTGAACCTCTTTCCTGCTTTCTGATTACTCTCACTGAGGCATAAAGCACACATATACTAGCCTGGAGTTGGCATGAGGCTATAAGTCAGGTGGACAGTTGCTGTGAGTCCTCTTTGGACGTGTCATGTTCACTACACCTCTCCCCATCTGATACTCATCAAATACCCAGTCTACTCTCAGTCTGCTTTGGAGGAACTGCATTTTAAGCAGGATCATTCATCACTAACACTGATGACAGAGGGAACATTACCAAGCATGCACTCGTGACAAAGAACAACCCGATAACCTCATTTAAATACAAACCATATGCTCACATGTTCTCTTCAGTGTGAGTTGTACAAAATTATAAAATTTGCATATTTCTTGAGCTGGGGAGTGTCTTACCCTCTGTACTGTTAGTACAGATAGTATTGTTGTTCTTTACTAAGATAAAATTATGTATTTACCATTTTAAAAGTTTTAAAGTACATGTTGTACAATGCATTGAAGTACAAAAGTAAAATACATTTTTAAGTCTATTGATAAGCAGTGCCTTTTTGAAGCTAACATGACTCTTTCATATGCACATACATACATGCGCGCACACACAATAGCTAGTGTTATCATGACACCATGTTTTTGAGAATGGACAAACCAACTTGGCCATTGGCAATGACAGATTCAACTTACATGACAATTTATACCCTGAATTTATTATCGACATTAACAAGCTAATAACCAGGCTGGGCTTTATATAAAAAAAACCCCAATATGGATGGTTTTTGTTCTTGAATTGTTACTAAAAACAGGAGGGCACCATGGAGAGGTGGTTCGCATTCTTGCCTCACAGCAGGAATGTTATGGGTTCAAAGACCTTTCTTTGCGAAGTTTGCATGTTCTCCTTATGTGTATGTGTTTCCTTAGATTAATTGGTGACTTTAAATAGCCCTGAGATGTTGATGTGTGTGGGTGTGGTTGTGTGTCTCTCTGTTTGTTCTCTGATGGACTTGCAACCTGTCCAGGGTGTATCCTGCCCTTTTTCATAGTGAGCTGGGCTTGGCTCCGGCGACCTCACTGTCTATCACAGGATAAAGCGCTACCGAAGATGCATGGATGAATAGGAAATGGATGGCTTTTACCTAAAAGTCTGTAGCTGTATTGGTAACTGTTATTATCAGCTGTCTTGAGCCTTTCACTTTACCTCATCATCCACAGAGGTTAAAGAAAGTGATGAGCCTCGCTACTCAGGGTCACGACAGAAATTACAAACAGAAGTACAAACACAGTCACTGACCATTGAATGGAGGTGGATCTCTTGACTTCTTGACTGAAGATCCCTGTGAAATATCCTTATAACAGCTTTCTTTCCTTTGTTTTTTTAATAGACTTCATCACATTTTTTTTCTGATGCAATCAGTGTAATCTTTTTTTTAGTAGATCAACGGTTTCCTATCGGTGAATAAACACATTGCAAACATCAAATGGGAGTAATCTGAAATAGGAGAAAGTGAGAGCGAGAGAGAGAGAGAGAGAGAGAGAGAGTGAGAGAGAGAAAGAGAGTGAGAGTGAGAGAGAGAGAGAGAACAAAGTAAGTGATTTGTGATGGGTGGGTGGTAGCAAAGGATTTATGTTTGAGACTCTTGATGAGAGTAATGCACCAGCGAGATACTGAGAGATACGAACCCACCATCAACTTTGTTTGCTCTCCGTCATGAAGTAGTGCTGTCAGTGATGCAGTTAGTGCTTATTAGCGTTTAGACTTTGTGACCCTTTCGGAAGTGAATTTCATTATGTGAAAGGCTTTACACCAGAAAGCAGCCTGGATGTTATTTTGCCACACCCAGCTCTGCTGGGGTGAAAAAGTAGAGAGCGCAGTTCCACTGCATGTGGTGGATTGAAAGATTTCAGTTGATTGCCACTTGATTTGATTGTCGAGTAATGTAGATATATATCTATGCGTTTATATTTTCTATTCCATACATTAAAACGATTGATAATGCTTCAGTCAGCTGACAAATACATTTTCAGTGAAATCACTCTTATATTCCTATCCTGTTGCTACTGACAGTATGTGTATTTAGCACATATCCTCCTTCTAACCATAATTACTGTTCATTGTGATATCTAAAAATGTCAAAATCTTGCTGAAAGCAGAAAAACAGAGCTTTCACTCGAACAAAAACGATTAGGGAGACCACCAAGACTTCTGCAGTTTGAGCACGCAATCATGGACAGACAAGATTGTCGAATGTCCCACGTTTGTAGAATGTCCAGTCAAAATCACACGGTGATATTGAACAAAAAACTCCATTCAGCCTGAATATCATGCCTGTCATAGCAGGTTTAATCTCACAGTAAAGAAATTTAAATCCACCTATACTGTAAATGGAGTGCATTTGGAAACTATAAAACATGGTGTTCCACTGTGGCATGTGTAAAGATAATTACATTATGATGTACGTCCTCAAATGGCTTTTGTTAGAACCTGGCAAAGTATACAGTACTTCCACTTCAAGATCCCTACTTTATAAGTATCAAGTCTGAAATGTAATAGTTTGCTCTACATGAATTTGGACTGCATTTCTGGGAAACAGTTCAATGGATTATATTTCTTTCCCTGTTCAATGGATGTTCATATGTTCATACCATTTCATGTTCTTAAGGGATTATTCTGCACTCACTAACTGGATGAACAATACTGAAGAACCAGCAGAGCTTTATGACCGATGCCAGTCAGTTGGTGGTGTAATAATGAATGACTGTTACAAGTAGGGGATTGGCTGGTTGTGAACACAGTGTTCTCCCTGTATATATCAGTCGTGCCATGCCACCGTGCCCGAATATGACAACAGCGTGAAGGCTGGTTATACAGAGCCGGAGCTCCCTTTTTCATTCCTGTTTGCTGTGTGTCAGGCTCTTGTCTGCAGAGCATACACCTGGCTGTTTACTAACCCAGAGGAGTGGTATTTACTTGCACAATGCTGCAAGCCTGTGTGTGACTTCAGAACAAATCTATGTGAGCATGTCTGGTTGAGGATAATAGCTTTGTGCATCTGTCTTGTATAATTGTAGTTTTGTGACCGTAGTCAAATGCTGGTGTTTGGTGTTTGATGAGGCCTGATGCTGGTTGATTTTGTGCAGCTGTCAGGCAGTGCTTGTGCCCTTACTTTGTTTGCTGTTTACTCAGATGTGGGCTGGTGGTGTCATCTGCAACATGAATGAAATGTGTGTTTGTCTGGTGAGAGGATCCACTGAGATCACGTGTCCTGAAAAAAAAAACAGAAGAGTTGAAGCTGATTTATTCTGAGCTTGGTCACAATGCTAAATAATGTTTAGTTTGTATCTTTTTCTAGTATTTGAATAGTTTTAATGAAGTTCAGATGCTAAACATTCAAGTTGTGTGTGCCCTCAGAACATACAAGTTAAATGTTCAGTATTTATATTTTGAATGCCTTACCAGCATATGCTTATCTTAAGATTGTTGAATGAGTCGACTAAAGCAATTACCATTAAATTTACTTTTCCTTGCCACGGACGACTTTCCATTTATTTTGCAGCCATTTCATTTTGGAAAACTGCCCAATTTAACCGTCTTTAGTGTTATATAACTCAGTGAAGGAAGCTCAAATGTGAGTCAGCACAGTCAAAGCCTTATTGCCCAGAATTACACCAGCGACAGTATACAGTACACTGCAGTCAATTAGGCAATTACTCCAATCATCACAGCACTGCAAGATGTACCTCACAAGTTGATGACATGCTCATTAAAACTTTGATTAGGTGCAATGAGTCCGCTATTTGATTTTTAACACTGTTTTCACTTTTTTTTTAAATTGCAAGTTCTGACCATTGATATGTAGAGAGTATGGTATTTGTGGTGCACTGTATTGTAACGTCAAACAAGAACAACAACGTTTATGGTCATATTTAGTATTTTGTCTTAATTTCATAAAATAAATTGATATTATTTACAGCCAATTGATATTTACTTTATTTTGCAGCATACTACAATCAGACTTTTATTTAATCCTAACCTTTAATTTAATTTTAGTTTAAAACATTTTGACCAGTCCATAACAAAATGATACATTCACTCTTTATCTGTTTGGTCAAAGTTTGCCACATTTTGATGAAATCCGTAATGAAAAACATCAAGTTCACATTATTTTTAAGTTGTCTAAAGCTATTCAGTATCCTCTCTTATGCCATATCTAACTGTAATACTTAATAATTAATGGTCTGATGGAAATAATGATTTCACGGCACTATCTGCTGTTTGAAAATTGCAAAAACTAGGAAACATGCATTGACCTCAGAATAGACTAAAAATTCAGTTGTCTGTAGATCCAGTGATTCTTCAGTTCACTGAAGAATTACTAAAGGAAGGGAAGATTTTACCACATATCTGCCTGAAGGGCTTGAAAAGCATGAATCTTTATTGAAAGCTCAATGAGCTTTAGGAGACAAGACACATTTCACAACACTCTTATGTTGAAACTGACAGGCTTCTGATACACTTTAAACAGGAATGTACACATTTCTTCTCTTGGTTCAACAACCTTTAAGTGGGGACACATTTTAGCGTTTTTTTTTGTTTTTTTAAATTCAGACTCATGTACTTTTTTAGCTATTAATTTTATCTTAAAAAAATATCTACAGTCTGTTTAAATAATGAAGTTAGTGTATATGCCCATGTCCTATTTATTGTTATGTGAAAAATGATGAATGTCGTTGCTTCATTGCAAGCAAATGAATCACTGCATAATATCGCAATCTTGATAAGAGCCACAGAGAGAGAATCAATGTGAGTGAAGCAGGAAAGTAAGTCTTGGGAGTCTGGCCTATACTGATGAAAATGGAGGCATTTTCTCTCATCCATCAACTTGGTTTGGTGAAGGAGTGGGCACAACTCACCTGCTTTACTGCTGCGTGCTTCAGTGTCGGCGAGCCAACAACTCACGCACACATGCAGTTAGAAGCTCGCTGTGTTGTCACAAAAAGTCAGATCAGCCAAGAGAAACTGCCAGCACAAGCCAAGGTATTATTAGCTTTGACCTTTCATTGAAAAAATTTCAGGTGAAACACAAATGTGTTCTGCCAGAGTCTCCACTAAAATACCCCCCCTCCACCCCTCGCATCTTAGTGACTCCTAGACTATTGCATGTAAATGTACAGTATTAATATGTGAAGGTTATTGAGGCCCCTCTTGATTTTGAATTGATTTGGCAATAAAAACTTGGTATCCAATGGTATTTAATTTTTAATTCAACGAAAGCTCAAGATATTTAACTTTAATTTATTAAGGACAAAGAAATTAATAAAATCCTCACAATGTTGAGGCTTGAAAATATATTGCATCTTGGAAAATTAACAGAACAATTAATCAATTATAGGAACAGCTACTTCATTAGTGTTCTGTTCATGGATTACTTGACTTTTCAGCTCAAATGACAGCTGCTCATTAATATACGATTGAAATGGTTAAAAATCCGATTTACTCCACACCCCTTTACTTTGCTGTTTGTGTTCACTGTAAGGCTTTTCAAAGTGTGTTAAGGCTGTGTAGCAGAGTTGGTGTAGGGGCTGGGTTGAAGTTAAAGAAAACTGCAGTATGGATGACCTCGGGTCTAGTGGTGCAAGTCTTCACTTTGCCCTGAAACATCTCAGTCAGCTCGGTTCAAGTAAGCTTTCATGCTTCTTTTCAAAAGCCCAGCAGTCAAAAAGCACCATCTCAGACAGCATTTCCCTCAACATATTACACATTATTCATACCATCTTCTCATGTTGAAGCCTTTCCTCCGCTTTGGAATTGAAGCGCAACACTTCTTTCAAATGTATTATCTAGAAATCTGGTCTCATGAGAGTGAAATACTCATAAGTTTCAAACATAGTCTAACCTTTATATGTCCTTCTCTGCTCAACACTGTACATTCCAAGCACAGGCCATACAAAGTGAAAGCTGCATGGACACTCATGTCAACTTCAGCTTCCCTGTATGTCTATAGACTGGTCTCAATTACACACTAGTGTTAATATTACCATTTCCTTGAACTTCACAATCTATGAAAACCTTTTCTTTTAAGTTAATTGGTGTTGCTTTGTGTTCTGAGCACAACTTTATAGGTTGAGCTTTAAGTGGACACATCCCAATTTTCACTTCAGTGCAAAGCAAAAGAAGGACTGATGTGTTGGTGAAATGATTTGTCATACCTTGAGTCTAATTTTATATCTGTTTATATCTGAAGTCTTCCCCACTGCAACATTTTGAAATATTATGTCCATTGACCCTCACTTTCTAAAAATAATGGGGGGGGGGGGGGGGGGGCATCAGGGTAGTACGATGAACACACAGATGGTGTTGAGATTGCCTCACAGGCACATGATATGTGCTACTTTTCCATCTCACTCCCACACCAGAGTCTGTCACTTGCAATGTGCTGCTGAAAACATGCAAACGCGCACACATTGCCTGCAGGTCTATGTGCTTGTTTGATATATAGAACAGCTTGAACTCTTAGATTGAAGCCAGTTGTCAGAGGGATATTGTCAGTCTATTGACTGCCAGGTCACTGATTCAGTAGTGCTGTCTTAGTCAAGGGAGGGTATGAGGAAAACACCACACGTGTGCAAAGGGTAAACCAGAATAGCTGGTGATTTGACTGGAGAACTGCAGAGAAGTATATAAAAAAATATCCGCTCACTGTTTTTCATCAAACCACAATAGATGAAACCATTAAACTTCTACAGCATGGCTGAGTTACACAAAGCGCACAGGGTTTTATTTTTCTGTTTTCCATGAAGCTTGCGATACAAAGAATTTGTTGTTAATACATTTTAGTGATGAAACAACTTCACATTCAAATATATCCACCTTTTCACATTTATCCATTCATCCTCCATCTGTACCAATTTATGCAACTTCGAATCATTGACAACACAAGAAAGGAAGATGGGCCATTACGGGCACTTATATTCATACTTATGGGGAATTTTGCATCACCAATAAACCTCAAATACATGTTTTTAAACTGTGGGAGGATACCACAGTACCTGGGGAAAAAAATGCTTGAGTATGGGGAACATGCAAACTAACCATTGAAAGGCCGTCAATTCCAGACTTTAACCGCAGATATTCCCAATATGAGAGAAGAGTGTGAACCACAACACCACCGTCGGGTCTTGTATTGATTAATCTCTGCTATTTCCCCACCAAAAAATGTTTAGTACTATGTGAGGAATTCAATGTTTTCTTTATTTGTTCATATCCACACTGGCTGGAAACAGGTCACAGAGGGACTGAAGCTCATGATGAAATCTATTGAAATGCATAGAACACCTGGCTCATACATAGGGAGGTATTACTAAAAACGGTACAATATTTTGCCCCCAAAAAACATTTATTTTTCTCAGATTACCCAAAAGTTTGTGTTACTGATGACAAAATTACGAGATTCTACCACCATATTTCTGAGATCAGAAAAATACAGATGTTATGTTTTAAAAGGTCTTAGTCATGATCCAAAATATTCAACAAGTAAAAAAAGTGGCCCGATATATGAGATCACATATATGAGATAGGAGATCATCGGATTATCGATAATCGGCTATTTGACAAGCAAGCAGCTGCTGGCATGGGTGAAGGTGATGTTGTGTCTCTTCATTTTCTTGTCTTTTACTGTGGCTTTATGTTTCTTGACCTCACCGTCGACAATACTCAGTCTGAACCTTAAAAACGTAGCCAGGCTTGGACAGTATCCAGTTGAGTGATGTCAGTGACGTCTCCTCTGTTTGCGGATGATGTTGTCCTTTTGGCCTCCTTGGACCATGGTTTACAATCATTTCAGCCGAGTGTGATGTATTTGAGTGTTCAAGATTTCTAAGTTCAGGGCTGGGAGAAGTGGGGATGTTATTTCATGCCGGTTTGGGTTTTATTCATGAGTGATGGTAAAAATGTGTCGTCTGATTGTCCGCAGTTTCGGAGCAACAGCTGCAGTATTGTAATGTTTGAATGCAGGCATAAAGACGGAGCTCAGCTGTAAAGCAAAGCTCTCAGTTTAACTGTTTTAATTCCCACTCCCACTTCCAGTCGCAATCTCTGGGCAGTGATGGAAAGAATGAGTTTGTGGATACAATTGGGCAAAATGAGGCTCCGGAAATTACTCTATCTAAAATCTTGAGCAGCTCGAGGATTATGGAGGGCTATTATTGAGCTGTTGGATGATTATTGTCTAAATTGGGATGCAAAGGTAAACCTCGGGGAGACATTGTGCTTCCCAGCTGGCCGGGAAGAGCTTAGTGTTTCCCCAGGGGGAGCTTGAAAAAAATTTCAGGCGAATAGGATGTTAGGGCAAATCCCTGTGGGTTACGCGAGTCTGACCTGGGTAAACCATTTAAACTGACGCAATGCTCATCATGTTAAACTACTTTGTGCATGTTTTAAAATGTTTTCATTATGTTCCTTTGCTCAGATGCCCTCTATCTTTTTTTGTCCACAGATAACCAAACAGCAGCTTGAGCAGACCAAGAGTCGCTTCCAGGCTTTCCTCAATGGAGACACACAAATTGTGGCTGATGAAGCATTCATCAATGCCGTGCAGAGCTACAATGAGGTACTAACATGCTGTAACCATATGCACAATCATAGTCACAGCCACAATTTCGCCAACCACAAGCATATGCTACTGGGAGATGCTATGCACATTTATGTCTGATTTACTTTGAAAATGCTGCAAAATATTCTCGAACCTGACTGCAAAATGTGCATGATTGTCGCAGTGGGACAGAAACAACGTCCTTTCTATTGTGCATGAATTTACAATCAGTTTTTGCTCTGAAAGTTCAAAATGCACTACACAGTCTTCTCTTGATATTCCATGTCAAAATGCCTGAATTCAGAAGGCTGAGTGGCAAAATGGTGGCTGAGGCTTTTCACTGCACGGAATATGAGTCAGAGCATGTGGTTGACACAGCCATCTTTTCCAACCACACTATTCAAACTGCAGATGAAAAAGTCATTATTAGCAGGCACACGGTACAAAACGGATAACGCAGTGCATCGTGGGATATGCTGAAGGCAAAAATTCATGACAAGAAAACAAGCTATTATGACAAACTGAAGATTGAAATTGGAACCGTATGGACACACATGCATAATGACTTTCTGTTTGTGGAAGTTAATTACAAGCCGACCTCTGCTCTACGTGAACGCGTGAGCGTGAAAAAAATAATTCCAACTTATTTTTGATTTGTATTTTTATGTCGATGTCAAACTCTGTACAATTGAAAATGTGGCTGGTGGTGGAGATAATAATCACACTGCAAAGAATGTGCTTTCAAAATGAACGAATGGGAGTCTAGTCAATCATGCACTGCACTGCCTGGCTGCCCCAGCCAGCGATCATCAGTGTCATAACAAACTTTTAGGCAAACACATTTTTCGCAAAGTGACGAACATGACATGTGATTACTGCTGGGGACATTTGACTTACACTCCTCATCAAGCTTGTGTCGTCTCTGTCTACCAAAAACAAATGTCACGACTAAAATACAAGCAGACATACACTTTATGCAGAGACAGTACTGCTTTATGTGGATGGTTGAAGTTCAGATGAACATGAACAGCTTATTTGTACCATTGATATTAAATGACATTCCTGAAAACCAGGTATAAAACATGAATACAAACATTTCTAAAACATGTTTGAACTATTCCATTCTACTTGTTGAGAGGGTCGTGTTTCATGGATCCTAGTGAGACACTGATGTCTGTCGATCCACCTTCATCAGAGATGGAACAAATGGCCACACTGCTGTAATTACATTGCAGTTTGGGGTCCTTGATTTTCATCAGTTATGTTGAAGTACAGATTATATCACGTCAGTTGTTTCCATTGTTTAAAATCACGTTACTGGAGACACCCACAATTTTATGTAATATTCAAATTGATCTGATTAAAAACAAAAAAACAGGCAAATGCCTCCCAAAAGAAAACGGTTGAATTTATGCACAGAGAAATGATAAGGAATGAGCTCTGTACAAACATATTTTATAGAGACAATTTAACTCAAATGAATGATATTGCTGATTACTCAATATGTGGCCAACAAGTAACAAATGCATTGACTACATTTTGAGAGTATTTTGTTAACTTATTAGTATATTAATATTTTTCAAAAACGTGACTTTTACATGTAGTGGAGTACATGCAATAAATAGTCAAATTTGTCAGTACTCTGTCCACCTGATTGATGATGATCATAAGTGGTAACTTGATTTGGTTAAACCATTCCTCGGTATTAGTGACAGCAGACAGAATACAAGGCCCCAGTAACCTTGTAGAGAAACATGGAAACCTTTGTAATCCACTGAAAAATACACATGATAACCTGGGCACTTTATTGTGTTGTACCAAACCAAAACACATCTTATCAGGGCAAAGTACAGAACAAATTCAAAGCTTTTTATAATAGAGGAAAAAAAACTACTCTTGAGCAAGTATTGAAGTAGAACAGTATTTTCTGGCTTTTTAGCCATCATGGATGCGAAAAACTAAATGTGACTGTCAAAGTGACAAAGTAATCTGCTCTGATGGTTACATCACTTGATACTGTCTTGTCTGCCTCTCTTTTTGATAGTCTGTCATCAGCAGGAGGCAGAATGCTTGTATTGAGTCACAGCAACACATACGTGTCTGTTAATTTTCAATTCATTTAACATCAAATGGGGACAGATATTTAATGTGTGACAGCAAAGCTTTTCATGTCTCTGCCATGTAATTTATTACATTGTTTCACATGATTACAGTGAGTAACACTGGTTTCTCACAATGTAGGTGTTCCTGAAGAGTGACCGTGTGGCTAAGATGGTTCAGAGTGGTGGTTTCTCAGCCAACGATTTCAGAGAAGTGTTCAAGAGGCACATCGAGAAGCGCGTGCGGAGCCTCCCGGAGATCGATGGCTTGAGCAAGGAGACGGTGCTAAGCTCCTGGATGGCCAAGTTTGACACTATCTACCGTGGTGATGAAGACCCACGCAAGGCGCAGCAGCGTATGACCGCCAGCGCTGCCTCTGAGTTGATCCTCAGCAAAGACCAGCTCTACGAGATGTTCCAGAACATCCTCGGCATCAAAAAGTTTGAGCACCAGCTGCTTTACCAGGCCTGTCAGGTACCTTATCATCCTGTATCTACAAGTTGCCATATAGGGGTGGGCTGGGTGTTTTCTTTTTTTCCTAGCACACTTGGAATGTATTATTTTGTCATTATTAATACACATTTTCTTAGATTTTTTTTAAGGCATCACTCATAAGACTCCCCCCTACGTGCCTTATCAAGTATCTAAATTTCAGATTCTTAGCTTTGCAACACATACATAACTTTTTGTTGTGATTTTCTAAAACTAGTGGTTTTCATAGTATGTTCCATACACCCTCAGAACTACAGGGAGGTGCAGGAGCAGAAAAATCTGCCTCCACTGTGAAAACCTCAGAGACCACAAAGGTCTGTCCAAGCAACATGTCACAACAGACCCTTCTGTGGCCTTCAAGTTTGAACATAACAACACAAGACACATTTTGCCTTCCCTTACATCAGGCTACAGGTCCCCCATTGCAGGTTGTGAAGTGATGGCTCATGAGTAAATGAATCATTAATAAAAGAGACACGATGCATCAAATTGTATGAATATTTGTCCAACATATAAAAGTTACCACTGATGCTAAATAGACATACCAGCAATTTAACATCAAGTATGTTTTGTGGAAATACACCCTTTGATACCGAGCCAGCAATACTTCATTGTAGTTGATATATACTGAGATTGGTGTTGGATAATAGTGGACACTGGGGTGCTTGTGTCAGACATAACTCTCCTTCTCTTGCTGTCTTTACAGCTCTCTGTGGGACTGCTGAAAGCAGCACTAATGTAGTCTTTCTCCTGGAGCTTGATTAAAAGTCTTCCAATGGCAGGATTTGGAGGGAGCCTGTGACACTTTTACATCAGCTTTTCATTTAATGTATACAGAACATACCTACCCCCGCTTGGTAGCGTCCGGGCATATCAGATGGGCCTGGATTTATTTTCAAATCCTGAATTTCTATGAATCATGATTGATTTTGATGTCAAGAGCGGGAAAAATATAAATCTGAGCAGATGGCATGTGTTGCTGTTGAACAAATTAGGTGTTTCAGGATTGTTCAAATGTCTCAGCTGCAAAAGATCAATATAGGCTCTGTTCTGCATGAGTGCTCATTAGTTAGTTCCTTCCAATGCTGAGGTGCTGCACATCGCCATAGCCCTCATATCCACTGTGTATTATTCCTCCCAAGCCTTTGAAGATGCTTAACCTAGTTTTTTATATGCTGGCAGCAGAGCTGTGAGTTTAGGGTCAGAAATCTGCATGCAGAACATAATGCCATTTCCCTGAACAGATCTTACACTGCACAATGCAGCGCTCCTGATAAACACTGAACAATACTTCACCGGGAATGCATAATGTATACTGCAGCAATGTGTACAGCTTCATAATGTTGTTTATGGCAATTACAGGTAGGTGAAAATTGCACGTTACTTTAGGTTTATAGTTAAAAATATGTATTTCTTTTAAACTTATCATTCATTTACTCACACTTCCCTTACATCAGGCTACAAATTGCAAAATTGCAAAACATTTGCTTTTTTTTTTTTTTACTACCTTCCAGCTGTTCTTGGCATCCATTCTTGTTTAGTCTGCTCTTGTAATGAGAATATCAGACTGTCCTAATGATGACTTTGAGCATCTCTCAGTAAGAAACCGGCAACCGTGGTTATACTGCTCTCTGCGAAATGATAAAACCCGCACTAAAAAGGAGATGCGGCAATCCAGTCAGCACGGCTCAGGGCTGCTGGGATTCGATGAAAGGTTTTCATGGATTGGCCGGGTTTCAGAGGCCATCATTTTTTAGCTGCTATGGCTGGGGATTTAACTTTTTTTTTTTTACAGTTACATCTAAAGGAAGCACTGGTTTATTCCTGTCTCATACTGAACTGTGAGCAGCCCCTGGAAATGACTAACAGACTGATTAGACTGGTATGGCCAGCTGCTGCAACAGCCACACTCTGAGCATGCTCAAATCCCTAATGGCCGCACAGTTATTTAGCTGCAGTGACACCAAGCATGACCAAATAACTGTAAGAAAATGTGTTTGGTGTCTACCTCACAAACCATAATTGGTTAACCATGTTTACAGACCCTCATGTCCACTTGCATTATAGACAGTGGTGACATTGCCAAAAATAAATGTTTTAACAGAGTTTGTTTCTGTTTCAGCCAGAAATTAGAGGCAGAAATCCATCATATAAAATGCATACTGCCTTTAGAGTAAAGACAGACCAATTCTGCCTTGTTGCATTCTTTTAAGTTAAAAGGCGCTCTTTACAAACAGCATGGTACACTTTGAATACTGCATGACATTTAACAGAATCCCTTTCAAAATAATCCTCAGCCTTATTACCACATTCATTTCCAAGCTGTTTTTTTTCTTTGTGCAAAACCTAAAATTGCAAACAGTGATGTTTCTAATCTGGTTGGTTCATTGTGAGTTTGTGCTTCAGTAGACATATTGAGTTTCAATTGTTAATTATAATTTTACTTCTAACAGCCTGGCTACAATCCATCAGATTGTAATCACGTTTCTGGTATAAATATCTACTACGGCCTTGATGATGTATTAATACATGGTGAACCATTAGGAAGCAGAACAAGGCCAATATCATTTGTGTCTTCTATTTCAATGCCAACCTGGCAATTAATAACATCAACATTTATGACCTTCTGAAATTGAAGGCATTTATTTCACTCTTAACCGTATAACATTGTTTGACTGTATAGACTATATATACTTTCCACTTCTTTATGTAACAACTGCTTTCTGTATTCCTCATGGTCACACTTTAGTCTTTCTCCTTGCAATTGATTATCCTAACTGTTTAGTTGTTGTTGTTTCTTTTCTTTTTATTGACTCATAATTGAACCGACTGATTATTTCATCCCCAACATTGTCACCACTGCTGACAGAGTCTGAGGTGTTTTAATCACTGATATTTATTCACATCAGTGAACTCTCGCTAACTAAAATTATTCCCTGATCTCAAGCGGCCGATTAAATTACCGCAGGCTGGCAGTTATCGAAAAACACAAGCAAGTCAGAATGAGACTTTTCTCCCCACATAGACATACAGTAAATCATGGCATGTGGGCTCCATGGGCTGACAGACCATACTCAAATCAGCTTTGCCTTTGACGGGGCTTTGAAGGTGGCCCCTCCTCTTCCTCTTCAATTTGTCTTGTCAGCAACTGTTAGTTGGGAAATGAAGCCTGAGCTTTCCCTGGTTTAGCCTGTAGCTGATATAATTGCATAATGGAGACTCTTCGCTGCACACAGGATGAAGAGTGGACCGAAGCATTTTCTGCGCCTGCTGAGCCACCTCTAAGCTGCAAAAGCACTGGTGCTGAAACGCCGGGTGAAGCATGACCATGTCGGCGCAATTTTGAATTATTGACATTGTTTATTGCATGGGAAAAAAAACAAAAAACAAGTAGAAGTCCTAAGTTTCAAACTAAAATGTTTAACTACTCATAAATAGTGCTAAAACCTGGCTCACAGCTACCGACCCTCTTTTAAAGAATTGCTTTTAAATTGTAAGTCAAATGTTGCCTACTGATTTTTGTGAGATTCATACAGAAACAATAGGTTGCATTTCAGATTACCAATTGAATACAAACTGTCTTGTTTTATACCACATGACAAACAGAAAGTTTATCAAGCCATTTTGCCATTTGCATGAAACAGCAAGAATTTGGTATGCAAAGGGTAGAAAAAAATAAAACAGTAACCAGAAAGATTAAAATGACAACATAGT
This sequence comes from Blennius ocellaris, assembly GCF_963422515.1. NCBI lineage: Eukaryota > Metazoa > Chordata > Actinopteri > Blenniiformes > Blenniidae > Blennius > Blennius ocellaris. The sequence continues at coordinate 11,309,151 of NC_137653.1, read as the reverse complement.
TAATAAATACAAATATTAAGAAAATAATCAATTATGGGAGTACTCAATAACACTGAAAGACAAAATAAACCAAGAGTTTTGCTTTATGGTCTACTATTTAAATAACTTCATCTAATTATAATAGCTGACATTATTAATACACTCACATGAAAGAAACCTTCTCTTGCCTGTTTGGACACACACACATTTAAATATAAACCAGCTTCTGTGACTCCTCCAGGTCTCAACCAGCTCTGATGTAGCCCTATCCACACACTCTTAGTTTTTAGCAGATATCTGCCTCCAGCCATTTTTGGTGTCTGCTGCTAATGTCCCAACATCCACCCGGGAGTCCTTCATCAGCTGGGCTGCTAACTACCCACCTGCTCCTGCTCTGTCCTTTAACCTGCAGTCGGTCTGGCTAACACAAACAGCAGGTGGTGTCACCTTTGTTCAGACCCCATGCTGCTGCTTCATCATCGTGAGGAGAAACTTACCTTTTAGCTACCGGTATTCTTACTTTATATGAGATTGCCTGTCCACCTCTGTAGTGCCCGCTGACCACTGACAGCAGTGACCTTTCAGCAGGTATAGGCTGAATAAGATTGGGCTACTGTGGCGCGCACTAGGTGATGTCAGTACGAGTAGTTCACACAGATAGTGCCCTAAGCTCTCTGGCCCTTTTTCACAGCCGGGACCTTCTTTGCTTTTCCCTCCTGTCAAGGCTGAGATGGCAGTATAGAAAGAAACCGGCCCCATCCCCCACGCCATCCCATCCCCTAAGAGTTTCTCCTCTCATTAGCCATTTTGCAGATGAGCTACAATATGAATATACCCACAATGACCAATTTTATCTGCTGCTGTCTTATTTGATTTCAGCAATGAAAGGTTTTTCTGAGAATGTTCCTCTGCGTCTGCTGCGTTTCGGGGGTTTGTGAGAAGGAGGAGGTGCACAGATGAGTCGGTGAAAATGCCGCGTCAGACAATGACCAGCCAAGCTGCTGATTTTTCAGGCATGGCACTGACGGTTCTTTTGGGATCGCACGAGTCAGATGTCGCTTGCACCGCAGTCCATTCGTACCCAGAGCTCTTGAGTGTTTTGACAGGCAGTGTGGGGCTGCCAGCAGGAGAAGTGAAGCTGTTCGAGCACAGCTCAGGAAAGAAAGCAATCAGTATCAGTCACAGTTATGGCTGTGGATAATTCTGCTTTTTGCTAGTGGTCATATATGAAAAAAGAAAAATACAGGCTTGCGATATTTCCTTGCACAGGAGTCACCGAATGGCACATCCGTACTGAGTGCTACTGTGTTTCCAATGCAGACATTCTGCTGCTGCTGGTGGCGAGGTCTGATTATGTGCTCTACTAAACAGGAACTCTGGGTTATGTACTAGCGTGGCTGTTCAGTGGCCAACGTTGGTTTATGGTTCACTCTGACTGTCATCCTTTTGAGATGCATCTGATAATGCAGTCATCTGATAATGTCAGGGAATTGAATTAATTAGAAATAGGTTTGTCAGTTTTTTTAAGCAAAAAAGAAATCTTTTCTATTGATTACACGACTCGGTTATCCATAGTTCCTGCAGTCATGCTGCCTGTTAGTGTGTTTTTTTCCATGTTCGACTGCTATGTTTGTATCAATCCCTTTTCTTTCACATGTTACTTACTACAGCCCTCCCTTCCTGCGAACAGCAGCTGCACTGTGACTTTAGCTCATTCCCTCTTAAAAAGGATTGCTGGAAGGGGCAGAGAATCAATATGGTGACGCTTGAAAGACAAGGGCTGTTAATGTAACAGGAGTGGGTGAAATACCATAAGGTAGAGAGAGGGCAGCTCGATCTGAGAGAGTGGATGAGTTTTAAGCACTGGATCACAAATCAGGTGCCGGATTTGGAGAAAACTTGCAGCTGTGTGGTTAATATTTTTCATCTAAGTGATAAAATCCAAATTTAAATATGGTGCAGTGCCCTTTTCATTTGGTCACCAGATATATCTTTCCTTCATCAAAGCAGTTTCTCAGGTTCCTCACATACCGTCAATTGGAGAAACTTATGCCGATCATTGTCAGCGTGCAAAGCAATGCTACCAAGTTTTAGTTTGGAAACTCTTTTGTTATTGTGGAGAAAACAATATGAATCAAAGATCAATCAAAGAACACCTACAGCCACAGAAATAATAGCAATATTAAACTGTTCTGATATACCTATTGAGACCAGGGTTATGAATGATATACAGTACCTAAAATATGTGACTCTAATGATGAAAGCAGTCATCCCACTAACTCTTATGTGCTTTAAAATAAATATTTATGTCTCACATAAATATTGATTAAGGAAGTGGTATAATTTAATAGTCCAATACAATACACCTACAACACTCATTCCCGTCAAATGTGTGTTTTGCTAAATGTCTGAATGAACCAAAATAGTAATAATCTAGCTTTTTTTGCTTAGCAAGTTTTATATGCTAGATCGTTACTTTTTTATTAATATTCATACTGAAAATATCTCATAACATCTATCATAATATTTATCGTCACTGTTCACTTTGCCAGACATGTTTTTTCAGATAACTTCCACAACCTATCAATGTCTATCATAAACATTTCAACCAGGAGATATTTGATCAAAATACACATCACTTAATACACATGGTGCAGGTGGATTTGCAATAAAATTGCACCTTAATACGGATGCCATTACATGGCTGAACAGTGTGTGAAATGCTTGTGACCTTTCAATTCAAGCTAATAACCTTCAATTTGAATGAAAGGCGAAGAAACCTCAATAGCTTAGATTTTTGTCAAAGACTAATAATAAAATTGGGCTTTATTGTGATATCTGAAACATGAAAAATGGCTGTGGAAATTTGCCTGCAGTTCACCATTAATCGTTTCTTTTCTAATTACCGCCCATCATTTGCTGCTGCTTTTTAGTTAAACATTTAAATTCCTGCTTTTTTCAGTTTGCACTCATAAGGAAATTGAATTAAAACATTTTCACAAAGGTAATTAAAATAGAAAATTGTTTCATTTTAGCCCTCAGAAAGACACATTCTGAGCTATTCATCTAAATATTCGCACCACTTTTCTATAGTCATCATGTGGCTCCAAAGCTTACTGTAATCAATAATACAAGTACAAATCCTTCTATTTTATTATCTCTTCCTGTACAAAATAGAAAACACTCAAATGCAGGCACCATCATATTTCTACTCCCTGTTTTATAACGTGTAAAACTCGAGTTTGCTTCCATTTTCCAGTGTGAACTGGTACTGCACAGCTGTGTGGAAAGGTTTGTGACTCCCCAGGTGCAACTGTGCTGCAACTACATCTCAATTATTCTACAGAGCCAATAGTGGAAATGGTGCTGACTGGTGAGTCACAACATCACATTTGACAAGAATGAGACGTTTTGGCTGAAGGAGTGAAGCATACAGAGAGCAAGAAATAGACATCAGCCACCTCCACAATTTCCTTGTGTCAGCTAATATAAAACTCTCATTCATTATTGATGTAGAAGAGCCATGGATGTCTCTGCTTTTCATTACTCCAGGGCAAAATTGAGGCTAGCATATCAGATTTTAATTTTTTTATATATGTATGCCTGAAGCTAACCTTGTCCAATACATTTAGTAAGTTAAATATTTGACAGGAATTACATGACTGGTTGCTTCCATGTGATAAAAACTTTTATGGATGACACAGTCGATTCAATTCTCAAGAGCTTTGTTTTTTTTCTCTCTTCACCTTGGCTCCGACTGAGATATATGAATGCGAAGTCTGCTGATTGAAATAATCAAGAAAAAGAATAACTAAAAAACAGTTCACGCTGGCCTGTGGTCCATTCATGGTCTCTGCAGGGATCTCAAATGGTTCCTGTGAGGGACTGTTGAATTTCCATTTGATTTTTAATCTATTCATATGCGATCCCACTCTGTGCTTCTCTGATTGCAGCTCGTTAGAACAAACTGGAGCCCTAATTACCTCTACTTTTATGTCCCGCTATACCATTCGTCATCATTTCTGGTCTGCATGAGCACCTTTTGGACTGAATGGCTGAATTTCATTCAAGTTGGAGCCACTGATTGTGGACTGTTATTCAGTGTTTGGGTGCCAATAGACAGGAACAGACGTCTTTGAAATGTCACTTGCAAGCCCCAAAATGTTTCAGTTACATAAATGTTGATATAAAAAGTCACACCAAATTCCCATAATTTGAATGAAAATTATATTCCTGATTCATTTAATTTGCTTCAAGAAGAATCGGACTTTATTGGAATTTCTTCACCGAATTGACCCATCGGCAGGCAGACGTACAGCGCAGCACTGGAGGGTAGCTGGTGGGGGCTGAGGGTCTTGGTCAGGGACCTCCAGTGTATGTTTTTGGACTGAGGGGGAAACCGGAGTACCCGGAGGAAACCCAAGCACACACAGGGAGAACATGCAAACTTCCAACAGTAAGGTCCTGGACTGTTTTTGAACCCAATACCTTCTTGCTGTGAGGCGAGAGCACTCACAACTACACCGTCATAAGGCAAAACGTTACTTATATAAAAAGATAGACGCAAAACTAACTTGTAATCGTGATGAAATAGTCATATTAAAATGTTCATACTCTTGGTTTATAAAAAAGAACTTCATACACACTAATGAAAAATATTGTTAATCTGTCCAATAATCAGTTCTGCGTTTTTGTGACTCCTCACATTTGAAGCACGAATAATAGCATCTGCATAAGAAAGGTTGTTTGTACATGTACATTCCTGCTTCAGGTTTTTCTACACCGCATCTGCACATGAAACAAATATTACTCTGGACACAAACTGTATTGTTTCATTGGGGCGCTTAATAATTTGGCTTAATTTAATTCAATGACTAACTTTTGCAGATCGTTCAGTATATGAATATGAAGTTATAAGCCCATGAGAAGTGAGTGTCAGAAGGGTGAGTGAAGGATAAAAAGTTAAAAGTACAGCCTGACTTTGGTCATTCACATTACAACAACTTGACTGACCAAGGGGTAGACCACCAGGCTGACAAAAAAACAAAACAAAAAAAAACAACCTTTTATTCAAAGCCCTGAAAGGCAAACTGTAATTAGACCAGTGCACATAAACATGTTGTGCTGTATTTAGCTGTCAACATCAAACACAGTGTCCTCCCTGTGTTCACCAGAAAAACAAACTGTTTGTCATGGATGGTTTCATTATTTTGAAATGACTCTTTTTGCCTTGTTAAGAGGTTATCAGGCTTATCATTATTTTTCTGTTAACTCTTCACACAGGATGACATTAAGACAAATAGAAATACAAATATCTTGATAATATTATAGGACATTTACCAAGAGAAACTGAGCTCTTTCAATAATTTACAAGCACATAAATAAGTGATTTATGCTCTTGAATCTTTTCCATGGCTGCAGGGAGGAAAGGAGGCGATACTGAATACGAAGAGAGGAAACTATTGAGTTACTCATGTGTGGACTAATTACTTTTGTGATGAAAGGCTAATTTCTCCCATCTAAATTTAGACTTTTCTTCATCTTGTTCTCGGGCCAGCAGCTGCAGCTGAAACTGTGAATGAGATAACGGAGACACTGCCCTCATCACTGTTATGCTGTTATTTATTCATGACAGTTGACAGAGCTCCAAAACACAAAACTACAGTCTGCATGGCAATTTTTTGTACAATATGATGAGGGCCACAAAGTCACATCCTTGCAGCTTTTTGCTTTTAAGGGTTGTTGGGTTGCAATTTTTCATTTATGTGATTGTAGTTTGATTTAAATCCAAGTCTCAAATCTACAGTGCAGCGTCACAATTGCCATGAAATAGGAGACTCCACTGACTGTACACTGAGGCTCGGGGGAGACACAACTTCAAAGCATTTAATGGCCTCTGGCAGTAAATCTCACAGAACCTCAGAAAATCAGTCAACTCCTGTCGTGACATGAACCAAAGATATGAAGCCTGTAAAAATGAGAGGAAAAGTATATGTGTGTCATGCATGTGTGATTGAGAGAGAGTGATTAGGACACAGTATGATACTGAATTATCATTGATGTGGGCACATTCTGTCTGTATTGACAATAGATTTTAAGAAAACAAGGCCACTCTGTCAACCTTAATGTGATTATCATGTGATCTCTACGTACAATAAAAAAAACACGTGCGATTCTACGTTTACTTCCTTGTAGTCTTTTGTGTCATCACAGGTGTATCGCCGTGTATCTTTGTGTGCAACTGCGACCAACAGTGAATTGGCTGTATTTCATCAAACTGATGCCAGGGTGTGTCCCGCCCTTGTGTATCGACTGTGTGTGTACGGACATGCTCGTGCACACAAGCATGTTGGAAGAGCTCATGAGTGAATCAGGCCACCTCATGCTAAAAACACTGCTGTGTAATTGAACTCTGTGTGTGTGTGTGTGTGTGTGTGTGTGTGTGTGTGTGTGTGTGTGTGTGTGTGTGTGTGTGTGTGTGTGTGTGTGTGTGTGTGTGTGTGTGTGTGTGTGTGTGTGTGTGTGTGAGAGAGAGATTAGATAACAATGCACAGACATGAAACATGATACAACTAAAATGCCGTGCCGAAATTTTTTTAATGTGATTGAGGACCAAAATCGTGACGCATAAGAAGAGCAGGGTAAAAATTACATTAGACTACATGAAACAACAGAACACAGCAGGCCGTAAGGGAACCCGAGATTTTTGGAAACACTTTCATCCTGAAGACACATAATGAGGCAAAATACTAAACAAAACACCAGAGCTGTGACACTATCTTTGTAAAACCTCAAGATGCATGAATGATGCTGGAAGAAAATACTGACCTTTGTATTATTATTAACAGCAGTAAAGAATTCAGAATTTGATTTAATTGACTCTATCTCCTCTTTCTTATCAATAGCTGGACAACCTGGATGAGCAAGCTGCACAGATCAGACGAGAGCTGGACGGACGTCTTCAGATGGCTGACCAGATTGCCCGGGTGAGTCAGACTCTGTGGGGGGAGTTTGGTTAATATGTCACGAATATGGTGCAACTTGTATAAACACTGCAGTGTTCAAGAAAATTATGGGGAGGAAAAAAGGGTTTTATTTACAAATGGTACTTAATTACAAAAAAAAAAAAACATATCTTGAGTTGTTTGCTGAGTCTTTTCTGTTTTATTTTTTGCCAGGGTGGTAAGTTCCCCAAATTTGTGTCTAAAGAGATGGAGGCCATGTACATCGAGGAACTTAAGTCTTCAGTGAATCAGCTGATGGCCAATCTGGAGAGCATGCCCGTGTCCAAGGGTGGGGAGTTCAAACTCCAGAAGCTGAAGCGGGGACACAACACCTCCATCATCGACATGGGGCAGGAGGACGAGAACACGCTGTCCAAGTCCGACGTGGTCCTGTCTTTCACTCTGGAGGTAAAACGGCTTTGATTGCGCATTGGGGATGATTGTCACGGTGCAGAATGAAGCCAGTAGACACGGCTCAAATAAGCGAGTAAGCGAGATGAAAGCTGATACAAATGCCAACATCCGAACAGACTAAAACTGTTGCACACAACTGGATCTTTTCCTCTTTAACTATGATTCGAACATGTTTTTACAATGTCTGCAAGTAAACCTATATAAAGCATAACTTCTGAATCAGATTTGTTGTTGACATCTTGTCTGCACCAGACTAAGTATAGAAGCAGACAGCAGATCCGTTCGGGGACTTGAACAGACAGCATATGAAGAAGAGACTGACACACGCATGCATATACATGCGCACTTACACACACACACGCACACACACACGCACGCACAAAAACCTTTTACCTGCTCCTTAACGGGAAATGTGAGTCATCTTGTTATCAGCTTGTCTGAGATGAGCTATCACCAGAGAACTGGGAGCAATCGCACCTCTCTGCTCATGATGTGGTGCTATTTCAGATTCAGAAAGCACATAATGTGCAAAGACGATGACCCTGTCTTTTCTTGTTTGTTCACACAGAAGTGGGTATACCAATACAAAGGCTGCAAGCTGAATTTATTCTCACAATGACCAAAAATAAAAGGGTACATATTTAGGTGACACTTGTATTGTTTTATTGTTAGTGAGATTTCTAAGGTTTGGGGTAGTGAAGCTTTCACAGTTTTCTCAGCAACAAACAAATAACATCACAGGCCACAAGCATTCTTCCTCAGAAATGTTTATTTGGGACAAAAACAAAAGTCATGATTAAAAAGGATTTAATGAGAGCTTAAACTGTTATTCATTTATCGAAAACAACATTTTTAGAAGTTAATGTAATGGCAATTACATTAACTTGATACAAAAAGCTATTGTGCAATTCTATATTCAACATAGATGCCAGTGAAACTTTACTCTTTGGTTGTAAATTCCATGAGAATTCCTTCTATTGATATATCATGTTTCACTCACTTAATAACAAGTACCATTCTGTATCTAGGTAACTATGCTACTGTTAGTTGGTGGAGATAAGCAATGTGATAACACAACCATTGGGATGTTAAACATGTTGAATAATCTGCCCTCTTCCAAACATTGGTATCCCTGAGTAGCTGTCAGATGTGTTTTGCAGTAATTGGTGATGAGGGAAAGAAGACGATGCTCACACAGCAAAAGACACTGACCCCAGTTTAAAAAAAAGAGCCTTGTTTTGCTAGAGCTCCACTGTTAGGATGCTACCCAGATATTACATTTTTTAAAGTTGTTTTTTTTCTCTCCCTACATGAAGTTTGAAGCAACATAAACACCAATTACTCCCCTCTGCATGATTGATGAGTCAATTATTGGCAAATGAACAGTGACAGCAAATTAACCATACTGGCGCTTTAGATATCTCTGGATCATATAGTTTCATTTTGGCAGCATACACTACCATGAATCCACAGTGTTATCTCTGGGTGTGTTTTGTGTGTCTTTACAAGGAATTGGGTGAAAATTTGATGCGTTTGATACGTTTCAGTGATGGAAAGTCGTACAATACATATGGAACAGCTCAATACTTCTAGAAATTCAACTGAAGTCTATATTTTAGTATGGTGTAATCACTGATTGTCGTGCTAATACTCACTGGGATAGAATCTTCAAAATAGCTTCCACTGGGCAGATTTTCTTTTTTTTTGCCTGCTTTTCTGTTGTTGACCTTTGCAGCGACGGCACACTTATCTCCGCCACTCTTGACTGAGGTGTCTGTGTTTCCCAGGTGGTGATCATGGAAGTGCAGGGGCTGAAATCTCTGGCTCCAAACAGGATTGTTTACTGCACCATGGAGGTGGAGGGAGGCGAGAAGCTCCAGACTGACCAAGCGGAGGCATCCAAGCCAACGTAAGAGTCTCGGCATGCATGTGCGCACATCCATGCTCATGCAGTCATCTCCTGCTCATTTCTGTGTGCTCAAATCACAATGTCAGCAGCGGAGCTTGAAAACAAATTGTTTCAAGGAAGATAAACCTTAACAGTTGATGGTGACAACCAAAATAAAAATAGCTGCTTCATTTAGGTTAGTCATTGTATAATTAGGTTCATACAAGAGTAAGATCATTTAGAGTAACACTCATTTGCTTTAAAACTGGAAAAATCATTGGCGTAGAAACTACATTTGAACATCCTGTTCGCTCTTGATCTCAGATCTCAGTTGCGTGGAGCTTTTCCAGTCCTTCTGTTTGCCTTCTCTGATTCCTCATTCCCTGTTGAACGCACTTCGCATCTGAATGACTGCATTTAAAAGAACCCAGGCTGCACAGTTGAGCTAAACTTGTATTAAGTCTATTATTTGGCCCAAAGCAGCAGAATACAATTTGTTGTTATTGACTTTCCGAAAATATACTCATCTTTATAAAGCTCCAACAAAAACATCACTCTGTCTCTCTTGTTTTTAGCTTGCTTGAGTCATCGATGATTTAATTGGTGCATCCCCAAAACATTTTTACCTTTTCAATAATCACATAAAGATAGTTTGGAGATGTATTTTTTTTCCCTTCAAAAGTCTTTATGGTTTGCATTTAATCCTAAATTACTGAAATACGTCAATTGTTACACCGGAGTCTGTTCGTGACAAAGACCATCTCTCTGCGAAGACAAATGTACCATCCGCTAAATATACCTAACCCTTTTTTCATTTAATTAAAACTATTACACAGGATGAAATACAAGAGAAATGACCATGAAACATTCATGAAAATATGAGCTATTTTAAGGTCCAAATGTCTTCCTCTGATCTCCCTAATTCAAATGCCATTTTATGAAGAGAGTATGAGAGAGATGGAAGGACATGAATGAGCGAGAGGATTAGAGAACAAGGCAAGGGCAGTGTGTGCGTGAATGCTTGCGAGCGTGCATGCGTGTTTGCCGTAGGGACATAAATCTTGTCATACAGTCTCACTATGGGGACGGGTAAACAAAAATCAATAAATGTTATGGCAAAGCTGTGGTTTAAGGGACAGGTTTAGGTTATAGCTAGGATTAGGTTAAGTCTCCGGGAAATTACTTTAATGTCCTCTGAAGGGAAGGAAACATGACTGCGTGTGCGTGCACGGTGGTGTACAACACACACACACACACACACACACACACACACACACACACACACACACACACACACACACACACACACACACACACATACACACACACACACACACAAGCAAAGCAAGGATGACATATGTATTAATGTACTGACTGCTGCGTGTTATTTGCATACAGTAATTGGACGTGTTCAGCAGCTGTGTGCCCAGACTGACATTCAGCCCACTATTGGGATTTTACATTTAACTTTGATGAACTGATTAGAACCTTGATGTAGCCCACATTATTACCCTGTAATTCTACTGTTTATTGTTTTGTTTGACTCACTTGTGTGCACACAGGCTTTTATGCATTTTGCAGGAAGAGCTGCAGGAGTAGCGCAGCGCTGTCACGTCCATTAATAGACCTTAGATTGAGGCACAAGGTCACCTTCATGACAGCACAATGGTTCCATTTGAAATCAACACAGCTCTCCGCCGACTCCTGACTGTCCGTCAACAGCTTCTGTTCATGCTGGAGCTGCAACGTCTCTGTGTACATTAAGCAGCAATCAATTATGAATGTTAGATTGCTTACAAGAGAAATGCTTTCCAAGCCTGGAATCGACACTATGTTCTCCATCGCTTGGTGCAGAGTGAGAATCTAGGCACCTATATCATGTTGCTCAGGCTTCCTAACGGAGCCTTAAATGTTGGCAAGCACAGATGGCAGTGAGAGGTAACAGCTCATATACGTTGTGTAACATGATTACAGTAAACTGCGTTCTCCTTGTGTTTTTTTTTTTGTTTGTTTCTTGTAATCATTTGGCTTGGAATAGGGTTGCTAGTGAAAACATCCAGTCTTCAATACTAATTTGCTGGTAAAAGATAGGCTCACATTTTATGAAACTTGTTATAAATGACTCATCCAGTAACATAAAGCTGCTCTCCTGAAAGACTAATACAAAGATACGGGGAAAAGAGATACTGTATTTTCAGTGTCATATTGCTTATTACATCCATTTAGTCTAAAGATCTCTCTTTTTTAAGTGGCACATTTTCAAATTTATTTTTCAATTTCAATCTCAGCTGGCATTTACTTTACAGGAAGCGACCGATTTGCACAAACTGGCCACTAGTTTGTCCCTTCTAAAACAATTTCATTCTCTGGGTATAAGGTACAACATTAAGATGAAGTTAAAACAAAGTTAGTCTAAGATCAAGTAAATCAGGGGTGCCCAGTCTTTTTTCCTGGAAGAGCCCTTGTTCTGCATGTTTTAGCTCTCTCCCTTCTTCAACACACCTGATAGTAAGTGACAGTGTCTCTACAATCAGGGTTAGGTGCTTGGTGATGATTGAAAAATGTGTGTCTTTCTTTTGAGATTCAACCTCCAACTAAAGGCTTTCTTTGAGCCTGGTCCTTTCTCTTTGTACTCTGGCTCTCATCATGTTTATATTAGCTTCCTGCAGGAGCTTCACTTTAAGTAGTATAAGTACAGGCTGGATTAAAGAGGCTCTTATCTATCTCACCGTGTGAAAGTCATTTTGAATCCATTCCATGGTTTGGTGCACAAGAAACTAAACTCTACATTTCACTTCATTTGTGTTGTCTTAATAATAGATTTATCGCATTTTCTTTTAATGTATTTTTCATGCATTCCTCTCATTTCCTGTATTTTATTAAACTGAAGTTGTCTTTGGGCAGTTATTGGCATTCCACTACTGCCCTCTCACAAAATAGTTTTTGGCTGACAAGAGGGCTGTTTGGTTATATAAAACTCTGGCTTTGTGCAGCTTTAAAGATGTCTCGTGTATAAATAGCAAGGATACATTTTACCAAGTGACAGCAACACAGAGGAATAAAGTGCTTATGTGTTATCTTTAGTGGTTTTATCCTGACTTTGACGAAGTGATTCTGCGTGACTCTGCAGTATTTCTGCTCCTAAAATGACTCCCAGTCACTTCATCGTCATCGTTCTTCCTTGATGAACAGATTTATGTGTGTGTATTTGTCCATAGATGATGCACTGACTCCATCTTCTCTATATTTCAATCCATTTGGCCTAAATGCCACAGCTTCAAGGCTTCCCCAAAGTAAACGCAGAATAAAACAAACAATATTACTTTGATTGATGACTTTCTCTTTTTTAAACTCTTTATTTATTTATGTATTTGTTGTGATTTTATGTGTTAAATGTTGAGAAGAAAGGGATGTCACTTTCCCAGAATAGCTTTTAATCAGACTGAACGTAGTTAGTCTAGTAAATGAAGTCATGGCAATGGGACTGTGCCTCATCATGCTGTCATCGAAGTCAACCTCCGGAGTGTGTTTTGTTGTGTCTTTCAGCTGGGGGACCCAAGGGGACTTCACCACTACACACCCTCTTCCGGCTGTCAAGGTGAAACTGTTTACAGAGAGTACAGGAGTGCTGGCGCTGGAGGACAAAGAACTGGGCAGGGTGAATTTAATTTGAATTATTACCAACACACACAGATTCTGACAGTTTTGCAAATACTCTGACGGCTTAAATATCACATAACCGCCATGCTTTATTTTTTTACACCATTACAACGAGATGACACACTAACAATACCTATATCATCGCTTGATGGCTTAAATTGAAGTTCTATACAAATGCCTGATAGTATAAGGAGTTTCAAATCCAGAAGAGACTCCTCTTGCATTGGGAGTCTGCTGATATTGGGTAACCTCCCAGTAGAGCTGAACTGGACTCGGCAAAGTGGAAGGAGAGCCAGAGGTCAATGTCAGACCCACTGCTGGTTGGTCTGATTGTGGCTCAGACCTGAGGGAGGACTGGGAGGTCTGGGATTTTTTGCTCTCCATGTTGACATCACGAACTCAAAAATCTGATCTCGGTGGGAAAAAAAAGATCAGAGAAAGGATGCACAACATTTACATTTATGTGTTTTATCAAGTTAGACAGTGACCAGCTTGTAAAATGAGAATATCTGTGGCACATAAATAAATTCAACTCTATTCTCACAAGTTTTTTTTTTGGAGCCCTTTCACTTGTGGTGGGGGAGTTAGCAACACATTTTTGCAAACGTGTGAGCTTTCAACAAAATAAATTCTCATTTCAGTACTTTCATATTGTGCTTGTGTTTGACCAGCACACTTGAATTATCGGAACATGATACAGAAGTAGCTTGATAAAAAAATAAATCCTTACCACTTTCCTGACAACATATCTCCAGTCTTTGAACACTATTTCAACCTCCAGTACCACTGACTGAGCAGGAACATTAATCAGACCTTTACCTTGTGTTTTTCTGTGATGTAAAGGAAGGTGGTGTTTCTGGTTTTACATTCCAGCAGCAGCATTTCAGACGTCCCTGTAGTGGCAGTGACCTTGCTTGCGACAAGGCTTCTTTCATCTCCCACTGCAGCAGACTTGGCAGGAAAGCAGGCTTCCTCAAAGCTCTTTAACTGAGCAAAGAGAGATTAGGCCTCCTCTTTGGGGAGGCAGAGCAAAGCGCTGTTCTGATTCTCCACCATGACTAACTTTGTTATTTCACTTGTGAACGAAACACACATCATCACTAGTTCTTGCATTGACTGGTGCCGCAAGATTAGATAGAAGATTCACCACCTCCATACCAACGTTCATAAATTCTGATATACATTTGTTTATTTGTCCTTTGAGTGCAGGTCGTTCTCCACCCAACTCCAAATAGCCCCAAACAGTCAGAGCTTCATAAGATGACGGTGACCAAGGCCTGCCCCGATCAAGATCTAAAGATCAAACTGGCCATACGTATGGACAAACCACAGAACATGAAACACTGCGGGTAAGAGATCCACTCACATCTGAGATACGCAAGGATGTTCTTATGTGCTTTTCATTTTTTATGTCTCTCCTATAGACTTCCAACCCTCTCAACTCCTTGGCCTCATTTTTATTCACTTACCATGGAAAAATACTGTGAAGTGCACAACTCCCCCTGGTGGACGCCAGTCTGTAGTTTAGTTCTTATTCAAGGTGCCAACATGCTCAAAACATGAGAGGCAGCTTTAATTAGATGTACTTTATGTAACTTAAAATTTTTTTGACAGATTGTCACATTTCCTTTTCAAGCTATATTATCTAAATGAAAATAGTATCATTGTGCGTTTGGCCACGCACACTCAACGCCACGCACACTCAACAGTCAGTGCCAGTTATGACATATGTATTGCATTTTGTCTTTGTGTTTTGTGTTGTGTCTTATTTTTACAGGTATCTGTGGGCTTTTGGGAAGAATGTTTGGAAGCGCTGGAAGAAGCGTTTTTTTGTCCTTGTGCAGGTGGGTTATTGTTCATGCACACATCTAAGCAGCATTGCCCTCTTTGTTGAAGTTGGTAATGGTTTCAGTAAACTTGCTTGCTCTAAGGATTATTGGACCATATTGAGCCACAGTGTGAAGTACATCTTTCAAACTCTGCAGTGGTGGTGATACTCATGGCCAAATGCGCAGAACGAGACCATTTTATTAAATGTGTTGACTGTTGCCATTTAATTTCAGTCTCAAAGACTGAAGAAAATTAGATAACATATCACATTGCTCCTCTTTGAGACTGTTGTTCTTTTCTTTGGTAGGTGAGTCAGTATACATTTGCAATGTGCAGCTACAGAGAGAAAAAGTCAGAACCGCAAGAGCTTCTCCAGCTGGACGGGTATACTGTGGACTACAGTGATCCTCAGCCAGGTGAGATAACTCACCCACACCCATGTTTGTCCTGGGAAAGTTTTTAGGATCAGTAATGTGGGGCAGCTGTGGCTCAGTTAGTAAAACGGGCCATTGCCCAAGAGATTGCTGGTTCAATCCCCTCTGTCCCCCTGACCATGTGTTAACGATTTGTAGATTGGTTTAGATACATAGTTTATTCATTGAGGAATTCAGTTTATAGCACTATCCACAAATTAAAACAATAAGAATATGAAAAAAATGTTAACTTTAAAGAGGAATTCCATAAGTTCTACAAATAAAATTGCAGAAGAAATAAACTTGATGGAATGAACCATAAATGGTGCCCTTATGTTGCATGGTGTGAAAAACAGTAATTATTGAGCAAGCCACCAAACTTAAAATTGTTCCCAGGGGTGTGCAAACACCTTTCTTGGCAGCTATCACCTTTGGTGTGCTAATGTATGAATCATCCACGCGAATACGTGAGACCAATTTAGAAGAAAAACGTGATTGCTTTATCTGTCATACATACAACAAAATGTACAGCAAATGTCCTCTGCATTTAACCTATTCCTGAGGAGCAGTGGGCAGCTACTGTGCAGTGCCTGGGGAGTAGTTTGGGGTCATTGAGCCACAGTAGCAGCAGCAGCTTGGGATTTGGGAACACAGGCTCACTTCTCTAACATCTTGGCCACCATTGCCCAAACCAATGAAGTCCATTAATGATGAACTCTGCTTTGCTGATGCTTATGTTTTAAGACTATACTGTTTTTAGAAAGCAACTCAAGTGAAGGGGATAATGAAAATTCAACTGTTGAAGGAGGAGGTATATAAAATATCTTATAGAGAGTGTTGTTCTTCTGAATGATTTGGACATTGCTGTGCTCTGAAGTTATAATCTTATTGAACTGGACTCTGAGCAATTTCCATACCGCGCTCTGTGAACACCTCAGCTAAAGCACCGATGCTGTAATCACTTTTGCTGCTTTATTAAACTACTACTCGTGCTTTGGTAAGCCCCAAAAACAGTGAATATACTTTTAGGGGTATATTCTCTGCACAAAAATAACATGTGACAAAAATCTTGAGTTGGAATATCAAACTAATAATGTATTTTTTTTTGCATCATGTAGATTTTCCCCATTTTCATTGTTTGCAGTCAGAAGTATATCTCAGAGTGTAAGAGAGGAACTGAACTTATCAGCTTTGGCTGTCAACAGTTTATTCCACCTTGATTGTGTTATTGTAATGAAATGTTCCTACACAATTGCAATCTACAACTTAAATATATACAATGTCTTTTCAAATCTTGTTAAAGAAATATAATAAAAGAAATTGAAGCGAGTTTGACCTGGCAAGGGTTTATTTCAACCTGGCACTCAATGAAACTGCAGATTCATTTGGAAACACAATTTATAAATCTGGCAACTTGATCTTTAATGTTTCATACTCTCAGGCTTGGATGGTGGCAGGGCGTTCTTCAACGCAGTGAAGGAAGGCGACACTGTGATCTTTGCCAGCGATGATGAGCAGGACCGCATCCTGTGGGTCCAGGCCATGTATCGTGCCACTGGTCAATCCCACAAGCCTGTTCCACCCACTCAGGTCCAGAAACTAAACTCCAAAGGGGGGGCCTCAGCCCAAATGGATGCTCCTATTTCTCAGTTCTGTAAGTAAGCCGAAACACAACATGATCAATTAAGCAAAAAAAAAAAAAAAAGAGGCAATTTTCCATTCACAAATCAGAGAAAGCTCTAACCCATAAATGTGTCACGCCATGCGCTCCACACTGCAGTCACAAAATGTGCTGGTAGAACTAACACACAAGCACGCACACACATGCATCGATCTCTCACAGATCCCTCCAGCATCTGATGGACTTCCACTCATTGTCACCACTCCCACAGTGTTTAAAGGTGCAATTCCATGCTATTCCATCAGTCTGTTCACAAGGAACAATCAACCATAAAAAAAAGCCCCTATCATGCAGAGGCAGAATATGGTGTGCAAAGTTTGGATAAAAATGAAATAGGTCACCACACATAAGATTTGAACATTCAAGCCTTCTGGGGTTGAATTCAGACTGACAGTGCCAGGGTGTGCTGCTTTTGTCCTGCTTTAATCCAATTGTAGCTCTTGAGTGCAGCTGTAAAGGCAGCTGTAGTTCTGAGATAGTTTCTCAGATGGTTCTCTTGTTACTGGATGACCGCCACGACAGACCTGTCTAAAGTTTTAACCAATCTGTCATTGTACTTGCACCTCTAAGCAGTCCACAGGTCAGGTAGCAAAGTGAAGGTAAGACTGTCTACAGTAGTGTGGCATCTGTACCAACTTCTGTTGTAACTGTCTCTTGTGTCCCCCTCATTTATGAAGAGAAGAATATATCAAGAGATAGATATTAAGATGAATTGTTCCCAATCTAATTGTCTTTTTGATGAAAAATAGCCCAAAAGTTTAAAATAGTGTGCCATTACACTTGACAGTGATAACATAGACCCTCCCTACTTACTGAAATGTTCCATACGGCTTGACAACTCACAATAATAGATCCTGCTATTCAGAACAAAACATAATTTTTTTGGTGTGCATCTTTTGTCTGCAAAGGCTAAGAAATCTTTATTTTTCAGCTGTAATTCAAAAGATTTTTTACTTTTTTTTTCTTAGAAACAGAGAAGTCGGTTGTCAGTGTCAAATCTAAATACACAGAAACTGACAGCCAGGGTTGCAAAATATCAGCAAAATTACCTGTTAAAAATCCCAGTTTCTATTCCACTCTTTGTTGAACATATCAGAAGACATGAATTGGGTCTGTTACTCAGATTCCTATTACATAAAATTCTATGTTGTTTCTCCATTGGTTTCTTTGTCCAGTATGTGATCGTTCTTGTGGTTAGTTGACTCCTCTGATGCCAGCTGTTGCCATTCAAAGCCTCCTCACAGTGGCACAGACCTCCTCCCCCTCCCTGAAACATTGTGGCACACCACGCATACATGTTTCACCCCCTGGTGGTCTTGAATGGCACTGGGACCATAACATACACTGCCCTCCTGACTCTGCTGCAGTGGACACAACGTAAACAAAGAGTCCCATGAAGGTTCTGAACAAGTTGTCTCTTGTGTGGTGCTCATCACACAACCATAAATGTCAGAATAAATGGGAATGGATACATTTTTTTGGCACCAAAAGAAGAATCAGATCATAGAACACTATATATGTATAATACATTGTAATAGGATGAAGAATGGCCTAAAGGAGTACTCCAGTTATTTTATTAACTTTTTCATATTGTCTATTAGATGAAGTTAGCAGAGATGTATTCTTTTTTTTTTTTTCAGAATTGTGTGTGGTTAAAATCCCCCATTGAGAATCAGAATTCACCAGGATCAGAGGCTGTACTTTGTTTTTTAGCCCATGTGAGATGAGGGTGGCTCCAGCATATTGTTTTGCAGCTGTTAAATTAGCTGAATTGTGGTCAAATAGATCTAAGCGATGTAATGTTTTGCCTGAGAAAGCACCAGTTGGACATCTTGACATCACTTTGACTAGGTTGTTATGTTACTTTTTTCAGGGATTTAAAAATAAACCTAAGGCATAACAAAAACAATGGAAATCTAATATATTATACAACACATTAGCCATTTCCAGTAAAATCACTGGAGTGCACCTTGAAGGCATGCTTAAATCCACTACTAAAGCTATTTATCATGACATGGAAAATACACCCATAATTTCTCCAACAATACGTCTTCACAACATTATTTATATTTCCAGGACCTTCATAGCCTCTTTTCAAAATAAACTTATTTTTAGGCTTAAACATGCCAGTTAGGGCTTTAACGTTGTTATTTGTCTTCAGCCATGTCCCCTTTTTTCCCAAGTAAGTCCTACGTTTGATCTGCAGTTAGACAGAGTGACAGTACTTAACGTGTAGCTCTCAACTCCTTAAGTACTCGTCATTGATACAGAATAAAAAGTTAAACTGCAGTGGAGTGATGAGGATCATAAAGTCTGTCTCTCCCTGGTCTCTCTCTCACTCCCTCTCTCTCTCTCTCTCTCTCTCTCTCTCTCTCTCTCTCTCTCTCTCCCCCCTCTCTAATATGGCTCAACATCTGTTGTTCACATATCCTCACATGTACTCACACACCACCGCTCACAAACTATCATGTTGGTATAGGTTGTTGTTTTTGAGTTGTGTTTTCTTCTTCATGCTTTGCCTGGACCCTTCTTGATTAATGCAGCTGCTAGGTCAGGGTCTCTCGTGATTGCTCTCCTCCAGCCTTGTTGCTAGTCTTTATGTTATTCTGGTTTGTCCCTTCTTACCCTGCTGTCTTCTAGCTGGACTCAAGGGTAAGTGCTTCCCTGTAGCCGGCACAGCTCAGATAATCCCCGCTGATTATCTGACAAATGCAACGTTCTTTCTCTCTTCTTTCCTTCTCCTCCTTTTTTCACGTCTCGCTTCATGTCTTAGATATTAGTTGATACTTTTTTTTTTTGTTTTTAATTACCTCAACTCGAGGATCAAACTATACGCATCCATCCGTGCCAGTATAGGATGCATGAATTTTATTCTAAGAACTTATTATTTGGCTCCGTAATGGTTAAAGTTTATATTATAGCTGTTTCTGCATAATTGCCTTCTCTCTTTTATTCCTATTGGTAACTGGACACCTCAGAGTAAAGCAATATGATGCTCAAATTTGACATTCTATTAGAAAATATTAAATATTCCCAGCCTGTGTGAAAAATTTAACATAATCGCTAATTGCTATTACTAATAATGCAGCTCCCACAAGCTGAAAACGCAGCAAGATAATTCCTGGAAAATTAGATCCATACATGTATTTTAAGAAGGAATCCTTTATGAATTATTAATTATGATGGCAGTATGTGTCACAGTTAGTTTTCTGAATATAGTCAGTGTGTATGTGGACTATGCTTTACTTCAGAGGGCTCAATTGTTTTTAATCCTTTTTCTTTAATTCTTTCTTGACGAGAGTTGGCAAATATGTATGCGGAGTATTCTGAATGCCAAAGACAAGGAGTAGCTAATGCCGCCCCTTCTTACGATAAAATACTCCGGACCCCCCTCTCCCCTTCCTCCTCCAGTAGATGGGCCTGTAGATAGAGGCTAGACAAGTAGTACCACACCTCCAGATAAGGAGAGATCTCATTTTGATTTCTTTTGACTGCCCTTGTTTGCCTGAATAGGAGAACACCTGTGTCATGTGTCCATACTTTTGTACAAATATAGGAGTTTTCATTCATTTCCCCCATCTCCCAGAGAATGATACAGTTCTGCCTCTGTCGGCTTCATGCTATTTACCCATGTACTTGCACCAAATTGTATTGCTACCCTATTAGAGTACTCCGGTAGTGGTATGCCTGTTAGTGTGCTCTGTAGAGATCATGAATACACTGCCACACATTCAAGTATTGTCAACTTGCAAATGCGTAGAGAAGAGACAAAAAAATGGAATGCCTACAAAAGACAAAATGCAAATTTGAAAATGGGTCTGCAGATGTGCATGACATTTAAAAGCTTAATGAGAAGTCACACTGTTCTCCAGCATGTGATCATTTCTAAATGTATGTGAAAAAAAAAACACAAAAAAACCCTTGCATATTCACATTGGTGATGTTATTTCTGGTTGAAGTCTTTATAAACAACATATTGTAAGTTGTGACAATGTACCTACAGCATTTAATGTATTCTGGATTTAAACTGCATTTCCTCATTTACTATGACCAAAGGAAATTTAGCCAACCCACTGTGTCTACTAGTCCAACCCCAGGCACCCTCTGTTCACTCTTTGTTTGTTTTTACTCACTATTTTAGGTCTCCTCAGCAACAAGACCTTCTTTGTAATGTGCCCCAGGGTGAATCTTGGTTTTGTTGTCATCAGTTTTCTCCAAACGTGTGTCTCACAACTTTTGTACTTTGTCCCACAAAGAGCTTGTCCTCTAAATCAAATCCACTTCCATCTGTCACCGTCTTCCAAATCCAGCTCCGCTCTTCTCTCTGATGTCATTTACTATCCTCTCTGTGTTTTCTTAGACCTCATATGTCAACATGTCTTCTTTTTTTTTTTAACATTATGACCTACTATACCTGTTTCGTCCCTTGACGTCTCTCACATTCGGTGTTCACAGTTTAATTGTTGTCTCACAGGTTTCCTTCTCAGATTGAAGCAAATAAAAAAAAACACAACAAGTCATAGATAAGTGTAACTCTCTGTAGGTTCCCTTTGTCAGCAGATTTAGTTTATGTTTTGCTCCCACATCACACCCTCGCCCTTTTTTTCCTCTCCCTAACCTGGAGGTTGACAGATGTCAGTTGTCTTCTATTTAATATCTCAGTCCTGCCCAACTAAGATCAGGCCTCCACTTCCCACACCCACCCCCAAATCATCTTCACTCATGTCAGTGTCTCCTGGACATGACACCTGTCACTCACACAGAGGACACGACTGCGCCTCTTATCTACTTTTCATCATCTTTGTCCACATCGTTTTGTCATTTTCTATTTTAAAACTATTGTATTAATTACAGAGTAGCAGTGCCTTCATATGTTGTGGACTTCCTTGGTGGTTCAGAGTGGTTCATTTCATGTGTCCCATACTGTTTAACATCAGTAATATTTTTTTCCCACATCATATAATTAAAAACTCAAAGATTATTTCAACAAAGAAAGCGCCATTGGCAAAAGTTATAAAGCAAGACAAACATTAACATGTTCAGGATCCATCTTTGAGGAGATGTATGCAAACATTAAAGTGTTATTTTTACCTCTTTTTTTTTTAAGCAGCTATTTATGCTAGATTTTCAAATTACTCTTTACCACATTTGTGTCTTTTTTACTAGCACACGTCAGGACCTGAGTGACAACAGTCGCGAATGGCAGAATCTATTGACTACATAAAGAAGAATGCATTTAATTCCATCTAACAGCACTTCTTCTCTAACAGAACCTTGTGGAGTCTTCAAAGATTTGCTTCCCCAGTAAAACAGAAGGGA
Source organism: Blennius ocellaris (assembly GCF_963422515.1). Taxonomy (NCBI): domain Eukaryota; kingdom Metazoa; phylum Chordata; class Actinopteri; order Blenniiformes; family Blenniidae; genus Blennius; species Blennius ocellaris. The sequence continues at coordinate 11,286,963 of NC_137653.1, read as the reverse complement.
ATGTGACATACAGAGATGCATGCATGCACATACAGTAGAAGCACCCTTCCCTCTGAGCTTAGCTACAGAATAGAATCTCATCTACTAATGCAAAAGAAAGAAGCTCTTTACGCTGTCCGACTCAATGCAAGTTGACAATGTAAGCTGTAAGTGTTTATAATTTGCCCTTAGACCTAGCCCAAAAAAACCCCCCAAAAAATCCCTGATGTCTCTTGTGTTGTAATGAAGATTTGCTGACTGCCCGTGCCTCACTGATGTCCTCTCTTCTGAACCGTGTGCTTTTCCCTATGCCGTTGGCTGGATAGATGCTGACAGAGCTCAGAAACATGGCATGGATGAGTTTATCTCCGCTAACCCCTGTAGCTTTGACCACGCCTCGCTTTTTGAGATGGTGCAGCGGCTCACGTTGGACCACAGGCTCAGTGACACCTTCTGCTGCCTGGTGAGTATTTCAACACAGGCACGTCGGACTCAAAAACCAGAGAGATATTGTTTTTTGTGTAAAATCGAAAGTACAAAGAGAATGCAGTGACTAGACACTCCAAACAGGCCTGTGTTTTCATTTGACAACTGCTTAAAAACTTCAAATGTTGCCTCGATTCATGTCGACATCATTCAGACCAGCTGGAGCAGATTCCAGTTGATACTGGATGAAAATATGCCGCACACACATAGATTAACAAACCCAGGTGGAATTTACCTTCACAAGACTCACAGAGAAAAAGGGAGAACCTGTATACTTCACATGAAACAATCCCACAAACATGGAACTAAACCCAAACCTTCTTGATGCATATGTGCTGATATATCAAAAGTTGAAACTATAAAATATAATTGCATTTTAAGGATATATTACAACTTGAGAGCAGTTTTTGGTGAGGTGTTGGGAGTTGTTTGTAAATGAATATGCCAAATCTTTGTTGCTTGAAAAACGAAATGTTTCAATTGAAACTGAGTTCAACATCTGCTTTGCTATTTCTCTTCATATTATGCCTCATGTTGTCAGTGGGTAAGAATTCTAGGCTGGGAACAGGTAACATTTACTGTTGCAGTTATTATATCTTTGAGGCTATCAGATTGATAAGAAAACAGCCTTTCTGAATTTTCCGTGTCATTTCTGATTTGCATGCTGAAGAAATGTCATATTTTTGTCCCATATTGTTTTTGGTTTATGCAATTACAGCGTGCCTGTATGAGAGATAAAGATGTGCTGTCAGGATGTCTGTTATAAAGATATTACTTGGTACAGTGTGACTGTGTGTGGCAAAATGTATCACTAACTAACCATTTCATCATATTTGCAGTAAACTTGTCTCCTTTTTTAACTCTCATAGTTGGAGGGCTGAACTTTTTCTCAGGTGGTACTCACCCCAAAATTTGGGATTCACTTTCAACATTTGATATGTTGCTTTGCCACTTTAAAGATATTCTTTAAATGCCCTGCACATCATTGCGTTCTTCTTTACAGTTCATATTTTTCACAGTGCAGTGGACTTATTGTTAGCCGTCACAGTGAAGCAGCAGCCGCTGTGTGTTTGTATTGTGCAGGGATGGTTCAGCCCGGGCCAGGTGTTTGTCTTGGATGAGTACTGTGCGAGGAACGGAGTTCGAGGGTGTCACAGACATCTTTGTTACCTGCGTGACCTCCTGGAAAGGGGCGAAACTGGGGTTATTATTGACCCCACACTTCTTCACTACAGCTTCGCTTTCTGTGCCTCCCATGTCCATGGGAACAGGTGTGGTGGCCCAATCCCTTCTTTTAACATGTCTTTGTTGTTACATGTTACATGTTTATGTATCATATCCTATTAGACAAAGTGATATCAGTCTATACACAGTAGGTGGAAGCGTCACTGAAGGGTTTAGTTCACTGGAAGCATTCTGGAGACTTTTTGTTGTTTTCTCTGCTTAATTTCTGTCATGTTTATGTTGTTAATTCTTGACACATTTATATTCTCGTTTTTTGTGTTGTTTATTTTGTTTTGTTTTTTGTATGTCGTGTTGTTAAATTGGTTGCATATTTCCTTGTTTTCTACCATTTTTCTTTTGTTTTTCTTTCCTCTCTGTCCTTTGTTGCCATAGTCTCTTACTGTCCATATTATTCATCCTCCCATGCATCCATTAAAGTCAGAGAGGGCAACAATTACTGGGGGCCGCTGGGCTATGAGGTCCTAATATCCCCAAAGAGCTCCCAAAGCCCAGAACCTCGCACTGCCTCTAAACGAGCACGCATATTCACGTTTAGAAAGACAAAGGAATCCAAAATACCACTCATTCGAGGTCGAAAAAGGTGAGACGTTATAAGTTGTTTATATATGTAGCATAAAAGGGCACATCATAAAAGCAACATCACACACAATTTGCACTCAGTTTCTCAGGAACTGAAAGTTGTCAGCCAGTGTTTTTATTTTTGTTCTTGCTGGACTGTAATGGGAGGTTGCATAAGGGTTTGCTTGCCGGGTTAAAGCTGGTGGGTGTGATCCCTACAGGCCAGACGGACTGAGCACAGTGAAAGTGGACGAGAAGGAGCGCTTCGAGGACATCAAGGAGCGGTTGCGTGTGTTGTTGGAAAACCAGATTGTTAATTTCAGGTGATTGCCAGCTCTGTAGCAGCACAATACCCACAACTGACAAAACTGTGATTATGGTTCTGATTTAACATTTTTGATTGTGTCATTCCATGTAGATATTGTTTCCCTTTCGGTCGTCCAGAAGGTGCACTGAAGGCCACTTTATCTTTGTTGGAGAGGGTGTGTATCAAATTTTTTTTTAAGGCAGAAACAGTTTTGACAACTGTGCCATGATGAAAACTTTGAGGGTACATAATTACTTGCTCTTTTGACGTGGCCTGCAGGTCCTGATGAAGGACATCGTGACTCCAGTTCCTCCAGAGGAAGTGAAAGGAGTTATCCGCAAATGTCTGGAGCAGGCTGCACAACTCAACTACGAGCGGATTAAAGAATATGCTAAAATTGAAGGTAACCAGAACAACACAATGCAGTGTCACACCATGAGTGTTGGTTGGAGTTAATGTGTTAATAACCGAGTATAATGAAGAAAAACAACTTGTTTTTTTATATATGCGTGGATTGAAACAGTCTGTAGTTGTGTGGAGTGAAAGTGGAAAAAAAATACTGACCTTTACTCACATGTGACTTTTTCTTACTTGGAAATGAGCTTGTATTTGTCAGTGTTAACTATTTATTACACATGGAGGTAATTTCACTTGGTATATGGTATATATATGTCCATATTCCAAATGATTTGTGGCATCCCAGATTTTCTGTGAGAGCTTGTCAGTCACTCTCTGTCTCTCAGTCCAATAACTCTCTCCTTTGTTTCAGGCCTGCTTTAGCTCTGTGCTGTTCTGTAGGTCAAGTTGGCTTTTGTGTAGAGGTGTGTGAGTAAAAATGCATTCAACTCCAAAGCCCTGAAATCTGTTGATGTGCTGATCTCTCATTGTGCCTTGACTATTCAAGCTGTGTAGTGTATCCCGGCCTCTGATATTCTGACGGCTGGACTGTGAGGTCAGCTTAACTCAACCTCCTCTCTGACTCCCAGCTCCCAGTCGACGTACACTCTGCCCCTCCCACTGTCCCACCATAGCTCTTACCTCTCTGATTCCTCCAGCTGAGTCAACCCACCCGTCTTTACACCCCCACCCATGCCTTGAAATACCAGCGGCTCTCCTGTCTCCTTTGTCTTTTGCTTTTGCTGAAGACCTCTATCTTTCCACTCCGTGTCCTTTCCTGTCTGCTCTGCTTTTTTCCTCCTATGTCACGGTTGTTGGCTTTGCCACAGATATCTTTGTTTGACTTTTTTTTAATTATGTGATTATGTGTCTTCTAACCAAAGGAATGCTGGGATTGAACACACACAAACCAGCATCAGCAACATGCATGTGCTTTGACACATAACAACATGACCTTTCTTTATTGGCATGGATTACATACAAAAAAACAAACAAACACCAATGACTTAAAGACATTATATAATGTCTTATTCTCTTCTGCTGCCTCTTTTCTTCCAGTATCCCCATGAAATGCATTGGCGTGCCCTTTGAACATTGACATAGAAAACCCAGATGTTGTTTATGCCTTGAAAGAAATCCCCCAGGGTGCTAAAGATACTAAGGTATCAAACCTTACTATCTTTTAATTGCTGTGTGAATTGACCTTCCCCTGTCCTTGTGAGGCGCCTGGTTCAAAATAAACCAAACATTTGACTTTAGTATGGGGCTTCCTGCCCGACAGAATGTCGTTTTCACCTGGACAGCCCCTCGTCCCATCAGCTTCTGACCTTCAGCCCTCCCACTTCTGATCCCAGCCTCTTGCATGCAACAATCCTTTTTTTTATAGGGAAAAAGAGGGAAATGTTTGAGCACCCTGTCTTCTGCTTGGCGTCTCAAGTGATGGATTTAACCATCCGTGAGTACCTGCATCACCCCCCCCCCCCACCCCCCCACAAGTCTGCCTCCTTCTCCTCCTCTTTGAGTGCTCTTTCACCTCATCATCCCTCTGCTTTTCTTCTCTCTCGCACCTCTCTTCAGAGATCTTGCTCCTGACATGCTTGTTTTTATCTGTGCCTTTGTCTGTGAGAGTGAGTGGGGAGCGCACCAGTTGAGAGATCTGAGCAGTACACCACACTGAATCAGCCGGGGTCCTTTTTTTAGCACCATCTGTTTGTGATGGACATGAATGAGCAGTCTGGTCTGTAAGCTTCTTTCTTTTGGTTGGATGCTCATCCCTTTGACTTGAATGCATTTTTATATTGCTTACATTGGTATCTCCTCCAGTCATTTGGTCTGATCATGTGTCAGTGGTGTGTTGTGCCAAACAGGTAGGCTTTTTTTTTTTTTTTTTACCGTGCCAGCAGAGATAGTGAAGGAGCACCTGATCACATGCTATTGAATGGGGAACACAGGGTAGGGTGTGTGGATTCAACAGCTTGACTTCAATCAACTCCAGTCACTCAGTGTGTCCTGTCTATGATCTTAGTAGCTGTTTGTCTGTCCTACCTGTTTTACGAGAGTCTAAGCATTGTCTGTTTGTTTAACAAACATCCCCTTTTTTAATTTTCAGTTTTCCACAGGCTGACGTGTCAGTGTTTCTGTTTTTACTGTGTGTCCGTGACGTTTGTCTGTTGCCTAGACACCTCCGTCCCTGGAGCTGAAACTGTCCCAGCAGATTCTTTGAAAGAGTCACATGGCGGTGAACAACAACTCTGAGCTTTATTGCCCCCCTGTATTATGACAATGACCCTAGAGCCATGCTAATTCTAAACATCTCCTCTTTATCTTTTCTCTCCCCTTTTCTCGCTGAAGTTGAGAAGGGTCAAAAGGATCAAAAGGATCCAGGTGAACTCATGTTTAGCTTGTGGCCTAGCTACAGCGTACACACACACACACACACACACACACACACACACACACACACACACACACACACACACACACACACACACACACAAACACACACACACACACCCACACACACACACACACACACACACACACACACACACACACACACACACACACACACACACACACACACACACACACACACACACACACACACACACACACACACACGTTACACTATACCCATCACACCCTCACGCATTGTTACATGTAGTAAATATATTCCATTCAATTTTATATATACTTTTAATATACACATTATAATTCTCAGCTGTCTTGGCATGTTTTAAACAAACAACTATTTTTATAAAGTTAACATTGGGAGATTGTACTACTCTATACTGATACAGGCATACTTCAAGTCTGCATTCTTGGAGGTTTTGGAATCATAACCATCCAACACACGTAATCTGCAAATCTTTTAATTGTTGGAAACTCAAAATCCATCAAGCTCTTAGAGTATTACAATCTCCTAAGAAAGAATTATAAATATATATATAGATATAGATATATATATATATATATATATGTACTTGACATAAGCAACATTTTAATGTAACCCCCATCATCAGTTGCAACACAAATTAGAAAACATTTCAACTCAAGGTCATGTCTGATAATGTAATTGTACACAACTACGTGTGTTTTCAATACATGTATGGTCATACATGTAAATCTATCCTCCTGTCACTTTAGCAGCTTAAAGTTTCAGATGAGTCACATTTCTTTTAAGCAGCAAACAACTTATGCCCTACTTTTGAGGTGCTTGTTAAAGCAGATAGTTTCATTTGTATTGTGTTATTAATTAAATACTATGGACCAGTTGAGAAAATTAAACACTTAAACATAAAATAGATCAAATGTAAAATCTAAAATAAGTGAAGTAAAATACACTGTCAGCCCGATTATGTGTATCCTTTTTCATGCTATAATGAAGAGCTTTTTTTGAGAGCTTCCAAAGCACAAAACATGATAATTAAAGACGTTTTTAATTTCATGTCTGGGAGTGTCATAATTATGATGAATTGGCCAAATGGTATTGGACAATAGTCTGTAATATAATAAATTGTATTTAAAAATATTTTTTTATCAGACTCAATTTGCTTATCAGTGCTTATCAGACTCAATTTGCTTATCAGACTCAATTTGCTGCTTTTCTAGACAAAACAAAGAACCAAACCAGGTCCAGATTTTCTCCCTAGTGCTCTTCCTCATGAAAGACTATAACCACGGAATATATAGTTACTGTATTACAAAGTCATGCGATTCATCCATTAGTATCGATTATATGTCCCTAAAGACAATGGTTAAGTATTACACGGCTGTTTCGATATCTCAGATTTCTACTGCTGATGAGATTTCCTGAGAAATGAAAGCATAAACCTAAAGTTCAAGTCAGGGTTTTTCACATCGGTTTTCACAAAGATCCCAAAATAGATTAGTATCAATACCCAAGAAGATACCACTTAAAGTGCAATCAACAAAAAAAAAATACTTTTTTCCATAAAACGGCTACTGTTTCATGTAGAGTTGCGTATTTATGTGCTTTTAATTTCAGATGTGTGTAGCCATTTGGTTCCATGGTCCAGTTAAAATGCATAGTCATACTGTTTTGAAGCTCCCATTTCATGACATGTGTCTGTTTTATCAGATCATTCTTTCAGCGAAGGTACCAGCACATGATTTGGAGCCTTTGCAAAATTATAGGACAAAATTCTATAGAAGAAAAGTAAGAGAAGGCCAAAATGCCTTCAGAGCACAAAATCAAATCTAAGTATAGCACACTGTAAAAGTATTCTTCTGAATATTATCTGTTGACTTAGTAAGATTTAAACAATCTCATCTGTTCCTTCCTGACCATTATATAAATTCACTTGCTCAAGCAATCACATAAATTTATCTCTAGAACGTTCCTACTAAATGCATTTGTTTGTATTTAAGAAAAAGTCAACAACCTTCCAATATTGTGTCTGAAAAAATAGGATCTCGTGATGTAATCTTGTCTAATTGCATATGAATTTCAAGTTGATCGACATATTTTTACAGTGTGTGTTCTTGGATTGGCTTCAACCATACCCTGAGACAGCTCCTTATTCAGATGGCTTATGCAGTAAAGCTCCACAATTTGCATGTTTATGATGCCACATTGCACCTCCATTTCAACTCCACTAAGTCTGACTACCCTACAAACACATCAGCTCTGTTGCTTTATGTCATGCAGCCCAAAATGCAAATACAGCAAGTGATAACATTTTACTTAGTATGGAGGGGGGGGTTGTAGGTGGACATCACAGTGTAGTTGCTGTGTTTATACTTTTATTAAAAAGTCAAAAATATAGACATAGAAAATTTAATCTTCTGAATAGTCATCAAACCCTCCCCCCCCCACCCCCGGGATCCTTCTATGTGCTTGACTAACCACTCATCCCTCACCCTCATCCTTTTGTCTCAGAGAACGTAGGCCGCTTAGTCACGCCTGCCAAAAAGCTGGAGGAAACAATTCGCCTGGCGGAGTTAGTCATAGAGGTCCTCCAGCAGAACCAGGAACACCATGCGGAGGTGAGTGAGAACCCTCTCCTCCTCTCCTCCTCAAAGCACTTTCCCTCTATGCTCTCACTCTTATCTCACTCGCCCCATAGCAGGGAGTTAGTCTTATTATCAGTCTGCGATAAATATAACTGCTTTCATCTATGGGCAACAAAACAAACCCTTTTTAGAGATGAATTTAATTTAGGAAAGCTGAGCTCTAATTGGTGTTCGACAGTCCGTGGCTCCATGGAATCAGTGCGCCGTGTTCCAGTTTAGCTGGTAAATTAGACAGAAAATGATACGGCGTGTGCATCTCCTGCCTCTGATCACAGTGTTACTGCCGACAGCACTGATAAGATGATAAGAACAGCTTCAATGTGGTGCAGTATAAACATTTGTCGGGAAAGCAAATATATCAAGTTTGAGACCGGTTACATTTTATTTGTTTTGCCACAAAAAAAAGAATCAGCTATCGAAGCAATATTCAGACCTTTTTCATTTTTAGTAAAAGTAGCAATTCATTAAGAAGAAGCAGTCCTGCTTATGTGCAAAAAAGTGTAATTCATTGATTTTATTGCCAGAATGGACTTTTTAAACTATGAAACCAGTTATTACACAAATAGTTAAATGTGTGTTTTCTTCATGAAAACTAAAAAATGTGGTCATTGTTTTGGTTTTTATAATGATTCTGATTAGCTGGGGCAGTTTTTCTATCCAGTATAGGCAGCATTTATGTACTGGTTATGACTGATTTATGAAAGAAGCCATCATTTGCTTAAATCAACATACCTGTAGAATTAACAGAGTACTCAAATACATTTAGGAGGTTTTCATGATAGCCTCTAGGCTGATCTTTGTTACTTAAAAAACAGCCTGTTGTGAGTTTATACACCAGAACTGTTCAAAATCCTTAAGTACTTGGATTTTATGCTCAACACTGATCATATGTTTTCATGTGAGCATCAACAACAGATGACCACTAACAGTATTTGCTTTGAAAATGTAACACAGAAGTATCACGTGTAAAAATATTACAAAAATAGAAGTAAATATTCATGATTTAAATCTCTGAAGGTTTTCCCCTTTTCTGCCCTAAACATCAAGCTGACAGAAAGCATGATGAAGATGTGCAGTTGTGTGGATTTAAAGGTGATCCAGTGTGATCTTAGATCATGCAGATAAAGCAGATTTATTGTATCTCTTTGAATATGCTTGACAGGCGGCAGTCACAAGTTCTGGAGATCAATCGGTACAGTATTTTTATTTCATTTTCCTCCTCAGTCCCCATCACGAACCCTCCTGTATGGCATGTGCGCCACTATGGCAACAGGCACGTTTCTAGGCAGAGTGTGAACCTCTAGGTGCAGTAGCAGTGGGTGGGCTTGTGCACATATATATGAAAGCCAATTTAAAAATAAAGAGAAAGCACTTTAGCTTGCACAACATACCTGTGACCATAAAGCATGTTCATCGGGCCATAAAGAGGTTTCCTTTCTCTCCAAGCATGCTAAACCAATAAATTCCCCAAAGTATGCTTCATGTGAATCTTTTGGAGTTTGATCCACCATAAACATTTGTCCAACCCCCCCCTCTCCCCTTCATCCAGCGATTTATTTCACAGTTGGCACTTGTTCAAGCATTACTTCTCCAGCTTCTCCTCTTCCATCCCTCTCTGCTGTCTACTCTTAGTTCAACGAACCTTATCAAAGAAATGCCTCAAAAATACATTATTGTTCTTTACATCTTCCTGTGCTCTCACTGTCATATGATTGGTGACTGTCCAAACAGGGAAAAGAGGTATGTTGTCGAGTGGAATGAAAAACGCTCATAAAGCTCTGTGCATGTCCAGTAAATTATGCCACGTCTCCTCCCTCCCCAGCATCAGTACGACCCGCCCCTCCGGGACTTGTCCCTTTGACACAGTTGCATTGATAAAGCACTAGAGTCTGTGTGGCTGAACACTGAGTATGCCATAGAGCTCCCGGGGTCCTGTTTGTGTCCCAAAACCATGATCAAAGGTTGGAGGAAACTCTGCCTGGTGACCTTTGAGTGTTTCCCCTTCCCCAACCTCCCTGGAAACTTTTGCCGTCCTCCCTTTTAACCATTTTGAGACTGTCTCTCCTTGAATGTGATGGAGAAAAGCCTTGTGTGCGGCCTGTTTCTAACATTAGAGCTATTATACTGTTTTTATATTTTGGGAGTGGGCAGGTAAGTAGCCAGGTAAGTAAGGTTTCTGCTGCCACTGTTGTCGTTAATCAGATAAGCGAAAAACTAAGAAAAAAACCAGGTGATTAAAAAAAAAAGCATGCAGCATAATTTGGAAAGATTAAGCTTTGTTTATTGAACTTGGCAACATGTCAGTCTGAATGATAAGCATATAAGCCAGGCCAAGACTGCCAGCAAAGCAACTACTTTACTTGTGCTGTCAAAGAGGAAGTCGACTGGAAGTCCTGACTGTGCTGGAAAACTGTCAGCTGAATGTCAGACACTTACTTAACTAATTGGAACCGACGTGATTCAACACGAGGGATGCTTCGTGCTGCAGTCTTTGGTGTGCCTCGTCAAAGATGTGCATGAGTCACATTCACATCTGGTGGGCAATGGGTTTGTTGGCGATGTGAATGGTTACTGCAGTTTGATATAAAAGCATGCAGAGCAATCCACGTTTGCATGAGAGAAGCACTTTGGTCTTAAGACAGACGGATACTGTCGTGGAAATAATGAGGCATTAACATGCAACCACACTGAGCAAATCTTCCCCGAAATATATTCTGGATTTACAATTAATCCCACCTTTAAGTCCTCATTAACTGGAGCTGGGGATTTGATGTGATGGGAGACACACACACACACACTCGCGTGCGCACACACACACACACACACACACACACACACACACACACACACACACACACACACACACACACACACACACACACACACACACACACACACAGGTGTGACAAGCTTTCATGTCTTTCTATTTGAAAAAAAAAAAAACATCTATAATTTCCTGATGAAATGTGTTAAAGTCGGTCACTTTTCACATAGCTGAAGGAATTAATCATCAAACTAAAAGAGATCAACTGGTGAAAATTGAAAAGGGTGGTTTGATATTTTAGGATATGCACTTAATTGCTGTGTTGCTGTTAATTAGATGGGAACATTAATTACACATTAAACATTAATCTGGAGCAAGGACATGAAACAGACCAAAAACTGAAAGCAACAGCTTGTTTGATTCTGCACAAATGTTAGAAAACTCACCATTCCTGCAGCTCTTTTCTGGGTTAAGGAGTTCAGCTGTAAGAGTGTTAGATGCACGGCCAATGATTACACACTCCACTGCCATCCTGAGTTCATTGCTTTTGTGTCCTTGTGCACAACAATTTATAAAAGAAACAACCTCGTAAGATGGTTAGTACGTTGAAGCAAGCAAACCTGAGCAGAAACGTAATCTTGTATCTTTCTGTAGTTATTACAACAGTGAGGAAGTTTTCTGTTTTGAATCCCACTGAAGACCGGTCACCACTGTGAGTCCCTGAGTGAGGTCCATAATCCCCAATTACTCAGGTTGGGTCTCGGAATGTTTGTCAAATCAAACATGTGGAAGACATGATCCGGTTTGGTGACTTCAGAAGAAAAGAGCCCAAAAGCACTATAATCTTGGTTTGTTGATGTGTTATGTTTTAAACCAGCTCTAAACTTCTGAAGCATGAGACTTTTTTAATGTATACATGTACATGTATATTAATAGCTTTATAAGTGTTTATGGTGCTGTTAGTACTGGCTCGTAGAAAATACTCAAACTTGCTGTTTCCTTCAGCATCAAGTCTTAATGCTAACCAAAGCAAAAAAGTTGCCTCAGTTCTATCTTTAAATCACAGATATAAACATTGCACAAATGTTCCTGCAAGCAAGCCAAAGTGCATTTAAAAAACAAACTCTTCCCTTTTCAAACAGTTATAAGGTATTAATGAATCCAGTTATTGTACATAGTATATAGAACTCAAGACTTTGTTCTTGTCTTCTATTTCTTTCATAATCTCGTCTGTTGAGTTGCGCTCACCTTCGGCTGTTCCTCCTGCTGTGTCTGTAGGCATTCGCATGGTGGACAGACCTCATGGTGGAGCATGCAGAAAACTTCCTGGCCCTCTACGCCATTGACATGGATGCCGCTCTGGAGATCCAGTCCCCTGAGAGCTGGGATAGTTTCCCTCTTTTCCAGTTGCTCAATGACTTCCTCCGGACAGACTGTAAGCTCACTGGCACGCATTCATTCTGACACCTGTGGGTATTTTGCTCTCCGAGATGCTGATATATTCCTGTCACTGGTGCTTTTTTTTTCTTCCCCTGTAGATCATCTGTGCAATGGAAAGTTCCACAAACACCTTCAGGATCTGTATGCTCCTCTGGTGGTTAGATATGTGGATCTGATGGAGTCCTCCATCGCACAGTCAATTCACAAGGGCTTTGACAGAGAGTCCTGGGAGCCTGTAAAGTAAGGAACCTCAGACTTCATAGCTCGGTTGTAGGATGGCTGGAGATGCAAGACTTTTATATTGAGATGACAGAGCGACTGTGTGGAGGCTGAAATCTAGGAGAGTACCTATAACGTTCACCCGAGCTTCCTGCGGGTTCACACTTAAAGAATGAGCCAAGAGTCTGTCGAATAACCCATTTTATCAGTGAAAGAAATGGGTTATTTATTCTGAAAATAGTCTTTGATTAATGTGTGTGTCTTACCAATTTCTCGGCGACACATTGGGGTCAGGGCAACACATAATATTTCCGTTGCTTTGTTTGTGAACTAACCTTCATAATGTGTGCTTTGACATGTTAGAAACAAAAGGCCTCCGATTTATTATGTTGCCGTTATACTTTGTTTGTCGTGGTTTTAACACATTTACTTTTGCATTTTTGTTTTTTTACTGCCAAGAATATATTTAAGATTTGATGAGGTAAAAGTTTGTTGTTTTTTCCTTGGTCTTTATGTGTGATCATTGTGTCCAGTATTACTTTGCTTCTCCCACTCACTGCATTTAAAACACCATATGTGTGCATCCTGAGTCCAGCTCTTTTAACTCTTCAGGTATCTCTGTACAATGTGTGTCTTCGACTATTGCTGTCATGTTTACATGTGCTGCTGTACGTTTCCTGTCTCCACCTCTTTTATTAAGATTTCTTTTTCTGATGAGTGTTACATGGCTTTCTCCAGCTCCCACACCACTGTTATGGATTCTTTTTTTCTTTTTGTCTGTCTTTTCTGCAGGAGTTTAACAAGTAATCTGCCCAATGTGAATCTACCAAATGTGAACCTCCAAATTCCCAAAGTACCAAATCTGCCAGTGCCAGTAGCAGGACTATCAGTTAACCTTCCACAAATGCCTAGCTTTTCTACCCCGTCATGGATGGCTGCTATATATGACTCTGAGTGTGTATTCAACTAGTTTGCTTTAGATTTTCTGAGCAAGCAGAGAACTTGGTATGAAGATGCCTTCAGATTAAACAACGGAGCCATTTTACAAAAATAGAACACCATTTGTTTGAACGACTGTCATTTGGAATGAAAGTCAAAAATTCCTAAAGGCTCCACGGTTGGTTCAATTCTGGTCTCTCTCGTGTGAGAACTCTGTGATGCTGTTCATGTTCATGCCAAGGTCACTCTTGAGAGGTGTTAGCGTAGATGGCGGGGGGGGGGGGGGGGTTCTGCTTTCTGAAAATGAGAGGCTGAAACACTCTCATTTGTCTCAACATGCATGCTATTGACCTGAGGTGTGGAGATACAGGCTAAAAAAAAAAAAAATCCAAATATATCCAAAGCTTCAAGGCTATTGGGGATTTTCTGCACAGAAAAAATGACTAGTATGCCTTGCAGCCCATTTTGAAAACATTTCCAATTCCAGATCTCCATTGCACAACATATGTATCTCCCCAGAGTTGTTGTCCACAGACATTTGCTTTAGTGATGCTTAGCATTTTGTAGATTGTACATGCCCATAGGTTCATTTTTGACCTTGACCGCCTGCCTAGCAGTCTGATTGGGAGAGCCGACAGTGTGGCTCAGAGATGATAATGCTGAGAGGCTTTGAAGCAAATTATTAAACATCTCCCTCTCGGTCTCATCACACTTCTTTCCCGCATGCTTATCGTAGCACTTTCCTCAATCAGCTCTGCTCAGGAAGGCCAAAAAGGTCTGCATGGTTTGTTTGGTAGTTCTTCCAGGGGCTCCACCAGCCTGGGAACATGGATGTTGAGAGAGGGCATGTCATGACTGAAGTCAGTTTGGATAATTCCTTTTTTTTTTTTTAAATGTGTTTTTGGAACCATGAAAGCCTTTTTTTATGTGTTTTACATGCCCTCCCTCACTCCTCCATTCCCCTCCCCCTTTGTCTTGACACAGTGTGATCAGCTGCTGTATCTGCAGTGACTTTACCTGCATGTGGCCACTTCACATACCAATCAATAATCATGCTCTACAGCATGATTATCGATTACCTTACAGTAAACCCTGCCCGCTCTCTTTCAGCCATACACTGACTGTCCACAAACTCCCGAGCAAACGGGAAATGAGACGCACGTCAGTCAGTGTATGGTGAGAGGAAAATCTGACTGTGTTTGGGTGTAGAGGAGCAGCATCCTCCTCTGCACCTGCCAACCCCACCCCTCCCTGAGACCCCCAACCTCTGCAGTGGTTTGACCCCAGTCTTCTGACCTGTGTTTGTGTGTATGTGTGTGTGTTTGAATCAGTAATGGCTCCGGTACGTCAGAGGACCTCTTCTGGAAGTTGGATGCCCTGCAGACTTTCATCAGGGACCTGCACTGGCCCGAGGACGAGTTCGCCAAACACCTGGAAAGTCGCATCCAGCTAATGTCGAGCAACATGATCGAGAACTGCGTCAAGCGGTGTGTTTTCCGTCACAGCATAACAAACGCTCCAGGAAACAATGAGCAAACTTCCATACTGCATTTTTCATGCATGTGTCGTTTCTCCTGCCTCTCAGCACCAGGATGGCGTTTGAATCGAAGCTGACAAAGAGCAGCAAGTCCACAGATTTCCGCATTTCTCCAACATTATGCACCATGTTCAATGTGATGGTGGATGCCAAGGATCAGTCAGCTAAACTGTGTGCTATGGAGATGGGCCAAGAGGTAAAAAAAAACCATTTTGATCCCACTCATAAAATACTATAACGAACATCTTAAAGCAAGTAAAGACATTGATTTGAAATCCCTCTTTACTTCTGTACCTCGGCCTGATTAAAGAAACTAAGTACTTTTACCATCCCTGGAACAGTATTATTGTGAGTCTGATGAAATAGATCATGAGCGATCCTGCTCTTCCTTTGCAGAAACAGTTCCACACTCAGATCGATGAGCTGATTGAGGAGAGTGTGAAGGACATGATCCAGCTCCTGGTTGCAAAGGTGAGACTTTTTTGAATGATGTGAGAATAAACCACATTGTGACCTTGATTGAGTGGATGGTCTATAGCTTGGAAATGATTCTGCTTCTTCTATTTTTTTCTCTTCTTTTTTTCAGTTTGTTGTCATCCTGGAGGGAGTCTTGGCAAAGATTTCCAGATACGATGAAGGCACTCTCTTCTCCTCCTTTCTTTCATTCACGGTGAGCTGAAGTTTCTTTATTCATGAATTGATTGTTTTGTTCAGGCCAACTGCACGAGTCATTGCTTTGTTCTCACGAGGAATGAGATTATTTTCTGCACGTCCGATGAAAGAAATGTTATCCTTAAATATCTTTAAACACACAACAAATGTTAGAAGTCTTCCATGTTATAATAATTACAGTCAACATAAGGGTTTGCTGTAACCAATATTCAAAGTAAGTTTTTGTCTCCATTGTTGGTACTTGAGTTCAAGTTTTATATCTGTGGTTTCATAATAATTGACTCAGGGCTAATTTGTTTTACTGATCGACAGTCTTTTATCCTTTCATCTTTGGTCTGACAGCTTTGTTTTGATTTCAGGTGAAAGCTGCCTCAAAATATGTGGATGTACCTGTAAGTTTGATCATGTTTGGTTGACAGCTCTTTCCATCAGCAATTACATAATTATCCCTGATGCGTGACCCTGCTCTGTTTTTGTTTTCATAGAAACCTGGAATGGACGTAGCCGATGGCTATGTGACCTTTGTGCGCCACTCTCAGGATATGCTTCGTGATAAGGTCAATGAGGAGGTGTATATAGAAAGGTTATTTGATGTAAGTAAGATGCCGTCTCCTCCTCACAAGAAGGGAGGGGCCTTCCAAAATGTGGCAAAACAACAGGGCATAGGGGGATAAGTCCCATTTTGAGACCAGGAAATGTATTTCAGCCTGGCAGAAGAGGCTTTGCTGGTCCTCCACCTCTCTCGACTTGTTCTGTTTCTTTCTGTCTCTCCTCTCTCTGAATTGTTGCTGCCCTCTGCATTCTGGTGTGCATTGCCACAGTGCTTT
The DNA here is from genome assembly GCF_963422515.1 of Blennius ocellaris. Lineage (NCBI taxonomy): Eukaryota > Metazoa > Chordata > Actinopteri > Blenniiformes > Blenniidae > Blennius > Blennius ocellaris. The sequence continues at coordinate 11,270,557 of NC_137653.1, read as the reverse complement.
TGGGCCTTTGTGTATCAAAAAAAGGAAACTTTTCTTTACAAAGAGTCCATAAAAGCATCCTCAAAAAAAAAGGATTATCGGAAGCAGTGCTCTCTGTGGAAAGGACAGAACAATCCATAGTGATCATATACCAGGGCTTTTTTTTAGATCACTTCTGTACTGTGGCTTCAGACACTTTCCACATAAAACATGTCAGCCTGCTGAATGAATGACACTCAGTTCTCCTGGCCTCAGTCCACAGTGAAGCCCTCCAGCAGGCTCTCCATGTGGAGTTAAGATATTGGGTGAAAGACTCACTGATGGATAGGCCTGAGTGACCAAATGATGTCAAACTTAGATGCTGACATGTCAAATACCCTTCATCTGTTAGAACAGTGGTTCCCAACATATGGTTCAACAATGGTCCGAGGGGCCAGAGGACTCACGTGAGCAGTCATAAAAGTGATTCAAATGACTGGTGCATGCGTGTGTGCCTGTGTGTATGTTGGTTACATCAGAAACAGCCCATGCAATAGCCCACTTAAGGCCTTTAAACATTTACAAAACACAAGAATTGAGAATTTATACCTACTTTTATAATAAACATGGTCATAGATAGTGTTAATACATTGGAAACAAATGGCCAATATCTTACAAAAAACAAACAAAAAAACAAAACAACCCAGAATCATTAATTGTTGTCAGTGCAATGTTGATTGAGTGAACTTTATTTATTTATTTATTTATGTAAAAAAGAAGAAAAAAAACCCAAATGCAATAGAACATTAAAGAAAATCTCAAAGTAAATGAAACAAACGTAGAAAAGATATAATAATCTGTTTTTGATACATGCTAATCTGCATTTACATGATCGAAAAGGAGTCGAGAGGAGTATATACGAGTATGTTTTCTCAAAGTAGCGCCTTTAAAAAAAAACCTATTTCAAATGTTTTTAAATAAAGTTTGTCACGAGACACCAAAAATATATTTTAAACAAAATGCATGTGTAAAAACTATCAACGATTGTTAAATATATATCTATAAAGAGAAGAAGGTCCTATTTAGTGTCATATTTAGTCAGTGAAAAAATATGCTTTTTACAGTGCAGTTCTGTGCTAAACATTAAGCTATGAAGTGCTTTTCAAAAATAGGGTCTTCTACTTCTGTATTGTTCTATTTTCCCCCACGTCTTTTTAAACATGACACTGTGGGCTCAGTTGAGGAGGAACTTACACTTTTTTCTATGAAGTGTATATTTCTGTTCTGACTCAATCTGATAGTATTATTCGTGTGGTGCAATCCATTTCTACGCCCACACTTTTAGCTGAGCAACAGCACTTCTCACAGCTTTTTCGAGCTCCAAATTTAAACTCGACACAATGGCATGAGGTACCACGTGTGATCAGGGGTTTATGATCGCACATGACTGTGAAGAGTCGTGAACCAAAAAGAGTTGGGAACCAGTGTGTTGGAGGGTGAAGAGAGCACTGTCTTAACAAACATAATCCTAACGGGATACATTGGCCTAAATGTGTCCTCCATGTGTGATTTGAACGACACATAACGCTGTGACGTGTGCGCTTCATGTCATTCAGAAACTGTTTGTACAGACCTGTGTCTCAGCAGGTGTGTGACAGCTTTGTGTGGTTCTTGGACTGAGTTCTGTCTGTGAACCGATGGTGTGAAGTTTCTATGTCTGACAGACTCTTGGTAGTCTTGTTTTTTGTTTTCTTTTGCTGTTGGCGTATGCAGAAGAGGGAGTCTCGTGACGGATAAATATCATTTTGTTTGTTTTTGTTTGAGTGTGAGGAGTGATACTGTCGTGAAGAGGGTCTGCTTTTGTCTTTGAGGTCCACAGTGACTCTCCCCCCCCCCCCCCCCCCTATCACCTCCCCTGTCTCCTTTTTGTGTGTTTTCTGGAGTTGTACCCCTCATGTACAGAAATCCTACTCAGCACTGTCGTGTTAAATGAAAGATAAATCAAGCTGTGAATGTTGCAGTTTTAGCCTTTGAAACTACATGTCAGCTCGAGGATGTCAATGTTTTTCTCTTTCATTTGAATGCATTTCCATCCATCCATTTGCATGCACGTGAAACTCGCTACCATGCACTGCATTGGCTCTGCCTTATCTCTCTTTCTCTCACAGGTTTGTTTCAGTCCTTTTTATCTCCTCTTTTTCTGATTAACACCATTCCTGCTGCCTCCTCTCTTCAAAAGTGGCACTTATCTCTAGTGTTGCATTGCGTTGTTTTATCACATTATGTTGGTTGGCATGATTTTAAAGTCAAATAATCTTCCTGTGTACATCTTCTAGCATGACCCTCCTCCTAAGAGTTCTGCCTCATTTGCACATAGAGCAGTCTTCCTTAGCACGTACTCAGCCACCCACCCACCTGCGAGATCTGCATGCACTGCACGCTCAACTCGACTGTGAAGTGGACAGGCATCTGCATATCTGGCTCAAACCTCTCAACCACTCACCAAAACCTGATCTCAACCAAACCTCAACCAAACAAGCTGATTCACTCCCCTACACTTCTGATTCGGGCCTTGTAAACTTGTCTTCTTTGTTTTGAAGCGTGCATTCCTGCCTACTCACATGTTAAAAGTTGACTTTTTCTGATTTCTTGGAGGTATGACGACTGTTTCTAGTAGGCGTGCTGTTCTCTTGTAACTTCAAACGTACGCAAGGTGGGGGGGGGGGGGGGGGGGAAACCGAGGCCCAATGCAAAACCGGAGAAAAGATACAAGAAAATAGCACCGCTGCTCCCTGCCTGCAAACCATTTACTCACTCTCATTCTACTTTTCTTTTGCTAATGAACCTGTCAGAACTATAATTTTAATTCTCCATGGTAATTTTACATCTTACAGTGTAGGGTCTTTAAATGCATCTCATCATCGCCACATTAATAAATCATAAATAAAGCCTAAGTAATTGCCTTCAGTAACTGATGGGCCATGCAGCTTTTACAAAATACTGACCTCAATATTTATTGGGAGCTCAAAATGTTACCGCAATAGAAAGCAGGTAAATCTATCAGTGCTTTATGACTTCCCTGTTTTATTCATTCCCTCATGGAGCTAAGGCATCCATCACAAGATGCGATGTAGTGTGGGTGTGTGTGTGTGTGTGTGTGTGTGTGTGTGTGTGTGTGTGTGTGTGTGTGTGTGTGTGTTTTCAGAAACATTACTATACTATAATATTACTTTGAATATACTGTCTGACCAAAATTATCTTCTATTTAAATTCATGGAAGATAAACCTGTGTTTCTGAAACTTTATTTACGTCGGTCATTGTAATCAAATTGACTTTATTTAAAACAGCTCAAAATAAAGAACAATACCGTCGTTTCATATGAAACTCTTGTAAAGTAGTAGTGATGTGTGTAATAATGACCCAACTTTCTCTTAAGCTCAAAAAAGAAATAACATTACTTAAAAAAAAAAAAAAAAAAAAACCTGTTTGAGGAAACTTGCTCCAGTCATGCACATTTTACTTTTCTACCTTAACTTTGATTGTACAGGTGCAGATCAGGAAATTGAATGCAATGGAAAACTTGTTTTTGAGACAATTTAATTCAAATATACAGGTCATTTTCATTACAGGTAAACTGAAATATTTCACTTTTTTTGTTTTGTAATTTTAGTTTATGAGGCATAAAAATCAAAAATTGTGTATAGTAAAATATTAAAATATGATTTCAGGTAAAGAAAAAATGGAAATCACATCTAAATCAAAATTGGAAAAATATTAGTTTTCAGCTTGAATGTTCTGACAAAAAATTCGACTTCTAAATAATTTTAATTATGTAAAAAAATATATGACTTAAAAAAGAAGACATATTCACTCTCAAATTCAAAAACTTCTGCACCTTCAGTATGCGTAACCTTTTTTTAAGACTGTTGTTCCTTTGTTAAACAAGGAACAACAAAGAGGACCAAAAAAAAAAAAGATATTCAAATGCACGGAGTAAAAGTAAATGGTCATCAGAGAAAAACAATATAGAAGGAAAGTACAGGTACCTGAAGATGCCCTTAAATTCAATAACAAAGTACAAATACTTTTGTTCCTTGTCACCTCTGAGGATTAAACCTTTAACATAGTTTAATTGATAAATGTCTTCAATATGGTGCATCAATGTTTCCACACAGAAGTGAGGAGTCTACAAATAATGAATATTACTTCATAACTGTGACTTTGTCTCGTTGTGATACAGATTCAGTGGCATCAGTTTAAAAGCACTTGATTACTAAAGGAGGCAATCTTAGGCCTGAAAGCTGCAGTTTATTTCTGTGACTTCCATGGTGGAAGGAAAGAGTTAAAACAAGCTCGCAGTAGCTTGTGATTCCTCTGTAGAAGATAAGATTTCTTTATTTTGAACATAACTTCGTGTCTATGTTACGACTGCCTGTTAACTTGCATTGATTTCTAATTTTGATGTGTGAAATGCAAGTGTCTGTCTGTTGAAGTGGGCGAGACATTCATTTCTAACAGCTTTTCGAGATACAGATTTTTTTTATTTTTTTTATGTGATATTTAAAGGTCCTGTTGAGAATTAGTATGTTTATGTCTTGTTTATAGAGGATATCAAAGTACATGCTTGAAAACATGAAAACAAATTGCATTCAGAAACTGTAAAGACTAGTTTAGGCGTCTGAATCTTCATGACGGTTAAAAAAAAAATCCCTCGTGTGTTTTGTTCTCAGTATATAGGAGAAACACAAGTGTCTGCAGGATTATTGAGCTTTAAAACTGGAGGTGACCTGTTGGCCTGAGTGTGTCGAACTCAGAAAACTGTCAGCCAATCAGAAACAGTCGAAATGCAGCTGAAAGAGACAAAAAAGAGCCTGATGATAAAGAAAAAAAAAACTTGTTTATGACGTTACGGATTGTATGAAGATATTTGATATATTTTGAGCTGGTTTATTTCTTTAAATTTAAATGATCCACCAGAGATGTAACTTATGGGACCTTTAAATATATTTAGTGTTTCCATGTAAGGTCACGAGTTGCTGTATCAAAACTGAGTTATAGTTCTTTATGTGTCTGCTGAAGCTTAGTTTGACGTCATGCTGTCTTGAGTATGTGTGTGAGTGTGTGTTTTGCTGGAGAGTGTTGTGTTTGTGTTTCAGCAATGGTACACTGCCACCATGAACCTGTTGGGGACCTGGCTGACTGAACGCATGGATCAGCAGCTGCACGTCTACCAACTAAAGATCCTCATCAGGATTACGAAGGTAAGGCGGCTAATGCCTGCAGGGGTGGAGAATGCCCCTCACCCCCTCACCTCACTATTTAATACCCTCCATCCACACCCCTCCCAATGCAGAAGAAGTACCGGGACTTCCGCCTGCAGGGCGTCCTCGACTCCACCCTGAACAGCAAGATGTACGACACGGTGCGCAACAGGCTGACGCTGGAGGAGGCCACTGCTTCAGTGAGGGAAGGAGGCATGCAGGGCATCTCCATGAAGGACAGCGATGAGGAGGACGAAGAGGACGACTAGAGCCTGTGCACTCAGCCCCACTCCCCTGCCCCTCCTCACCCCAACCCCTTTCACACTTTTGACTTTAGCCTGGTTACCGATGCATGTACCAACTCAGATAGCCACTCTAGGACCTCTTTGTCAGCTCGAAATGCCTATGAAGGAACTAATAACTATTAAAAAAAAAAATAGTACTTATACTGAAGAAAATCTAAATAAAAAGTGAAAAAAATAACCATGATTGGCAGTTTAGCTGTGTCATGATAAAGATAGCACCTATCTTTGAATCATTCATTTCTAAATTCATTTCTATGTGTTACTAAGCAATATGGAGAACCATTTGTTTGACAATGTTGAGTGAGATTATTAGGTGTGTCCCTGTCCAATGCAAACCTATATGGCGCTTCTTTGTCGTATTCTACATTCATTAATGGTACATTGTCGTGATGATGAGTGTGTGGACCCTTTTCTTTGTCTTGTCCGTTTTTAAGTGAATGCCAACTGCTTCAAACTGAAAATAAAGACCTCTGTATTTGTTGACGGCTGTTACAGATAAACTGTTGTCTACTCACTGTTAATGAACATCGACAGTAAGTCTAGACCTGCATTTTTACCATGTGTCAATGCTATGTGATCTCATCTCAATTACTAATTAGACACGATTCAACAGGAATCCTGAACTTCAACGAGTGGGTATTCTAGAGATGCAATATTCTCATAGCTCCATTTTGATAACTTGGGAGATTCTATTTTTATTTCAACATTATAAGGCCTTGGAAACAGGTTCTATTTTAATTGAGTTGCACTTTTACAGAGAAAAGAGCAAAAATACTTTTTTTTATTAAAAAAAAACTAAAAAGTTGGTCCGTCTTTGTTCTGTAATTGTGTAGAATGAGATGTCTGGCATTTGTTTGGGTCTCACTGTTGTTTTGTATATATTATATAAATATATATATAAATATAAAATGCTGTACATTGCATTCTGAGCCATCGCTGCATGCCTGTGGGTTCCCACCCTCCCCAAACGCTTTGTTTTCTGTGTGAATTAGCTGGTGGATTCATTCTTGCTTTTGCCTTATGAAAGCCAACAGTTGTAATATGCAAGAGCTGTGGCCTCTAAATAAAAATTATTGTACATGTCCATCCTCTCTCAGGTTTCCTGGCTGCACATCAGACAACAGACACTCACCTACACATGGAAATATGTTCATGAATGTCGGTCACAGAGGAGTGTAGTGCTTGGTACTTTTAACAAAATCCAGATTGATGGTGAGGGGATTCTTACAGACTAAATCTGTACTCTAGGTGACTGAGAATTAACCGTGTGTGTTTGCCCTGTGATGAACTGATGTCCAGGGCATACTCAAGCCTTTGCTGGAAATGCGTCACTTAAATTGGATAAAACATTACAAAATTCCAATTATTCCTAAACCTGCTCAGACATTATAGTTAGTGATGCCTATAAATGTCACCATTTTCTTCAGTAAAAGATTATGTCAACTGCAGTTTTACATAATGTTTGTGAATGTAGAAGCACAGGCGCTACAAGAAGTAGCTCGACCCACCTGTGGGTGGGGAAAAAAAGTAGTTTGGTGATAAATTTGTATGCAAGTTAGAAACAATCCACTCACAGCTACAAAAATGTGGCAGCCCTACAAGGAATAACTAAAAACGAAATAAAAAATTACTTGAATCTACTCCAATGTGCATTCTCTCCATCCATCAGCTGTTCTGTGGACTGACAGTAGGGGGCGACATGAGGAACATAAAACCAGGATGCAGTGCACCCAAAAGCCAGACTTTATTTAATGTAGAGCAATACATTTTACCGATTAAATAACACCATTACACTATAATAGGGTATATAACGGCATCATAGGGAGACGCGGCTATGATACTGTCATATAAGCTTGATATGATGGACAAAACCATTTTATTTCTTTTTTTTTTTTTTAAGTTACAAAATAGACTTAACTACCAACCTTGCTGAAATGACCTGAAGCAAACACACTGGTTCTCTGCGCCATATAACCAAATGTCAAGAAAATCTGATCTGAATCCCAGCAGAGAGCTCAGTGAGCTAACCACAGAGATTCAGTGAATAATCGTTTCCACAAAAGTACAATCTGTCACAGGGCCACTTCACAAACCAATCTTTGTATGAAAATATAAACTTCTGTGATCACAAACGTTACAGTTCTATTTTTTTTTTCCAGTTAATGTGCGCAGCTACAGCACTCATGTTTTAAATGTGAGCAGAGATATCAAACAGAGGTCATTTCTGATGAAACAGAAAAGGTTCAAAGCAGAATGGTCAGGATTGGTGACTTTTCTCCAAATGTTGGAGACCTTTAACTGGGTTAAACAAACTCCCCCTTTGTAGAGAAGTGGATGTATCAGGGGGGGAAAAAAACCCCCGCTGTCATCATAAAGCACACAAATCAATCAAGAGGGGCGTTCAGGGTTGAAAAGGGCATATAATTATAGCAACAGCGTATTGCGGAATAGGATTATCAGCCCAAATAAAATACAATTTACAGTCTGAATTTAAAACCTTTTTTTTTTTTTCCAATGTGAGGAAAACGTCTGATTATCTATGGGAAGTGAAGTTCCTGAGGCTACGACAGAAACATGCTTAAATCAGCTCGAGTTCACGGCAGAAATCTGCAGAGTCATCATTTTAAATTCTACTTGATTAAATAGATATCAGGACAAAACCACTTACACGTTGCAAAGTAGGACCACATCTTTGGTTACAAATAAAGCATTGACCCCCCCAAACGAAACGACAGTGCCTCTAGAAAGTTCCCACCCATTTTTGTCCATCCTTTCAAAATGGGTTGTCAAAATTAAAAAAAAAAGGAAGAAATTGAATGCACAAATGTTCATCCCTCGCCTCTTGCATCTACATCCCTACCATCTCTTCAAGAACAACTCATAAATTAAAAGCCAAAAACTCAAGGAGCTAGTATGTCGACATCTGTGAAAAACAAAAACTTCATTATAGAAACTAATGAATATTACAACGTAAATGAAAACTGTCCATCAGGGAGAGGAATCAAAAACTCTTCCAAGGCACTGAATAACATTTTCAACAGGAGGCCTGGTGCAGCTGCTTCTCTTCTGTCAAGTAAAGCACTAAAGTCTGCACATTTTCTTTAATTTACCAACAGTAAACGTCTGTAAAACACCAGCAGGGGTCCAAAAGCTGTGGCCTGAATATGTGGAAAGGTTCAGGAGCATTTGATGGAATAATGAGGTTCAAATGCAGCCTCCAGAAGCACAAAGCTGCTATACAAAGAGCGACCCATGAAAGGGCATGGCTATTTGTGCAATCAATTTAAGCTACCGGTAATTGTTCCTTATTTGGACAAATCTGTCACATTTCATTTTTGCTTCGACTCCAACGTTGTTTTGTTTAATTATTCTCTAAATCACAATCACCAACAGTGAATAATAGAAAGAAAAGGCATTTCTGGGAGTGAAAACTTTCTGAAGGCATTGCTTTGTCCAAGTACAGGGAATCACTTCATGTGTTAGCTGTTGAGTTTTGACTGCAGAAGTAAAAACAACACAAAAAACAACAACAAGCTAAACAAAACTTTGCAGGAAAAAATAACATTGCTGGAAATATGTAGTTTATACATGACCCCCCCGAAAATATAGATTCCCCAAAGATATAAATTTACAGCAAAGCCAGTGGAACAAGAGGCAGAAGAAAGAAAAAAAAAAACTAAAAAAAGAAAAACATTGGTTGGATATTAAGGATATAATATATATATAGCGATATATTACAAAACAATAACAATATAAATCCCTGTAAAAAGCAATAAATGTTCACATTAGCTGTTGTAACACATTTTAACAAAATAAGCCATAAGTACATTTTACTAGACAGCAGTGAGATACTGGGACAATAATATATAGGCAGGTATGAGTCTCCTCGTGTGGTAAGAAAAAATGTAATAAAAAAAAAAAAGAAGAAGCCTCAGTTAGTTTGAAGTGACAAAGTGACATGATGCATGCTGGGCTGTGTTATGTTATGATATGACTTTTCCTTTTGGATCGCCTGAACTCGTCCTGATCTTCATGCTTCAGGGTGATCTCGATGCGCTCAAGAGATCCCGGCGCAGGACCGAAGACGGTTTTCCCTCGGTTAGGCAGTAACACTGATAGTATAGTGCAAACTGGACAGAGCTGCTTTTTTTTTTTTCTTTTTCTTTCCTCGTGTCAACTTAAAACAGGTGCAAACGCTCAGCAGGATAACATTTAAGACCAAAAACATAAATATCAAAAAACTTTTATCAGTATAAAAAGTAATAAGGTTATTCATTTAATCAATAGTCTGGCAAAAAAAGGCCTCAGATGAGTTCTCGGATTTTTACAAATCAAGTGCCTGAAACAATGTTCCTCAGACGAGGGACTCCATGCTCTCCGCAGGGTCCGACTCGTCTGCCATCACCGCCGCCCCATTAGTGTCCATGTGCATGGGGCTCAGGCAACCTTCTCTGTTCCCCACCAGGCTGAGCATGGCTTTGTAAAGGTACTGGTACTGCTCCTGTGCACACAAACACACAATGTATTTGACGCTGCACGTCACCGCTTCCTCCAACGTGACAGACATTTTCTTTGCAGCTGCATACAAGCACCTTACAGTGTCGGACATTAAAATGTAAAAAAAAAAAAAAAGCACGGAACTAACTGTTGTGGCTTGTATACTGCAACATAATCCTGTGAGCTGCACTAAACGCATCGCAACACATGTTTTGTTGTTTGACTGTCATTTGCAAATAATTCAGAAAGCCTTCATGTGTATTGAAAGAGTCAAAACAGTGGCAGGAAATTCACCGTTACGGACATAAATTACAATAAACTGGAGATACAGTGTCACGTTCTGTGTTTTTTTTCCCCCACTTACCCGAGTGCTTAAACAATTGAAAAGATGTAATAAGATGTAATAAGATTTGTGAAGAATGCGTTGGTGTTTGATTTGTACCTCTCTTTCCTTTTCGAATTTTAAATAACCAAATCTATCTAAACACCGAAGAGACAAATCTCTGGGATATATTATGAATGAACACCAACACGATAGAAACATTCCAAAGCAACGCATCATGTCAGTTTAAACATCGGTGATGGATCTGCATTTAATGTAGAGCTGTCCAAGAAACCAAGGATGAAGAGACTCTTTCATGAAGTGAAACAGATTGGAAAACTCTGAAAAGCAGATTCAGTTTGTAAATGGACTGTTGGACACAGGGAACCATCAAGCCAATAAAGAAAAAGAAAGAAAGAAAGGGAAAAAAAAGACAAATCCAATCCAGTTGTCAATGTCAAAATTCTATTTTACCAGCTGAGGGGAAGAAAGACGCAAGTGCTGAAGTTGTTTTGTGTTTACTGGGCGAAAAATGTGCTCGGTGTGAACTAACAATGGTGGGTTGTGTGTGATCCGGTAACAGACTGATCAATGTGGCTCTCAATGTACCTTAGAGCAGTAGGAATTGATTTTTTTTTGGCCACTTGGAGGCAGCAAAATAAACTAAACACAAAAGACTCACAAATGTCACCAAACATAATCAATCTGGTTAAACAATTCATGAAATGCTTATAACCACCTGAAAAAAAGAAGTCCTGTATTCACCTTCTTCTGCCTGATTGTACAAATTGAAACATTTCAGGTTTATGTTCATAATTATCCAAAACATTATGAGCTTTTTAAAAGGTTTAACATAACTCATTTAAAGTTTTATAGTTTGTCTTCAATTCAATTTCTTTTAATGTATTTATATTACAGTGTTTGGGAATGTTGGATGATCATGAGAGCCACAACAACAGAAGTGTTTAAACTTTTTTGATGCACGTTATGGTTTTTTATGTGCTGATTAAATCCTCAAACTTACTATATCAGTGAACACTCCCGGCCTCATGAGATTGATCATCTTCGCCACCTGATAGATGTCCACGACGCCCTCGTTCTCCAGCTGCTGCGACAGCGTGGTGAGCGCGCAGAGCATCCCCGCCGACACCGCGCCGCACCTGAGAGGAAGACATGCCGACAGTCACCAGGGACGTCTCAGAAGGTGTTTCTGCTCGACACCCAGGGTCGTTTCACCCGCCAGAACAGGTCGCAGGGCTGAGTGTGTTTTCAGCTTGTGAAGATCAAAATATCACCTCAAAAAATTGACAGTTAAAGTGAAGTAGCACCTGCACTGGGAAAGAAAAAAAATAATATTTGAAAACAAGCTTTCTAAAACTGAACTTGATTTTTTTTATGTTTCTAATAAGTGAAAAAAAAATTGTTAAACACATTAAAATCTCCAAAATCATTGAAGAAGTAATTTTATTTCAACTGAACGGCACTTCTTAGGTGATTTTGTCTTGTATTACATGTTGGAAATAGTTACGTTCAGATGTTAAAATAAAACGTACGTATCTGGACTGATTCAAATCAGAGGACGAGGATGATTCAGATTTTAGAGATCGAGGCGTGAGAGACACGCGGCTGGAAATGTCTCGTTCTCTTTTGACGGACTGTTCGTCCTGGCGGTAGCAGGAATCTCGCGTACAGTGGTCTACTCAAGAAATTTTACACTAAAGCTTTTAAAAGCGCACAAATTCTAGCGGACAAATGCAAACACTAACATTTATAATCCCTTTACAGTTTGTAGTCCAATAAAAGAAAAGAAAACAAGCAGGACCAGAAATATGAGCTAAAATGATAAAGCAGCCTAATTCAATAAAGATTTGGAACTAAAACTTTTCAGAGAGTTAAAATCAAGCTATAATTGTTTTTCAACTTCCCTCGTGTTAATAGAAAAAGAATGAAGTGTGCAGAGTCACGTACTCGTCATGCACAATAGTGGGGCCATCGCGGGTCATGGCTTCCTCTTTGATGACACTGATGAGTTCGAAGGTGCTGCTGAGAGGAGCGTCGGGATTCGGCCATTTCGGGCACTGAAAGTGTCGCACCTCCAAAACGTAGTCGTCCTGTTTCATACCAAAGAGAGTGGACGTCACAGTCATTTGATTTTTTTCCAACATAGCTTGTCATAGCAACAAGCCAGGCTTGTCACGCTTGCAGAGCAGCGGGTACCTGCGTGGCCTCCAGGATGAAGTCATGGATGATGATCTGCTCCTCGTTGGAGAGGCACAGTCTGTCTTTACTGATGAGCGTGACAGTGAAGGCGATGCAGTTCATGGCCTCTTCACGACTGGGCCAATAAACAAATTCATCCTCAGCCTGCCGGGGAAAAACAAAACAAAAAAAGCAGCAAGTCGTTTCAGTAAATCATCATGTCATCTTCCTGACGCCAGTCCTTTCTGTGCAGACGATGGGGTGTTCACACCTGTCGGGTCGAGTCTACCGAAAAGCAGATCTGACACAATCGGGGTTTCATGTGTGAATCAGAGTGAGACCTCCTTTAAAGAGCAGTAGAAAGTCCATGTTTAAACAAACTGTTGGATTGAGGTTTGAACACAGCATGAACAAAAGCTGCCTCAACAAAGAAAAACGGGATGTGACGGGTGTCGGATTCACGGCTTCCATGCTGTGGTTCTTCATTAGCGAGCGCAATGAAGGGATTCCTGCTGCTTTTGTTTCACCCTTATTAACATCTTGGCGAGTTCTCAGCTGCTCAACATTCCATCACATTACGAGTGTTTCTCGATGAACTACCCGTATATATTGGAAGCAACTAATTTCACAGTATGTTTTCAGTCATTCCACTTTTATTTTGTTTAAACGTTTTATAATTTTCCTGACAGCTGTTGAATAAAAGCCTAATCAGTGTCCACATTTATTTCACTCACTCAACTCTGCTGTGGCCATTGTTTTTGTTCTGGACCTCAAAGCAGTGACTCACTGTACCACCTTGTGGTACAAAGTGGTATTACATGTCATGATGAATGGTTAACTTGAAACTCTGAAACACACTGACCAATATTTTAACACTGTTTGTTTGTTTTTCTATTAAAAGCATTACAGACAGTACTTTAAAAAAATCTGTGACATCAATCAGTTTACATATTTTGGCATTTCTTTATTATTTGGCTTTGGTCTGAAACAGGAAACCACATCATAGCAGTATGTTGAAATAATAAAGAAACAAAAGCTAACATTTTGTGTGTTTTATTGTCACGTACCAGGCCCTGGTTGTCAGGCAGCATTACGATAATTTGAGCGTTGTGGTCCCAAATCATTCTCCAGAAGTCTGTGGTGGTGTGGGGCAAAGGATGCTGGGTAATGATGAACTCATTACTCCTGTAGTAACCCTGAGGTGACAAAGGTGAGACGTCAGCATCGCTTAAGCTCAGGCCATTCACACAGAAAAATAATTACTACTTCAAACAGATCATTTTGTATTTCTATGACATTCTAATAAAAGTCGCATCCGTCAGTAAAATCCTTCAAACGACATAATGAGCACAGATAAAGAAACAAAGCTCTGTAGCAGTCACACCGTACCATTATGTAGGATGCATTAATGTAATCTGTTCCTTTCATGCCAGGCAGAGTGGTGAGTCCGACCCTTGCTCGCTCCGCTGTGAAGAGGCACAGATAGAAAAGCAGGCATTAAATCACAACCCGCGCCTCTTCAATACATCACTGGCTGATAATGCTCACATTCATTACCAGGCCCGGCTGTTGCTATAGCAACAAGTACCTCCTTTCCCACCCTCTCAGGGTGGTGAAAACAGACAGATTAACTTATACGATTATGGAAATTGATTCTAATTTTGGATTGTATTCTGATAATTGTCTTGAAATATTGCAAGGCAACAAAGAAGAAGAAAAAAATTCTCATCAAAAGTGTAAATCCAAAATATGGATCTTGCCGTCAAAAGCAGAAGGCCCTGTAAAATGTTTACAATAAATATAGCGCAGATGCTAAAATCTAGTCCACACATGAAAGATTCATTAATATTTCTGTACAACAAAATATCAGATATCTCACCATTAACATACATCACAATGATATAAGTAATAAAATAAGTTAGACCCAGACTAGCTTCTTAAAAGTAATTGTGATGTATAGAGGAGGGCAGCAATTCAAGCACGGTGGGTCAATGTCCAAATAAGCAAAAAGATTAACAATAAACTGAATTTGTGAAATTTTTTTTGAACACAATTTCTGTGTATTCATTTGGTGATTTTGTGTGTTGACTAAAAGTTAATTGTGCGAATACTCTTAAATGGCAGAATTACACCCATCTGTCAATGTTTACCACATCTATTACATCCCGCCTCCTGTGACTTCACTCATCATTGTGTGTTTGACGGAAACAAGAAGAAAGTTGGGAGTTACAAAATATGGTCACTTGCACAATGAAGAGCCATGAGACGAGCATGTGGCAGCTGTCGCTGTTTGATTGCACTGGAAGAGTCTGGTGTGCACGTTCGCCGTGATGTTTCTAAATACTCACAGGGAACCACTGAGGAATTGCGGTTCTTTTCCTTGTTGCAGTCTTTCTGGGCACTGAAGCACTCCACAAAGCGCGTGTTGCACTGAGTCAGCAGCTGGTAGGAGAGAGAGAGAGAGAGAGAGAGAGAGAGAGAGAGAGAGAGAGAGAGAGAGAGAGAGAGAGAGAGAGAGAGAGAGAGAGAGAGAGAGATTGAACAAAGAAAATCCCAAAACTGATTCCCGAGAGTGGCTGTAAAAATAAAGTGAAACACATTAGGAGTTAAAAACACGGTTTTTAACTCCTCGAATCAACAGTAAGCCTTTCACATTAGTAATGAGCCTATGAAGCCCAGAAGGAAGTGACATTATGTGGGAGCAATTAGTTTGTCTCTCCTGATGTTGAAAGAACGGGCGCTTGATGAAACATTCATCAACCTTTGCGTATGGCAGCAGGGGTGACAGACATGACTTTATCACAGCAAACATCAGAGACGCGCTCAAACTATTCCCGTCTGGAGCTGGAAGAGTCGCCGCCGCGTGTGCCGCCTAACAAGCTTTTGATCCACAGACCATCTCAAATTCAGCAGACGCCGCCACCGCGTCCCGCCTAACTGGACCAGCCAGGCACCCAGAAGGTTTACTCACCCTGAACTGCTTCTCCAGCCGTGTTCGGCCTGTTGAGTTGGGCGTGAGGATGCTGTTGACATAACTGTGCAGCTGCCAGGCGGGCACCTCCGTCTCGCTGCACAGTATGGTCTCCATCAGAGCGTCATGGATGAAAACATACTGTTCCTGAGGGCACGCACGAGGTTTAAAATCATTAGTAGAAACCCAGCAAGAGAATAAAACCTACAAAATATCCAAAAAGCTTATTTTATTGTTTGTTTGTTTTTTTTTTGTTTGTTTTTTTTAAAGTCAAAAGTAATTTAAATTCCAATGTCTTTTTTGAAAGCCATTAACAAGATTTCAATAATAAGATCATAATAGGTATAAATATAACCATTGTATACATTTAATAAATATGATGAAAATAATGTATTTTTGCAGGTAATGAAGACATGAGTTATAGCTTCACATAATAAATAAGGGCAGTTTAATAATTGGATGTATTGATATGAAACCTAAAAAAAACACAAAAGCATTACAGCTTACGATAAACACCAAAATAAAATATATAAGAAAAAAAAAACTATATTAAATACACTTTAAAATAAAGCATAAACACAGGTGTTGATTGTAGTCTACTAAAGAGCTCAAACAAAAATAATAAATAAATAAAAGAAATTAGAGGAACAAGGCAGTGACAAAGTAGCTTTAAACCTCCACCGGTGAAAAAAAATTACATGCAAGTTTAGCTCGAGGACAGCGAGAGTTTACTTACTGCTATTTCACAATCATCAGATTTGTGGTGAGTGGATAAATAATTGTTCTGTGTGTTGTGCTGAAACCACGGTGAGTGTAACCTTTACCTGAGCTCGCAGCATTAAACTGAGGTGCTTACATAACTCCTTATCCATCTTTAATCACACATGACCTTTAGAAAAGAAATCCAGCTTCTAGAACTAACTCAATATCGAGCGCTTCCTACCTCAGTCTGGACCAGGTAGTTGCGTTGTGTGCGGATATGTTTGAGGAAATCCAGGACGCTGACTGTGCTTTTGTCCTTGATCTGTTGCAGCATGCTGTCGATGACGATGTACGTTCCAGTGCGCCCGACCCCGGCACTGAAGACCGAGAGCACAAAACAATCTGCGTGAACCCCAAGTGCGAGCTTTTGCTAGCAAGTCAGCACCAGAATCTGAAGCTAACAAGCAACATTCATTTAGAGCCAGAGCACAGCAGCAGTGATGTACCTGCAGTGCACCAGCACAGGGCCCATGTTTGCAGTGCGAGCTGCAGATGAGCGATTGATGAAGGTGAGGACAGGAAGCGTGTACTCTGGTACTCCCATGTCAGGCCACTGGGTGTAGTGATATTGGACAACTATGCGCTCATTTAGTTTCCCTTTGGGATTCCCCTTCTGACCCTGAAACAAACCATGCATGTGTTATCCAGGTAATGATACAAAAGTACACCGAGAAAAAAATCCAAGGGTGAAATTGTGACCAAAGCAACATTTGAGGACTGCTCACAAGAAAAATGTTACGTATAATAATAATGCAATTAAAGCAAGCGAGAACACTGCCACAAGGAAATAAAGATTATCAATCAACCTGTAGAGATTAAGGAGGTAAATGTATATTATACTGCACATATCAGATGTAAACCTTGACTTGCTGGGAGAGAACCCGCTGCCTGTTACTACAAACCTTTGAATATAACTATTAGTTTCTTTTGTAGGTCAACGGAGATAAATGTTAGTTTTGTGTTTGCTCTAATAATCAAAAGCACCTTTGCTACAAACTCCAGGCTCCTAGAATCTGATGGAAAGATAGCAATGTGAATGCACAGAATTGCAGGCAACCCAAAATTCTGACAGTACCAGTGTTTCACTATTGCTAAGCTGGGGGCAAAAAGAAAACATAACCTCATCAGATTATAAATGTTATTTCTTGAAAGTCTAGACTATCACAACAACAACAGAGGAGCTGGAGTTGAATCGTCGTGATACAGGTTGGTTTTACATATCCAATAATGTGTTGCGACAATGATCTTCATACATTCAACTTTTAAATGCAAATAAAGGAAATGACTTATAAATCCTAATTAAAACATGTTTTTATGGAATAAAACCACAAAATGGACGTGTGTACAGACCCATGGTGCATGTGGAATGATTGTCTGTGAATGAGTGAATGTAAGGCATATTGAGACTACTGAAGTGGTGACATTGTGCTCTATAGATAAAGTTTACACACAACACCAGTCACATCAGTTTAATCAGACATTTCCTATTGAAGTTCAAAAGTAAAAATACATGTAAAACTCTCAATGATTGTAACTGAGCAAATATAAATTGTGCAATGTCAGTATAATCTATTGTCTGGCAAAGTTAATCACCTGAAGTTGTTTAATTTTTTAATTTCCTTAGTAATAGTTTTCTTTACAACTGTCAGCAAAACATGACTGACAGACACTTAACAGCAGTAGCTATAAAAAGTTAAGTTCACAAGATAGAGACTTTTGGTTACCTTCTTAACTTTAGTGTTTCTTATGAGGAAACGTCTCAATGTGTAGCAGGCGTGGACTTTGGTGCTTTTTAGTGTCACCACAATGTTTCCATAATGCTCGCTGTTTTCTGTTGGCCAGTACTGGTCACATTTCCTCTGAAATACAAACATATGTATGAAATGAAATTAGTCATCAGTCTGAAAACGACACAGTCCTGAAGTCACCACTCTTGATACTTTCACGGAGTGGAGACAGAAAAGTGAACCTACTCTGCCTTTTTCCACAAGGTTTGTGATCATGACAATAATTCCAGTGTTCTGCTCCCACACCATCCTCCAGAAGTCCTCGAATGTCGACTTCAGAGGGCCCTGAGCAGCGATATAAGCTCTGGGCCGGTTGTAACCCTGAAACAGGAGCACAATGGAGTATTGTTTACCGGTAATATTCAATCAATCCTGTCTTAATTTCCCTCAACTCTGCTATAGCTCAGATAACTTACTGACACTCGATATTCAGAGGTCATGGGATTCCTCAGCTGACAGAAACTGTATGTGTTCACGCATTAATAAGTACCATTCAAATAAATCACACTATTTTACTGGCTGTTGGTTTTTATTACACTGACACCTCAGTTGACATTTGAATAAAGCTGTCAGCACATTTAGCACTGTGAAAAATTCCTCTATAACTCAAATACTTCTCAGAGAAATAAAAACCTGCAGTGGGAAAACTAAAGCCGGTTGGTGAGACTCACATCCACATAGTTAGCGTTGATGTAATCCGAATGTTTGGCATCCTTTCCTGCTAAAGCTCGTAATTTCACCCTGCTGTGATCGTCTGTGGAGAGCATCGACACATTTGTGTGAATTATTGAGGGGGTGAAAAGCAGTTGAAAAACATGATCGGTTTTCACAGCGGCAGTCTTTATAATCAAATTTTACATTTGACTCACAGGCCACAATATTGATGTATCGGTTTTTGTGCTTGTTGTCGGGATGATTGGAATGTTCTGCGGTGATTTTCAGGTCGGCTGTGGAGCGCTGGACCTCCTACAGGGAGAGAAGAAAAGCCAAAAATAGGTTTTTATTAAACAACTGAGAAGCTCCGACAGAATTATTGTGTGTGAGGAAATTATATTCATTTAAACTGGTAAATAGATGTTATCATAGGAGCTATTGTTGTGATACTATTGGTTGTTAAATGGGGGGGGGAAAGATTTCATCTTTCTTTCCTTCAAATGTTTCCTCAACATGAGGAGCTCTGAGCGCAGGATGAACGGGGATTTGGTGTCTCAGTGAAGGACGCTTCAGCAGAACAGATGCTTACTGCCACTGGGGTTTGAACTCAAGCCTCCAGTCGAAGAGCTCACTTCTTTTGTTCTTCACTACACCACAGTGCACTTAACCGCCTAAAGAAAGGAACAACATTCTCTTCCAACAGAGCTTCACGGTGGTGCAGTTTGAAGAATAATGCGCACAAGCTTCACATCAAATGACCCCAATTAGAAGGAGTACTCCAGGGGTGAAGCTTTTGCGTCCTTTCTTAACCTAGTTACACAAAAACTGTGATCCCATCGAGTCAACCAGCAGACAGACCTTCTCTAATTAACCTCTGTCGCTTTGAACGCTCTCCGTCCTTCTCTCAACCATCTGTTTAAAATTAGCCACCCAGCACACAAACACATGCACGTGACAATGTCTAAGCGCTTCTCAGGCAGGCATGTGTATAACGTGTTTCAGCTTTAAAAAAAATAAATAAATAAAAATAAAACCCCACTATTGTCGAATTACACCTAAACGTTTCAGTCTTTATTATCCTCCTGATTCTCTGTGGTTGACAAATGTACTCTGCACTGACATGTCAAACGACAAACCAAATCCAAATTTGTTTACACTTTTAATGGTTATATTTTTGATAATTCCACTGTGAAACCACCATTATCTGTGTATTATACTTGAAAATAAAATTTCAAAATAAATAATTATAACACATTTAAGTGGTATGAAAATGTACCTCAAACTCCTCAGCAAACCCTTGCATGTTGTTCTTGTAGAGCTCCATGATGTGTTTAACAAACTGTTTAACAGGAATGGCCTCCATGTCATCTGCAGGACAAAAACAAAAAGAACGGTTATCAAATATTGTGACCATCGCTCCGATTGTGGTTAAAATACTACAAATGGGAAAACATTTACAGCCCAAAGAAAATCCAATATAGTTGAAAAACTAGAAAATAGTGTGCTTGCCTCTGCTTTGGTCTGGAAAAATGATCTTTTACATTGTATTCAAATGTTTTTAGATGAATCAGTGTACAAGCATAAAATCATTTGAATCTCAATTATTTTTGTCAGGCTCAAACATTTTCTCAGTCACAAAAGTAAAAACCTGAGCAGCTTAAACTCTGCCAGAAGCTCATATATTTGGCATTCTGAGCTTTTATAGATCGGCGCATCTGTTTCATCTGAGCCAAATCTGTCTCAAATCACACATGAGGGATCTTTGATAAGGCTGGTCAGAATCACACAGCGACAACAGAGCAGAGGACCCAGCTGTCATCGCCACCGATACTGGCCAATGTCTTCACTAATATACCCTTGCAGCTGGGGCCTGTGGGGCTCTTACTTGCCTCAGCGGTTACAGTGTGGAGGGGAACTCTCATTTTCTGAATGTGCTCATTTATCAAAGGTGTCCAGAGGCTTATCAGTTTAATCAGCTCGTCAGCCGTGTTCTGGGTGAAATGTAACTTTAGCAGCTTCAAAATGTGACAGACTAAGGCCAATTAGGCTCAATTTTTACTTGACAGAATGCACATAGAAGGGGTGGCATTAGTATTGAAGGCCACAACGGGATTTAAATGTTTCAAATATCTTAAAATACAGAGGACCGAATAAAGAAGAGTGTGGGTCAATATAAAGTCTAAGGAAGAAAAAAGAAAGAAAGAAAGAAGAATGCAGAGTTGATATTGGCTTCTGTTGTGCTCTTTAATTGTGATTTCTCCACCTTGAAAAGTCCCTGAGCCTTAAGCGACAGTCAGAGTAAAGTCTGATATCGACAAGCTGCCAGTGCACTGCTGTGTGGAGCATTAAGAGCGAATAGAAGCCAGTCACACAACTGCTGCTGCACTCTTCCTAGAGTCATTGCACAAGAAAATGAACAGAAGTGGTGCTAATATACACAACACAGTAAGAGTAGAAGCCATTTGAAAACAGTGAATGACTTGTGGTCTTCATCAGCAAATAAAGATCAGTTTACATAAATAAGTCAAGACTCCATTATAGTCTTTCTCAGGTTAAATAACAATGGATTTTCAGTTTCAGCAAACAAAACGTAATCACAGTTGGTGTACAGGCAGCAAAAGCACACATTAAAACATAATTACATAACAATGGTGTAAAAACATAAGCTGACAACTGTTAAATAGAAGATTCTAACTAAATTCAAAATACAAATTTTAATCTATAATTTCAGGTCAAAGACAGATATGTGCCTATGGATGTCCTTTAATTGTTTCCTTATCATTGCCCTTAGCTTCACATTAAGTCATGTAACTACTTGTTGTCACACGGATATTCAGCTGGAGATTCTTCTAAATGGCCAAGTTTCTGTTTGTTTGTCTCTCCATCCCTTCTCAAGTCTGTTAAGCATGTTTTTTTTTTAATTGATAAATGAAAACTCTCTCCACCAATTCAGATTTAAATGTGTGATATTGTCTTGGAAATGGGAAAGCAAGCAATAATAATTAAAGGAAAAACTTTTGTCATTGATCTTGATAACTTGAAAACAGATGAACATCATGTATTTGGATTCATCAACACTGAACAGCAAGCGTGGCTCACCTGGTATAGGGATGATTGGGATACTCTCATTGGCCACCACCCGAGGTGAGCTGCTCTCCTCCACATAGAAGTGAGCTGTTTGGAAAAATCTCCTGCAGAGGCAGACACAGAGAGAGAAGTACATTGAGTACAGCACAGTCGAACCCACAAGCTCCCAGCACAAATGATGCAGTAAAGTGTATTAGGGAGTTGTTATCCCATTGTCCTTAGATCCGGTCTGTCAACATCAGCATAGAAATGTGGAATCAAATGACAACAGCAGAGAACTGCTAATGAAAACCCCAGAGTGGTTGGGTCACAGCTGATCGCACACAGATAGCGAGAGCATCTCCTAGAAACAGCTTGAGCAGACTACAGGGAGCAGGTAAACAACTCATAGCGACATCAAGCACACTGCCAAATTTAGATCTTCAGGCAAACTGAAGGCAACTAATCCAAACAGACTCTCTCTTTAGGGCCACTAGGAAAAGGTCCCAATACTCTATTGAAGACAAGATCACATATAAAGGTACATTTTCTGGGGGGAAAAAAATATTCATGATCATTGCCAGCTATTGCTGCTGGAAAGGTTAATGATGAGAACCCAGCAATTATTGATGGATGGTTTCTAATTTTTTACACCCCCTGTTGGACGATTTCTTTCCAATTTTTTACAAAGCCCAAGGTACAAAGTTCACAAAATGAAAAACTGCAAGCAGCCATGATCTCTTGAGAGTGTCTAAATTATTTATCCGGGCATATTACAGCTTTGTAAAAAGGTCAGTTGTGCATTTTTTAAGGTTAATGCATTCGAGACTCAAGATATCCTTTTAGACTTTAAGGACAAATAAGGAGTCTACAATTCTAATATGACTCAAAACAGCAAATGAGGCATCTTTTATGTCCTGAACCCTTTGCATATTCAATCTTCCCTCTCACACACAATGCATACTAATGAATGCACATGAAATGCATATTTTAGTCATAATGTAACAGATTCCAGGTTTTATCCTACCTGTACTTGATGCAGAGGAGGGAGCAGATGCTACTCATTCTTAAAGGGGAAAAAAAAAAGTGTGGCAGAACATGTAAAAGACGTAGGAAGAGAGATTGAGAGAGTGAGTGGCTGAGAGAAAGAGAGAGATAGAGGTGAAAAAAACAATTGGGGGAGGAGAGACCCCCTGGTCTGCATCACAGCCTCCCAGTCCAATGGCTCCTTGTGAGTGCAGATGTGCTCTGGTCTGCCTGACTGTCACTCCCACTGACTCACTCTGATTTCAGGAAACAGCTGGGATAAAATTGACTTCTTGAAATAACGCAAGGTTAAAAAAAACAAAACAAACAACAAAAAAAAAATAAGGAAGTGAAATCTCCCCTTCAACACGAACATCAGCAGCACCAAGACTCTGTGGGACTGAGTGGGATTTGCTCTACATTCGACATCTGTGATTACATTTTTTTTTTTCTAAACGAACCCTCCAAGCCTCACAAAGTTCCAGATGTTTACTGTAACTCCTGCAATAAATTCAACTGTGAACAGACTCATGACCCGGTACCTGTCAAATAAGCAGTAATAAAATAAGTCAGTCCTTTTAAACGCTAATAGAGACTCTACTCAGTCACATATTTCTAAATAAACATTTATAAACCTAATAGATTTGATGTTAAGTAGTTAATGGTCAAAACATTTGCAACCAGAGAAACCGTGTGCCTTTAATAGCTGCTCTGTCACAGACACAGAGGATGAAGAGTAAAGAGAGTGTGAATGGGCCGATTCCATCCTTCACCGTGGCCTTTTTCCCGGGGGAAAGCAGACATCGTCTGCAAACTGAGTTGTCACAACAACAGCTGTGATGGGCATTTCTAATCTTAAAGCTACACCTGCTTTTCTACCTAAATAACAACTTTTAGTGATTAATTCCCCCAAATAAATCTGCTTGGTCTCATTTTCACGCGTCTGTTTTTTTCTATAGATTGCTAAAAATTTGCTGCAATAACATTCCTAATGCTGTACCTCAACTTCATTAATTTATAAGAATATTATATTTACTTTGCCTTCCACATATTTTACACACAAAATACTACTGTTGTTCATTTTAATGTGACTTTTAAACATATGTCTTTATGTGTCTTTATGGTATTTTACTGACTGAACATTTCATGTATATTGACACTTTCATTGTATAACATACAATGGCAATAAAGCATTCAGGTTTCTCCATACGCATCTCGGTATAAAACAAAATATAATCCTACACACACACTTCTGCAGCAGCAGTAAATATGCACAGGACCAACTCAGTCAATGGTCCACAGTGCTATTAGTAACTCATTAACCAGCCGACACATGCTGGTGACCTGGCTTGTGTAATTACCAAGGCACCAATAGCGAGGCTGGAAATTAGCCCAGCAGATGAAGACACAGCTGGGACCCATGCTGCCTCTGCAGGGCCTTCAGGTCTCCTGCCCTTCACCCAGGTGGGTGATGGGTCTGACATGCAAAGCTCGCAAAACAATGGTGCCTTGCGACCTGACTGATTGAGATTGATGCATGTGCATAAAATAGATAAAGAGATGCAGCCAAAGCTAAGGAGAGCAGACTAGAAAATCCAGTATGTGTGAAAATCTAATGAATTCTATGTAGATGAGGGCCACCGCAGTCATTCATACCTCTAATGGATCTCTATATAATATCCATATCTCAATGACACTGCCTCCATATGCAACAGTACTTGATTAACTGTATCAGACCATTGTAATGAAGTTATTCAGCTTTGAGATGAAGCTTCTGGGATGAGGGTTTGTAGGTATAGTGAAGGCTGTCTTACCTCCAGTAAACCATCACGATCAGGAGCATGATGAGGCACAGCAGAGTGAGAGCAGACACCACAACCAAGGGAACGATCCACACCATCCTGCCCATCCCAGGGTGAGAGGTCCGTGACACATTCGACATGTTTGTTCGATCTGGAAGACAATTACAGGCACGTGAATTTAAAATCACCAGTCAACCTGAAGTGGATATTTTGAACTATGGAAGGAAAAGAGAATAAACACACACAACATGCAAATTCCACACAGAAAAGGACTCAAAACCCAACCTGGACTCAAACCGGGGTAATTCCTGCTATGAGGTGAAAGTACCAACAGCTACACTACTGGGCAGCTGATGTATTAACACACACTGAGGTGTTTCACTAGATCAGCCACCAAAGTAGCTTTGCAACACATTTTTACAGGAATTGATTGAAGTATCACATCATCATATTTTCCTATGATGACTTTATGAACAGATATTGAGTTTCTCTCTCAGTCAAAGACAAACTTTATGCATCTTTCATGTTAACTGCTCCCCGTGTTCCCTGTTATGTTTCCATGTTGGTTTGAGATGCAATGCATGAATTTAATGGAAATAACTTGAAATGGTTCCTAAAATAATCACTATTCATCCAGTTTAACTATCTCGCCACAACAAAAATTCATCTCTTTATCTACATTCCAACTCATCAAGCAATTGATCTTAGCTTTTGATCACATAAAACTAAATAAGTTGATCTTTCAAGTCAGTATGTGAATTAAATCATAGGAGAAATCCTGCAGCCACTTCCTGAGATGTCTCATTAACATGAACCAGCTGAGTGGAAACAACCTCAAAATGTAATGCCTCTGGGTGAAGGAGCAAACATTACGTTTTGCTAATGGAAGAGTCTACAATAAACACACACGGACTTTGCATCTACAGAAAAGAAAACTCAATGAGACAGGTCCTACATGATGGATAAAATAATTTTAACCGAAAACTGTATTGACTTTGCTTCACTCCAGATTAACGACACTCCAAATGGTAGTTTTACCTTCTTGTGCAAGATGTAACGGAAAAAAACCTCCTCAGAATAGTGACTGACTGCAAGTTTTAATCAATGTTCCTCAACCTTGCCATTTTTAACATGATGGCAGTGAAGGAAAAAAATAAAAAAAACTTTATAAACGCTCTTGCTTGAAGCAGTGTCTCTTGAAATCTGCTTAAAGGAATTCCTTGAGGCAGAAGCCCACTGGCAGAGAGCCTGCTGCTTCCTTCAGGCCTCTGTGTTGTATTGACACAGAGCCTAGGGCTTTGTCTTTGACTGAGATGGTAACCAACGTAGGCAATGACTTCAATCATGTTATTTGTTTTGATAAACTGGGCTCCATAGCTGTAGGTAGTGTTTATAGAATTCCGCTTTGCGGGGAAGTCTTGCCATGTTTAAAAGCGAACAACAATTTGAGTTCACGAAAGATTTTTCTGTTTGAAAGGGGGATCAAATAGTGTTTTATCGTGTAAAAGACAGTGGTTTGCTCACCGGGATTGAGGGAGAAAGGCCAGTGTTTTTTCCCTTCACTACTGATCTTTGGAGACGCAGTAGAGCTCTGAGGAATCTGCATCTCGGCGCTGTCGTTACGGGGCTCCTGAGTGGGGACTAAATTTACATCTGTGGGCTTGCTCTCCACATCCACCAGCTGCTCGCTGCCGGTGCTTGCAGATGCTGTGGTACCTTTGACTGTAGGTTTAAATTCTCCTTTCTCTTTGGCCGTGGATGCAGGGGTGGGGATTAAAGGCTCTTTGGCCACAGTGCTGTTAACTTGTTTCTCCTCATTGTCAGGTGTCGTCTTGTTTTTTCTCTTCTTCTCCTCCTCCTCGCCTTCTTCCTGCTCTCCTTCTCTCTCGCCTTCCTCTTCCTCCTCCTCACCCTCACGTGCATCCTGGTTCTCCGCGGTTGGGCTGTCCGGCTCGGCGCCATGAGGGGCGGCCTGCTCGGTGCTGGACTTTGCAGGTGTCGCGGAGGCTTGTGTGGGGTTGTGAGTGCCTTGAGGGGCCTGTGTGGGCCATACAGAACTGGGCAAAGAGGAGATGACCCCTCCGCCAACGCCCAGGCCCGCCAGCAAAGTGCTCGTAACTACTGACGCCACGGTGGCCTGACTGCCACTAGAGGAAGGGCCCATCCCCGTTGCCATGGAGACGATGGAGAAGTGGATACCAGAGGATGTCCAAGTGGAAGAACCGGAGCTGATGGGAGCCATGTCTGCGGAGGATGCTGGAGAAATTGTGGGCTGAGGGAGAGGAGAGCACAGAAAACAATTTGCTTAATAATAAATGAGTGTCCCTACTAAAATGTAAAAAGAATTTTGCACTGCCATCTTCTGGTTGACTCACCATCCCAGTCTTCACAATACGAGAGCCTTCAAATATTCTGGTTGTATTAGCTGGAAAACAAAAGACAGAATCAGCAAAATAACAGCACATTATTCTGTTGTGGGTTTTGCATATGCGTTGTGGCTGTTACAGTGTATACATTCTCAATGACAGAGTTTTGACCACCAACCTCTGAAGAGCAGCGTTTGGCTGAAATCACTGCGCAGATCACGCTGACACACTGCCTGCACCCTGAACAGGTACAGCACGTCAGGGGACACATTAGTGATGACCGCTTTCTGCAAGAGAAAACACAGTTATTGAATAACGTGACTAAAATATATTTTCAATACAAAGTTGTTGTTTTGTTTTTTGTCTTTTTTAAATGAAAATGAACGAGGTGAAGGAAGTATTCCGTTAGATGCAGAAGAACAGACGGTGACACAAGTGATTGATGCCTTTTAAAAAAACCTAATTTATTGTCTAAATTAATTGTGTTTTTCAGTTTGCAGACAGCTGTACTTCTGCTCAAATTGTCCTCAGAATGGATGGGCGATTGCTTCTGGTGTGGCAGAGCTAGTATTTCTCCAAAATAATTCAGATAAAGGTGTCCAGAGATAGAAACTGAAAATTGAATAGAGTGTGAGAATAAGAGTGAGAATAACGGTGTGAGCACTAGAGAGAGAGAGAGAGACAGAGTGAGAGACTCTCTCTCTCTCTCTGTCAGCAGTCCATGTGGATTTGGGGTTTACTGGATGTATAGCTGAATGATAGGTTTTTGAATGTGTAAAAAAAAAAAGTATTAATTAATTCGTCATGCTAAAAATGTTTCTCCTGTTAAAACACAACATTCTGCATTTGTCTGTCTCGCCACAAAACCACAGAACAGGAAATGAGGATTGTTAGACTGGTAGAGAAACGACAGCTGTGCCAGAGCACCCTGGGGTGACGTATGGCTGATAGAGAGCTAAAAGGTCAGTAACATTTTGCTGGAAGCTGCCTAAAGTGGAGGCTGTAGGTGAAGCAATGTCTTTGTTAAACATAGAACTGAAGCAATGTGGAAGTATCCTTAAGCTGAGTGAGGCTTGATGTTTTTCGGAGCTGTATTTCCAGTGTTTTGGTTCAAATCTGAACATTATCATGGATATTATTAGACCATATCTGAATCACTTCCTGTTATCATCAAAACCAGAATACGTCATCACCGAATGTAAACAAAACGCAGTAAATATCCACAAACTCAAACCAAACAACATCAGCCACTTTCAGTTTAGGTGATCAAGTCACTTTCTAATATTCCCTCTATTAAACCAATGTTTTATTGTCAGTTATCTAATTTTAGATATTAATGTTAATTGTTAATTCTTTAATTAAATCTTGGCAGGGTGTGTATGCGCCAGCTGTTTTCACCTAGGAATCAATTTGAACTTGTCACTCTCATCAAGGAACGATAGGAAGGCTGTTGGCCCCGCTTCAATAATTTCTCATTTATTTCCGATAAAACAAAATTCAATTTGACCAATACAGCACCTCTGAATACCATGCTGTAGTTCTGAGCAGCCTTCTTGACAATCACAAATGGCGTTCTGATTTTTTCTCTCCGAGCTTCTTTCGGTGATTCACACATCATTTAATACAGTCACGTTGATAGTGAGACTTGGTCAGGATGAGTTTTGAAACCCGCTCCACTGTATGGACTTGACTCCACCAACTCACTACATGGACACTCTCTGGATGTGGTCCTCATGCATGGCCTGTCAATGGCGTGTCCTCTGTTGTTGACTTGAATGTGTCTGACCACTATTGTGTGCTTTTTAATATCATTGGTTTTATTCAACAGGAGACCTCGCTGTGGTGGGAGAATGCCATCGTAGTCCAGAAGTGGCAGCACATTTTATTGAAGTCCTCAATAAAAAGTCCTCGAGTTATTTTACCTTCATCCTGTGATTTTATTGTGAAAACTTTTATCAGCAGAGTGAAATCATCTCTCGATTCAGTGGCTCCATTAAAAGAAAAGTAAAAGAAAAAGAAAAAGAAAGGTACAGGCTAAGCCTACACTGCAGTGAAGAAAGGAGAAAATCCCAAAACAGAAAAGAAATCGCAGAGAGTCTGAAAGAAAACAGAAGAATCATAAATTGACAATTATCAAATATGTTGCACACGAGTTAAAATTTCCCATCTGGTACTCAAACACCTACTTCAATAATAACTCAGAAATAATCCCAAGATCTATTTTTAGTTCAATCAATTTATTCTGAAAATCATGAATCTCAAACAGATTCACAGAGTTCTCAGCAGATCACCTTAGCAACAAATTGGAGTTTATTAGATTGAACTTATTAGTCAATCAGTGCTTGTTTTGTTTCATCGGAAGAAATACAGGACAGTTTTGTGTTGGTGCCAAGATGCTTGGTCAAATTCTCAAGTCAAACAACTAACCTATCTTTTCAAACCAAATCCTACATCACTTTTTAAGTCACCATATAGATTGCTTGAAGATGAAGTCCTAACAATTGGTATTTGTAATTTCTATGTGATATCAGGGCTCATAAGTTTTCATTATCGGTCCTGAGGCTCAGAGAGAGAACTTTTTCCCCAAAGTATTGGCATTACCATTAAACCCATGTCCTTTCAGACTTTTAGCTTCATTTCATTCTACACAGAGAAAGTGACAATAAATAGGATTTTATCATATGAAACAATTTTCATACAGTCAGTTCATCTGTCCCAAGGCAAGTTGGATGATTAATTGTAATACCCTGGTCTCTGGTTTTCCCTAAAAATATATATTTCAGGCCTTCAGCTTTTAAAGAACTCAATTGCTTGATCACTGACAAAGACGAGAAGGCAGGCCCAGATTACACTAGTTTCAAAGACTCCGCATTGACTCTTTATGTTTGAGGATCAATTGTACGTTTCTGTAGTTGGTTTTTAAATGTTTAAATGGTTTTTGGCCTTCTGATCGTAAAGAGCTACTTCTATTATACTCACCCTCGCAGACCGGGAGGTCCTCTGGCATTGGCCTTTTACACAATTCTAAAAGTGAATACTCACACCCACAATGAGGCATTATTTCAATACTGAGGATCAACCTGCTGGGAAAATTGAAGGCAGCAGAGAACCTTAACATTTCTAGACCTACTTATTAAATTAAACTTTAAACCAATGTCACAAGTATTATTTATGTTGTAAAGGTTTTTTGGTTTTTTTTTTATTTTCATTTGCTTTTCAGTGCTGTGTTTTTTAAAATCCCCATATAATCATTTGAACCAACATTGAGCCGTCTTCTCGATCAATGTTTTGGCGATTTAATGTGTTACTTTGCTTCTTTTAGCATAAATCTCCAGTGCTTCCCCCAGTTGGGTCCACTCTGCACTGGCAGCACAGAGCAGGTCAGACTTCATCCTCTTAAATCGTGAAGAATTTCGTGCTGCATTTGTTTTGTATCAAATGTGCTTTATAAATGAAGATTGATCAACTGATTGATTCAAATTCTTGTAGAGTACTCAAGTTAATCTCGATAATTGGAATTTATCTTTAGCTCAGGACAGTCCTCTATACTGATGGCATGCTTAAGATTCATTTCAACTCGTTCATTATTTTGGAATAATTTGACAATTAGTTAAACTGCAAGGCAAGTTACATACCAAGATACAGCATTGAGATAAACTACTTTAAAACAAGGCCCCTAATTCCTGCATGCTCAGAAAAGGGCATTTGTCATAAAACTTACTAACATATTTTCCTGACATCAAAGAAGCAGATATGCATGATCCACTGTGGTAGTGTCAGGGCGGAGTGGCTGAAACACACCACATACTCGGTATAAATATTTAAAACTACATTACCTATTTGTTTTTCTGTAATTTAAGAAAAAAAAAGGTTCCAAGTTGACCTCCATCCACATGGGAGGATATCAAGGTGAAAGAAAACCCAATAGTGCTAACCACTACATCTGTAAGTCGAAAGTTGCCAAAATGAATGCTTTGCATAGAAATCTGAAACAGAAAAATAAATATATTTCCTTTTCCTCTTCTCTCCTATGATCAATCACAAATCTGTTTCATTTCATTAGTGCGAAGTCTCATTTAGCGAAGTACACACCCTGGGGTTTGTGAACATGAAACATACCACCTGTGTAAATTTCTCCTAAAACCAATTACAATGTCACAAAATCATTTTGTACAAGTTAAACAGATTATTTCAAAAAATAGCCTTTTAGCATTTCTGCGCACGCATCATCCTGCACAATACGGGATGAACATCAAAGTGACGCAAACACAATCTTGTGAGGGTTATTACCTAAAAGGATTAGCTAGTCCAAGCCTTCAATACCACCCCCTCTGTGCAGTTACCCACACAAAATCTGAGCCGCTCATGTAGCAACAAAGCAAGCTCCCAACCCACGGCAATGACGAGTGCATTTATGGGAACACAAGACCAAGCTGGAGGTAGGAGTACCACCAGGGAACTGATCCCAGGTCTCTGAACTGGTGGCGGTGGTTTTTTTTCTTCTTTTCTCTGTTGCACTGTATATATCCAGAGAGGCAGTCATGCAGACTATCAAGACGGTTGGGGGTCAACGCGCTTTAACGAGACGCACAGTTGGGTGTTTGATCTTTCACAGATGTGTGACCAGAGGGAAGAATATATAGTCTGAAAATGAACATTGCTGTAGGTGAAGCCTCCTGCGGGGTGGGATACATTTCCGGAGACGCACTGAAAAATATTCTGGAAGGATACAATAAGCGCTCATTGTTTGAAGCAGCTGAGCTGAATTATATGATCAGTGGATCGGAGATCTGAAGAACTACACTTGCTCTGCATTTGTTACGAGAAAAAACGTGTGCTCAAAGAGCTGCCTATGCCGTCTGAAACCAGAATATTCTTTCCGCAAAATTATTATGGGTTTTCAAACGAGTGAAATGAAAGCGCATACATGATTTTGTTTGTACAGTTGTTTTTTGAATTAGCTTTTTGACCCTAAAATCCAAACAGCTTCTTAAGAAACACTCCCAATGAGTGCAACGAAGTAAACAAATAGATACTGGGAATATTCCATCTGGGAAAGAGCCACAGGTGCATTTGTCAGCACACCATCAGCCCGGCTTGTCTGTCTGTGACAGGGTAACGCTTCTATTGTTATACAGGTGAGTGACAGGTGAGCGTCTGAGCCCTCATATCAACCAGCAGCCACTTGCAGTGTTCATCACAAGCTGCCACCTCCTGTACACACTGTTACTGATCCGGCAACCTCTGAACCTGACACACACATCTGAGGCTCTGCAAACTATTCAGAGCTGCTTCAACAGCAGACACTGCAAAGATAAAATAAAACAAGCATGTTTGGAGAGAGCGAAGAAAGGAGTGATTCGGCCCAGTTATGGTCAGGAGCCAGCAGTTCTTTGTTTTGCTTTTTTTTGTTTGTTTTTTTTCTGAATGGGAGATCATAATAATCCTCACCATGCTCTGGTCTCCGGTCTTTGTGAAGGTCTTTTCATCGGCGACGTCACGTTTCACCCAGCTGTAGGAGACCATGTAACTGGTGATAGGTGGGTGGTAGACTGTCAGAGGGCGTTCCCAGCTCACCATCAATGCCGTCTGATTCAGTGGCTTGATCTTCATGTTCACAGGGGCACTGCTGCACACTAAAAGACCAGAAAGAAGTAAAAGGGCATGACAGCATTACAGCAGCATTAGGAGAGAAAAAAAAAAAACACAGGAGGCATTAGATGCTCGATGGAGATGAAGGGCTGTGATTGGGAGGACTGCTTGACCACATGCATTTGTGTCTGCTGATGAGTGGGGGAAGAATTCAGCCCGACTTTTAACAAGCCTATTATTACTGAATCCGGCCGACTTGCCTAAAAGCCTTTTCCTCTTGAGTAACCTCTAAGAATATATGATACTATTGTAAATCAATGACAAAAACACTCCTGATGGCTCAGTTGGGGTCAGACAAATCCTTCAGGTATCAATGGGGAATGTCCAACACGATGCTCAAGTCTTTTTCATGACAACACAGAGGGATCCCCTGCAGGGCGTCGAACAGTCCTGAAGACTGAGATCCATGTGACCCAGATAATACATCAACTTATTGTTTGTACATTTCCTGTGAGCCCCCTGTGTAACATTAAACAGTACGTATGAGAGGGACGTGGGAAGAAAAATGCAAAACTCATCCTGAAGGTGGCAGTGTAGGCCACAGCATGGCTGTTTCCACAGGGCTCCATCAGCATGAGTAAAGGACAATCTGGACATGCTTCTCAGCACATTAGGGCAACAGCAATCAAGAACTAGTGTCAAATGATTATGTGCTCTCAGACTTTCTGTCAAATTGAAATTGTCACCACAGCTTTCTCCATTTGCACAGTGTAGCCATGACGCAAATTATGCCCCGTGTTATGTGAGAGGGAGAAAGGAAGACGGAGAGGAGGGTAATCAGTCAAAAGGAACACAGGGGAAAAACAATGGGGAGAAAATCTCAGGGTGTTGATTAGGTATGACAAGTGTGAAATACATTAGAACCTGTTGGGTATTCATTGTCAGCTTCTGCAGCTTAAAAACATCCATTTGATATCAGTTGAATACGTCGCTTTGCTTTTAGTGCCTGCATTGTTAGTGTTGATATAGTCCTCTCCTGTTATAGCCTCTTTATCTATCAAATCAGACTTGATTTGTATCTGTAATTACTAGATACCGTAACCATCTTCTTGCCTGCTGTTCTGCATCTTGCAATGAAGCACTGTTATGTCTCAATGTTTGCAAAAAAATGGTTGAAATAATATGATGAACTATTTTTTTTTTCCTGTCTGAATCTGTTGCAGTAAGGTTTTCATCATCTATCTTACCATCAACTGAAGGTTACATTGCAGGAATCAAATGTTCATAATGCCTGACGAGTGTCCAACATACTAACATGACAAAGCCTGAAACGAAATGTGACATTTATCTTTGAATATATAAACTATGTTCTTCAATCCATCAAAGCAGAGCATGAATGTTTCTCCGGCTCCCACCGTGGAGCAGATGAGGAGACTGCTGTCAACAAATAGCTTTGCTGCGTCTCACTTCTGATGTGGGAACAGTGCGTTTTAAAAAAAAGCTCTCTACATTTGAATAATGATGGTAGCAAGAATTTCAGTGAAGACTCACACACACACAAAAAAGAGATAGTTCTTCCCTTAGCATAAATAGGCTTTTTGAAACTTTCAAGGCGAGCTGGGTTTTGCATGTCATGTTGTAAAAATAACAACTGACAAGAATATTTATTATATGACTCTTGTTGACATTGCAGTTAAAAACTTGAATTTGCATTGGAGAATTACATTAATTCTCAAAAAATTGGAAAACATTCTTGAGTGTATTTTGCTTCGACGTAATGCACGTTTAGCATTTTCTTTTATTTCTATTCTGTAACCAGAAATATAAGGAAGTTCAGGGTATCGCCGTGGGCTGTGGGAAATTGTGATTGACATTTACAATCTAATTCTGACATTTTACACTCAATGAAATTGTGGGAAAAAAAAAAACACGGAACAGTTTATGACAATGACAATGACAATTTAAGCGGTACCAACCAAAGTATTATACTCTAAGCAGGCGAAGGACTAAATCTGGTTTACTTGAGAGGTAAAGAATCAGATGCAAACATACAGGATTCACTGCAAACAAACATAAATGCTGCCCTATACATCCCGACATGATTACTGGACCAACAATCAATCTGGACCACACAAACTAATCTGCCATCTCCATTGTGCATCTGAAAGGTTAGCTCTGCATCTAATGGCCAAACAACTTGCATGGCTATAAAAACCACAGTGATGGAACATTCAGTCAAGGTGCAGCCCCGGCTTTCACAACATTTTACAAGCAAAGCCATCATTTACCGAGCGTGGACAAATACCACCCTACAAAACAACCTTGACTGATGTCACCTTTGAAGAAAAGACTGACGCCGTTTATACCCTGCACCTCCAATCACCCATAGATCCTTCTATCTCAACACAGAGGAGAAGAAATGTGAGACAGGCACAAAGAGAAAATAACCAAGAGGGGGGAGCAGAAAAACTGGAGGGACATTGGACCACATCCATTCTGCCAACTGACATAATGCCACAAAAGCAATTTCACAACTTAATTTGTATGGGTCTATTTTAGCTGTGCCACATATTAATGATGATTGCTGATCGGCCCTGCTAGAGTGCTCCGACTTCATCACAAGCGTCCCCAATCAATTCTCCCCACTAGACACCAACAACACCACTTTAAGGAGCAGCAGCCTTTCTCATTAGTCTCCATAGTTCCTGTACTGTTCTCTTAAAGTGAGCGCAGCAAAATACTCGCATAAAAGAGAAAGACAAACAAAATACTGTGATCAAGCCCTGCATGACGCCTGTGCTTGGATTTAATATGTCCTTTGAAGAAAGAGTTGTAGCAGTGAACGAATGGCATGTGCCCCTGCAATTGTAGTTACTTAATAATATAATATTTGTTTAAATGTCCAATTTTTTTTTAAACAATGTCAGGGAGAAAATGGGAAAGATGCTCTCCATGAACTTTTTTACTGACCTGTTGTGAGCAAACAGTGAGGCAGAGGTTAGTTCTATCATCTCACAGAGAGAAGTCCTGATTCAAACCTGATGGATGACAGGACCTTTCTGTGTAGAATTAACATGTTATACCTTGACTGTGTTTTGGGGTTTGGTCGTGGCTCTCTGTTTGAAGGTGTCTATGAAACAGCCATGGCAATATCTTTAACCGTGACTTTAAATCATTGGTCTTATGTCTTACAGTGGGAGGGACTCAGGATCTGAGAGCACGTGTCAGAGATTTCACAACAGGCATTTGACTAAACCACACATTATCACTCTTTCTACAAGCTAAAGACATGGTACCATCAAACTCGTACCATCGCACCATCAAACTCACTGTTGGATTAAGTTCAGATAATCCATGGCACACAATGTAGCAGGTAACAAATCTAAAGGACTGATCAAATCTTTAGTGTTCATCTTTGTGATGGTGACTTGTGTGGCTGTAACCAGGCTCCAATGACGTTATTCTGGGTATAATTTATCCGAGATGGAGTAATGAATGCAGGGATGATTTCAGCAAGATTGTATGAATGGCATCTCCCTCTAAACAAAACAAATGTGACCTCTAAACTTCCTAAAACGCAAATGCTGTCACAATTAGCTTTATAAAAAGTGCTATTCAAAGCTACTCCTGCAGGCTTCCGAAGCAATTACACCACTCACGAGTTTTAAAATAAATGGCACCATGGTGGTTGCTAGAAAACAAGATACATAGCAATATTCATTGTAATATCAAATTGCTTTATTTACAGATATTCTTACTTGGTGTGATTTCTGACATAACCTTGTCCCAAGGAAGTGCACATTATGTCATCCAACGTCCAGCCGTCTTCTATGTCCACTTAATCAAACTTTGGTCCCTGGGGCTGGAGCTCAGCCCAGCTGGCAAGGGTTTAAAACTGGCCAGACTGTGGACGCTGTTCGCGGAGACCGTCAATCATACGCCAAACACCACAGGCAACGTACAGTCACCAGTTGACCTCGCACGCATGTTTTCAGATACTGGGTTGAAGCCAGAAATACCCAGAGAAAACACATACACACCAACAGACAAGTAAAATAACCAAAATTCACACAGAGTTTCAAAGTAAACCATTTGTCCTCCTGCTGTGAGGGGAGAAGGCTCCCCGCTGAATCGCCTCTCCCTTGTGATGAGACCATGGCCCAAGTATACAAAAAACATTCAACAATTTAACAAACATAAATGAAATAAGAAATAATGGTAATTATGACAGCTCCCTTTGTTGTAGATTAGTAGAAAATATCATTCAGAGGACAAGAGAGAGAAAACAAAGCTTACCTCTTGAGGCCTCAGTGCTGTAAGGGCTTCCCTGGACCTCGGTCAAATCTCTCTGCCATGCGTCTTTTACAGCCGACTTGAAAACTTTCCGACTGTCCAGGTCCTGCAGTGGCCTGAAGTTGTTCCTCAGGTACTCCACAGATTTGACATGGTCCTGTTGCTCCGTTGTAAAGATGGAATAAAAAGCTTCCAGCTGGGAGGGAATAAGACGAGAAGGAGCTATTGTCACAATGCGCATGTGCGTGTGGATGGTAGACGTAAAGTGTCATGTAGGCCAGGCCAGTCGTCGCTTGGCAGCAGCTGACTCCTCACGACTGGAGAAGAAGAGTATTTGCAAAGAAGCATGCACACCACAGGCAACAGTAGGCACCGGCTTCAATCATCATCCTGCTACCTGCTGGGCTGTAACTTCTCAATGGGGCAAATTTTGTGGCCATTGATTGCCATGAATGATCTCCTGCCGTGTGCTGTAATGACTACACATTACAGATACTGTGGAATCAATGTGTCCTATGGGTGCTTGGAGAAATGAATTACAGGTTCATAAAAAGACTATCTGTGAACGTCACAAACATTGTAGAGGTGGTCAATATTCCTGCAGCAGAAGTCATTTCTGAACAAAAGATTTGTCCTCTTGCAAGTTGATAGAAATTCCACTGAGTCTTGCAAATTTCCACAGCACACAATGCTCTAGAGGAAAAGCAGCTGGGTAACCCAAGAATTGTATGTATAAAAGATGCAGCAAAGGACTGTGTATGGGATCAGCAAAAAAGCGCCGGGCATGATTTGGCATACATTATCTCTCAAAATCTCAAACAGCAGAAACAGTTTGGAGATAAGACATTTTAGCACACAGTCATGTTCCACAAAAAGTAGTTTTTCACCAACTATACATTACAGCAGTAATTGAGACGGCAGTGTTTGGTATTTAGCATCTTGAGCATCGATTCATTTGGATAGAGTAACCGGAGTCCATCGGAAGCAGTTTTCTATTTGAGGGCATGCAGACACCCTCTCAGACCAAAAGCATGATGTATGTATGAGTGCTATCTCACACTCGCTATCAGTCAAATGCCAGTAATTGGCTCCCCCTTTCTGCTTAATCAACCACTATATAGGAAGTTATGACTTCATATGCAGAGGAGCTGGAGAGGAACGAGGGAATCGGGAAGAAAGGGAAGAGGCAGATGAGGGGAAAAATTGCTTGTGCATTGACACGGCGATCCTGTGTGTGTGTGTGTGTGTGTGTGTGTGTGTGTGTGTGTGTGTGTGTGTGTGTGTGTGTGTGTGTGTGTGTGTGTGTGTGTGTGTGTGTGTGTGTGTGTGTGTGTGTGTGTGTGTGTGTGTGTGCGCGCGCGTGCGTGCGTGCGTGCGTGCGTGCGTGTTTTTTAACTCACCTGTGAGTGGGACACATATACAGGCCTGGAGAAGATGATCCACTCCACTACCTTGCTGCAAGGCGGGGTGGTCAGAGAGCCAGTGTATCGGTAATAACTGTCCACCGACGATGGCAGCAGATCCCTCAGGATGAACGACCTGAGGTTGGTCTCCTTTTCTGGTTAAAGCAGGAAATTACAACTTATCAATACACAGATGTACAGCGCAAAAACATTGCATCTTTCACCTGGGCCTTCAAACCTCTGCACATCATGAGCTACATTTAATTCAACCCTTTAAAAGGTTGTTTCCTTTCATTCCCCTTGTGGTATTTGTACGGGCTCCTTGAAAGTTCCATTGGAGGAAAAGCAGTAGTTAAATGCCTCAACACTTGTAATCACTCTGGTCAGATCTCTGTACTCAGATGGGCTGAGAGAGGGGAGCAAAGGGAGAGGAGTCTGATAAAACGGCCAGCTCCGACAGCTGATCTGCGGATGGGTGGTTGCGCGCTCCATTCCATATAACAACTGTGGCATGGGCCACAGGGATTAAGACAGATCCAAATGATTACAGCTCTATCCTCTGATCAGAACCAGGCAAGACTGTGCAGAAAAAATCCAAAACAAAAACAAGCAAGATTCGACCAGAGGGAGATGCCTTTATCTCCTGCAAATATGCTGTGTGGGTTATACAAGTGGGTTTGTTTTTTTTCCTTGAATTATGAGAAAAACCTAAATAAAGCTGAATTTATGTCAAATCCAATCTCTTGCAGCTCACGGCCTTATCTTTAAAGAAACAGAGGTTCGGGGTGTGGTTTGTATTCAGACTACTGAGGCACGGGAAGCCTCGCCCCCACGCCTCATCTGTACTCAGATTCTGTATGCGCAGCCTTTCTTCTCCCTGCCTTCAGACAGCCTACGTGCCCTATCGCTCATGGGCCGCAGAGATGCTGATGGATGGATGACTGTGGGATAACGAGCTAGTGGAAAAGCAACCATCCTAACAGGGCAGAAGGCGAGGAGTGTTTAGCACTGTGCAGGAAGAGACTCCAAAGAAACCACCGCACCCACACAGGGTCTACATCAGCTGAGAAAGGGTCTTAGCATGAACATCTGCAGTGCAGAATCCACAGAAACACAGACTCATAAAATAATCAAGTTTGGGGCCTTCTCTTCGTCAAAGTTACTTAATAAAAGAGTAGTGGAGCTCAATTATCTCTGTAAAACAAAAACAAGCAAAGCAGACTGGGCTGAACAAACTAATCAGAAAATAATTCCTTTTACTTTAACTGTAGTCAATGATCTGTAAAGAGGAAAAACCTTGCTGTCGATCTTGACCCATTTTCTTATTCTTAGCTACTCCGCTTAACACATTGATATTTTTGCCAAAAATAAAAATATTTTTATTCACGCTCTTACCAGCACATTATGTACTATAGCAAATGTCCATCGAAAAGAGTTTAACTTCAATCATTAATGAGGCCTAGCCATGTGGAAGCAGCGTGAGAGGAGTCCATTTACTTCGTTACCATACATCTTTATACATTTAGACGCACTTGTCAGTGAACGATAATGTACACAAAAAGACTGTCAGCAGCAGGTTGTTAAACAAGCCATACGTGTCCATGTAAACAGAGCTTGCTGTGTCTCCATCTGCAATGAAGAATTACACAGTCGAACTGAAACATGCACTTTAGGGCTGCCTGAGCTAAGGCTATGCATCGAGGCTGGCAGCTATAATTCAGCACGATGTGAAAAACTGTGCTGATACACACAAACCACCAATATCTTCTATGTTAATATGAGTCAATGCATTGCATTGCACGAGTCCAAATGAGTGTGTACATTACTATGCGAGTCAGATTAAAAGCAGGGGTTGTCCAATTGAGGCTCACGTGTAATTCATAGTTATGTCTCTATGAGTGATGCTCCTTTGAGGACTCCAACTGTGGAGCTACACTAGCAAAGGGAGAGGCGGTCTCTTGCAAATTTTGCCTCCTTTTGAAGTTAAACTCTTCCTTTTTCCCCTGTTTAGAATCATTTGGCCTTTTCAAAAAAAACAGAAGAAAAAAGGAAAAAAGGCTCCGAATGTTTAAGCAGCTGAATACGATATTTGTTTTCTGGATATGGGGAGGAGCACAATGCCCACACTGTCAAGAGGAATTTACCTCCAGAAACAACCGAAACGTCAACAGCAGCAATGTCAGAGGGATTTCATCAAGGGTCAATTGCTTTTCTAAATCCAACAAGAACTTAAATCCCACTGTAATGTTTTGTTGTGAGGAGATTTGGGCATGATGGATAAAAAAAACAACAAAACAAAAAAAAAACACACATATATATATATATATATATATATATACACCGGTATATATATATATATATCAAACAAACACAGAAACTGTGCAGGGAAACAGAGGACGACTTTGCATCTGAGATTCAATAAACGCATGTACCTTCCCTCAGCAAATAAATGCTGTTCTTTGTGAAGCAGAGTTTTATGAGGGGATTGCTGGGCCATTCCTTACCATGATGAACCACTCCTTTTAGTCCCTGGATAATAGGGTCCACAGCTGGGTTGTCTTTTTGTCCAAGCTGTAGGAAATGTCAAGAGACAAAGGATTACGAAAGGGATTACACGACTAGTATAATCTTCTAAAAATAATACCAAAAGACGATCGACATGAACAAATCAAAGGGGAAAAGGTGCATCTTTATAATACAATATAATCCAGCAGAACCTAATACCATCCATCAATGTTGTGGCATAAGTCATGTTGGTGTGCAGGGATAGGATTGTGTTGTGAGACGTTGAAAACAGATTTTGCGTTCTATTTATTCCCAAGGCAAGAGTGCATGACAATTTCTGAACTTGACTAGTATTTTATTATAATTGTTTGAAAAGTCAGTAAATGTCATATTATGACAACAATTCTCATAAAAAAAAAAAAAGCATTGCTTTTGGAAACGTTTCAATAAAGTAGCCCCTCATAACCACAATAAAAACAAACCCTAGTTTGGATAATTGGATCACTGCTCTACTTGTAATTGGCCTTTTCCCCCACAGATTAGATCGGAGGTGTCAAATTAATTTGAGCTCAGGGTCACACAAAACACAGTTTACTCTTCAAGTAGTCAGACTACAAAAAAGAACACCTCTGAATAATAACGACGCACAAATTGTGCCATAGTTTAAGTATAAAGAGCTACATTCAGCATTTTTGGACTGGATATTCATACTGAATATGAACAAATTCTGTTCTTAAAGTCATGTTCTTACTCCCCGTCAGTACTGTTACATGCACAGCTTAATCAAGCCGCAATCAAGATGTGGATGATGTTGATGACTTGATGCTTATAAAATGTGCTTCCAAATTAACATGCTCTTCTACATGTAATGGATGCATGGAAAATGGCAGTTACACCAGCAATGTTTCAGAACATTTCCTTAATTTATTTTTTTACTCCTACCCTGTAGCAGCTGACTTTTTGTGAAACAATAATTATTTACAGTGCTGTACTTTATCATGGAGCAGTATTTTATGAAATGTATATTGCTCATATCTAGTCCATGAAGAGATGGAGCCATTAACTAAGGAGCCAAGCATCTTCCAAGACCCATGACCAAGCCCAGTTGACCAAATTCAACCTGTTTTGACAAAAATACCAGACTTGGGATTAAAAGACGACCCAATCATGGACTTGCTAGAGTTTTAATGTTGACAATATGGATTTAAGGTTATCCAAGGCTTTTCAAAAATGAAATCTATCAGACAACTATTTACATATTTACAGTGGCATCTGCTGTTAGTGCTTAGTTTTGGAATGCAGCATGTGAAATTAAAGTTTGTTTGGTAACAGACTGTAGTGAGTCGCCACGCTGTGAGGAGAGATAGCTTTGCAAACAGCAGCAGCGATGCGTGAGCACAACAGCAGCAGTACGGTAATTCATAGAAGGCATCCATCTCCACACTAAGTGTTTGAACAGTTACACACTTTATGTATTTCGGGATTTGTGTTTGAGTATATTCAATAAAAAACTAAATATAGGACACGGCATCAAAGTCATTAGTACAACTTTAATTTGAATCTGTTTACGAGAGGATTTAAAGCAACGTGTGAGAAGATGTTCAAGCAGTCAGAAAGTTCCTACATACTATTTTAAGCAACAATTGCCTAAACTGACACTTTATCACTGTGGCACTCGATTGCTTTGGACCTAACAATTATAAGACAGTTAACTTAGTTGGTTTATATAAAGTCAATATAAACTACGAGGACGGAGCACTAACCTTTTCATCTCCATGTGGCTTTAAATTTCTGTTTAATCTATATTTAAATATTTTTTTCCTTTGATTTTCTATCTCATCATTTTACTTTCTTACATCTTATTTCATCTTTCAATATATGGCAGTTATTCAGCATTGCTGTGTATTTTTGACAGTACTGAGAAGCTCCAAGTACAAATATGCCTCATCCTCTGTGACTGGGTGGCCATGCAAGGGACCACCGTGAAGACGGATGTACTGTATTTCAGAATAAAGCTCTATTTCGCAGTTTTCTTGAAGTTTAATATTTTCTCGGCATCATAAACAATATAGAAGTTATAGTGATAGGAAGTACGCATGCCAAATCCATTTGGCATTAACATGATAGGACTATAAAGGTATTTGTAATTAAGTGTTCTCGCCCTCAATTTTTCAAAATGACTCAGTACAACTTATAAACACGTTTTTCATTCATGTCTTGTTCTCACTTGTTTTGTCTTATGATCTCTGTGCTTTGAATTGCAACAACCCACTGGGAAAGTTTTAAATAAATAAAGTTTGATTGATCACATATATCAAAGAAACTCCAAAGCGGTTTTGGATTTATTTCCAGTATTTCAATATCCTTTCTTTTTTAGGTTACGGACGCCAGTCAAAGGGATTGTGTAAAGTCTCCTGAGGACTAACACCAGTGACAGAGCTCTCCTTCCTCTGTTCAGCCTACCGGTAATTGTTTGGAGTGACTTAGAACTGGTAATACTGTTTAGCTGTGCATTTTACAATACTCCCAATGTCCTACTTAAGAGACAAGACTGGACAAAACGGTGTTGGGATGCAGGGACCAATCTTCCCATGCTCAACATTAATTCAGGTCAGTCAGAGGAGAATAACTGTGTGGAACTGAATGCTGAATGTGGATAATATGCACACCTTAGAGGCCATTAATAGGCCTTTGGGGAACACAGGAGGAGCTCTCCTCATTGATTAGAAATGGTAAATCTGAGCCAATGTGTGTGTGCTCGCTTAAAAAAAAAAACTCCCACTGTAAACTGCTATTCAGCGGATTGCATATGGTGGTGCTAATTGCAGTAAGCAATAGGGTTGTCAGGACCCAGCGGAGGCATTTAGGTCCTTGTACACACATGGTCCATCACCGTCTGAGAGTAGACCTACATTACAAACACCTGTGTCCCCATTCCAGCCCGGCTCTGCCTGAGAACTGACCCTTGCCCAAATGCTATTTAGCTGAATGTTGGCATGCATTGATCACCTGTCATCTATTGCAAAAGTATCGCCAATAGAAATGAGAGTAACACTGAGAGAAACATTCTGAAAACTGCTGCTCACCATTTGTAAATCTCTGAGGTGTTTTTACACTTAACAGAAATTAGGAGCATTCTTGCCCATTAAGAGCTTATGTGTTTAGATCTTCAGGGTACAATTTGTTGTGTCTGAGTAAGCAATCTGCCACAGAACACAAGAAAAACAACCAGCAACCAGGTGAAGTCAAAATATCTTAAGAGCTTACAGTGTGGGAGCAAAGCATCATTCCTTACAAGTATTCATCATTTACTGACCCCCCCGAAAAGAAATAAACAAAAAACAAAACTCCTTGTGTCGGTACAAATTCCATTTAAAATGTTCCCCTGCACTCGCCACAAGTTCACACTGGCCTTTTTTCTGTCCTACTGTCAGCTTCTTTTTTTCCCTTTCTATTTATTCACATCTCTTCAGGCTCATAAACCATTTCTGACAGTTGGCAGTAAGCACCTTTTATGGAGACAGTCATTCTATACTCCTGTGAAAAAATATATTTCCCATCAATACCACCTGCACGCAGATGTATTACAATGCCACTTTCCTCAAGAGCAGAGTAAATCTTCACGCGGCAACCAACTTGTCGATATGGGGGGGGGGGGTTTGAGGTTGGGGTTGCACAATCAGCGTGTTTTCACATTTGTGAATTTATCAAACTGTACGTTCAGAATCTGATCTAATCTGTCAGTGTGTGTTGCATTAAATACCCAAAATGAGGCATGAAATTAACATGTGTGCATTTTAATATTTTATAACGACATTACGTAAAGGAACTGATTGAACAATGAGCTCATACAGATACTTGTCTTAAAAAAAGCGCTTGCTCACAAGTGGTTACATGCGATGACAAAGGTGATCATCGTCACGAAGATGACACAAACAAGTCTTTCAGTCAGTATTAGTCTTTAAAGCATCGGTTGCGTTTATACTCCGTCTCACAAAATATTCCCACACAAACTTTACAACATTCAGTTTTATCATATTCTGGAGGTCACGTTGGTTTGTTAAATCAACATACAAGTTGGAAATGTGACGATGTAACCTTGAAGTCAACTATTGATATCTGGTTTGTTTTTCACTGAATGTCAGCTTTGTACTTCTGCTGATTGCTGTTAGATAAAGAAAATCATAAAAGTGGCACTTGATGCGAAGATCCTTTGGTG
Organism: Blennius ocellaris; assembly: GCF_963422515.1. Lineage (NCBI taxonomy): Eukaryota > Metazoa > Chordata > Actinopteri > Blenniiformes > Blenniidae > Blennius > Blennius ocellaris. The sequence goes on along the minus strand of NC_137653.1, from coordinate 11,225,568 downwards.
AAAAAAAAAAAAATGTGTAACATCAACTTTTGAATCCGAGAGTTTCATCTCCATTTCAAAACCTTTGAGAAAAAAAACCCAAACAAACCCATAGACGTTTTTGTTGGAGGAAGAAACTGAAATACTACTGAATAAAACTGAAATGTATATTTTGGAAAATACGACATCCGTGCTTAAACAATTGTTTAGTTTTTCCAATAACTTCTCCTATGATGGCATTCCATGTCACAACAAACCAGCCAGCAGCCCAGGTTTTGTACTGTATTACTGGATGTTTTTTTTGTTTGTTTTTTTCCAGATGTGTTTGGACGTTTATTCCTGTGCGATACTTTACCTCAAAGAAAACGGCCATGGCAGCGATGATGCGTCTTTCCTTGATGGCAGCACTGAGGCTGTCAAAGTCATCTGAATTATAAAGGTAGATCTGCATCTAGGATGGGAAACAGAGCATAAACAGTTTGAGGAGTGGACAAGGCGAGCAAACTGTTCTGCCATCAATCACTTGGACACTGTGCTGAGGAGCTGATGAAAAGCTGTTCGGAGGGGCATAAAAGAAGGTGTATTTATCACTCTTATAAATCTCCTATAATCTGTGTCATTCCTTTTTGTGCGCTGCCACTCCTGGAGGATGCTCAAGAAATACAGCATCCTCAAGGCGAGCGTCCTCACAGACGCAGTCACGAACCAAGAGGAAGAACTGGTGAATCTCCCCCCCTCAACCCTCCGCTGACATCTAACAGAATGGTGCGCTTCTAATCATCGCTCCCAATTACCTTAAATCACCCACAACACAGCTTCTGATTTGACAACAAAGCGCAGGATGTGTGGGTATAACGTCAAAAATGCCAGCATATACCTGTCGTGTCTGGTTGCCAATAAGAAAAGATTCTCATTTCTTTCATTTCAAAGCAGACATATTATGGTAGGGCTGATCAAAATCAGTAAATTAGTCTAAAAGCAGCAATTGGAGCTGCCCATCATCTCACTGTCAAGCCTCTTTAAATTGAATAATCCTTTCATGTCAGTGAACCGAGTTAATTGGCAATAAGAAAAAGGTCCTGGATGTTGATTTAATTAAAGGGTGGAGACCTTTTTTTCCCCTCCTTTTTTCAAAGAAACCACCCGGCCCCATTCGGTGTGCTGACAACACATGCAAAAAGTAAATAAGTGTATAAATACAGACGGATGCTCAAACGCGAAACCACAGGCATGAACCAGGTACAAAATGACTCAATCCAGATAAGTCAAGTTAATCAGTTTCCTTCAGAGCTCCTTTAACTGCAGCCTTTAATGGAACTAATTTGTTGTCTGAGAACTCAGCAAGAAAGAGGGCTGGCCATTCATCACCCTTCAGATGTTATTAACTACATTACCCAATTAAGCTGCCCCCCTTAGGCTTCATTTACTCACTGGAATGAGCTCATGCGACCTGCTTCTGTTAATGGCACACTTTGGAAAACCTGATTTTAAATTATATTAGGCATTACATTGTGATTGGTGAAAAAATAAAAAAAACAAATATGAATGATGCCTCATATTGTTTACTGGTTGTTTTGAAGATCTGACATAAAACCTGCTTGTTATCCTGACAGTCATCCACAACCACAGATATTGTGGAAAGTTGTTGACACAAAGGAGCACGGGCAGGTGGTCTGACCAAGCTACAAGCTGTCTGTAAGGCAAATTGAGGATCTTGCAACATTTCTTGAGCCTTAGTTAAGTCTAAATTCAGCATATACCAGTTATGTTTTTTCCCTCAATTCTCCGGCACAAAGTGAGAGCGAATACAAAGCACTGAAAGCTGCTCTGCATTCCCAAGTTCCACTTAAGCGCAAACAGGTGAAAAACAAAGTCATGTTTGGCATGATTTCCCAAGACAGCAAGCTATCAAGGCAACACAAGATGACTACAAGACATAAGTTTGTGTGAGCAGATATTTTATCACAGCTACATAAATCCATTTCTCCTTTTTTTTTTTTTTTGAGGTATATCGTTCCTTTTATGCAGCTGAATTACACAAAATCATCACTTTATCATTTCACTTACACTGCTACAAAAGAGCAAAGCACCCTGATTTTCTACAAGAATAAAGTATCACACTTTCTACTGCAGGCGTTAGTGAACTGAAAAAAAAAAAAAAAAACCCTAACTAGCACGTTACAGATGAGACACAACATCAGACAAAGGATGATTTAGAGTCAATAGCAATGCATGGTCTTTTCACATGAGCTCAACAAAACACCGAACATCTACACCAACACACTTTTCACACTGACCCATTATTGACCTGAACCGATTGGATGTTTACAGTGTAGCAGCATTACAGAGCTGCCTATTGTTCTATAACATCTTATAAAAAAAAACACATTTGATGCATCTTGACCATGTATCATTGCTGCGGTTATGGCTGTTGCAAGGCGGGTGCAATAAATACACTGTTTCATTTGCTTTCATGGCAAGAGCTACTTTGCAGACAAAATACAAGCGAATGATCCAAACATCTTCACCAAAGGTGATTTCTGGATTCAGATACTGATGCAGACAGATGCAGTAAGCCTGGCAGGTTGTCAAAAATACGCAGGGAAAGACTTACATTTTGTAATGTTTGAGTGAGTTATGTCCGTTTGTATTTGTGTTTTATTAGATTTTTTTTTTTTTAAACATGCATTTTGTATTTTGTTTTCATTTTTACTATGTTTATTTTTTTTTGAGTGTTTAAACAATTCCCATCGGTTAGTACAGAAGTATCTTGATGGGCTTGAGCTCATTTACTATTTTTATTAGATACATTTTCAATCTGTAAAACTTTCTAACGAGGGAAACGTGTCAGTCTTTTTGTGTACACGCCCCCAAACATTTCATACATTGAGACTTCTCGAGTCCATTGCGCATATCCTTCCAAGGTGTGATTTGTAATCCATGTATAATTAATCTCACCTTGGCGACATCCTAATAAATTATTAGGAATGATCTCTCCATGATGCCCCGGGGGAGAAAATAATCCAGAGTTTCATTTTTCATTACACTGTTTGAGCGAACAGGTGGTCCATCTATCGATTTCCCCACTTCACTCCCATGAAAAAGACCATGGTTAGATTAATGTCAAGCTTGGGAGCCACAGGCCAAACAGCCCGTTGGGTTTCTCTCTTTCCTCATACAATCATTTTACAAAGCCAGATCTTACTCCATTACACAGCTCATTGAAATTAAATATGTCTTTTCAACGTTTTACTGATATGTATACTATATTTGTGTCTCGGCAGGTGGAATAAAAATAATTCCTCCCACTGTAGGCGTAAACATTTTATGTAGGATGTTCTATGCAACTCAGCGCTGAATGTGACTCATTCAGTGTGGAAGGATAATTAGGCAGCAGATTGGAAAATGGTCTCTGTTTAGCAGAGACAAATAAGCCCCAGAGCTCAGCCTCCAAGGTCAGGCTACTCAAGCCTTAAAAAACAAAACATATACACAAAAACAAAAGCCGGTCTGGACTACTGAAGTTCACCGGGTGCACCTTGCACAAACATTTACACACAACATGCAGAGTTGTGCTGCAGACGCTGTGTCAAATTCGATATAATCCGAAATACATCAAATTGTGCCAAGTCATAAATATGAAAAATGAAAATGGCACGTCTTACAGGATGGAGCAGTCAAATGGCTAAAGGCTATATCCTACACAAGCATATTCCCCTTCAACCATTCATCATCTGATTTCACTCTTTTACCTTCTGGTTCACAGTGTGAAATAATTCATCATGTTTGATGTATGCAGGCTGACTTATTGATAACACAGAATAATTTCTGAAAAGCAGGCCTCCCACTCTGTGCTGCACCATGTGCATATATGGTTAACAGGAAGTACCTTGTGATCAAATGTGGAAGAAATTCTCTTTATGTACTTCCGGTGGGAAATGCAACTGTTAACTGTGCACTTTTATGTGACTGCTTTATTACCATGTGTGGCTTTTGTTGGGCCTGATTTCCCCTCAGGTTTTTAATAAACTGAGGGTCAGGTCAGTCCTGTCTGGGCTGCACATTTTCCACCCGCTTGCACAAGAGAATGAATGACAAACTAGTTGTGTGTCGCATCAGAATAATTAATTATTGACTGTAGCTACATCAAACCTAAAAATTTCTACCATCAGTTATGCCCTTTTCTTTCCCGTGAACTTTTTTTTGTTTCCATCATTTCCAGCGTCCCTGGTCGAAGTTCGTGCTGACATGAGTGCAAATCATTTCCAACAGTCATACTCACTTTTGCTTAATAACAGGATGAACTACGTTACACTCTATGTTGCACTCTTCCCACATATGCCCCCCCCGGTCAGTCTATTATGTAAAAAGTCTCCATTAGGCATGCCAGCTTTTGATTCAACGTCCTTTGACAAAGGAGTCAATGCAACAGCTTTTGCCTCACATGCACATGCAAAGCTACACATCTATACCTCACATCTATATATTGTATAACTGGAGGGCATAATTTTCTTGTTCTCTCAGCTTTTTTTTCTCAACAGCTGTCCAAATTGGCCGTTAAAGTGAATTCCGCCGTCGTATTTAGAGGCGCACCATCAAAGGAGCCATATGCACAACAGCTTTATAATGGCTGTATATAATCGGCTGCCCTTTAACACTACACTGAGCACAAAATGATGTGGCAAAAATAAATCTAATTACTTAGCCATTCAGCATCAAAAGCCATGCCTGCAGTGAGGGCTCTAAAGAGGAGGGCCAAGAAACAAACACAGGAGGACTCTTGCTGCATGTTTGGAGATAGGACGCAGAGGCAGACCAACAGCTACTCCCCGTTTCCATACACTATTCATTTTAAACCAATTATTAACAATTTGACATTAGGAGGAAGGGGAGGTCCAAACCATTTCTTTTTCTATAACTACACTAATGTAAAAAGTAAGCTACATCCACAAATTCAATTTAGATAATGAATAGGAAAATGGAATCATAAATGATAAAAAATTGAAAAGCACTAATAACTCATTCCTTGCACAGCGTAGAAAGGCCGTGCTTTCTGCTTTAATCCATGAGCCAGAATAAATAATACAGGCGGATTGCAGACTTCATACCCTTTACATCTCTGTAACAAGAGTTGAGGTGAAGATTTTTGTAGCTTTCCTTTTATTGCTCACAGTCTGTTCTCTCTTCTTTCAGTCGGTTCGATAATGCGGCTTGAATGCTTTTTATAAGACCGTCGCCGCCTGGAAGATTCCAACGTCTTTGAAAATCCGCAGTCCTTGCTTTGAGACAAAAGCCTTCCTTCGCTTTAAATTTGTCTCCAATAAGACAAACCGAGACAGCCACATATTACGTCATCCAGGCTATTCTCTCAGTAATTTCCGAACGAGCTTGTTTGGAGGTAAATTAACTTGGATGTGGAAAAAAAAAAAACCGGTAGGGTTCTCCTTTAAAAGTGCTTTCAGCGTCAGACTGAAAGTGCTGCAGAAGTTGGGCTGTGCACACAAACATGAAAATGGACTTAAAGCTCTTGTGTTGCACACCGCGTACTTCAGCTTTTTAAACTGTTTTGCTGGTGTACATTTGACCTGGATAATCAACGTGAGTGAGGATACTCCCAATTTTAGCTTAATTCATCTCAGTTCAGTTGAATATTTTACACAGTTCTGGTGTTTTATTGAACAGGGTTCTCAGCAAAAAAAGATATTTCGTTAATAAATAAAAAAAAAAAAGGAAAAAAAGAAATGGAGTTATGCTTTTAACCATCTTCTCCTGTGCTTCTTTCTGGGGTCAAGTAGAGTTTATTTTTTGTCATTAGTATCAATTACTCTGACTTCTATGGCCAAACGGCTTGATAGCTTCATGACAGACTCACTGACGGGAATTTCTTGTGCCATTAGAAAGCTAAAAAAGAGATATTTCAAGATTGATTACTTGAATATTGGTTGTGCGCTTTAGCCTTGACTAGTTTGCTGTAATACACACTAGCTCAACCCCATTACTACTTCAAAGCATGTGAATCATTCTTTCAATATTTAGCGCAGCAGAAAAGTCGAACTAAATCCTTCAAACTTTGATTGATTATTATTGTCAGATGCCGCGTTACCAGTCACACTGGCATGGAAGCTCATCTTGGGATGAATTTATTAAAAATCATAAAGACACCAGAAACCTTTTTTTTTTTTTGAGACGGATGCTATTTTGCCAAATGTAAACCATGTTTGGCCACAGTACATAGCCAATTGGTCCGATATATATTCGGACCGACTCAATTTTAACACAATGCAAGTTATTTCTAAAAACTAGACAAAGGAAAGTTGACATCACGCGGGAAATATTTTTACTAAAATAAATAATCACGGTTTAAAATTATATTCTTCCATATTGACAGTGAGTGGTCAACAAATTTAACCAGAGTAGCTGAAGAATATAAAAATGAGTGAAAGGTTTGTGGTATTTACACTGTTTTCGGGTATACTGTATATCCTGATTCAGTTTCGTGTGATTCATGCTCTATTTATTTCTTCTTTTTTTTTTTTTAACAAACAAATAAAAAAACAAAAACAGAGCCACTCTAGGCCCAGCAACTGCATGGCCATGTAGAAATTTTCACCCCCATATTTATGAGATGGTCTGTTGCTGAGAACGTGGCCGAGCCCTTAGGCTGCCTGTGCAACATTCAATTGGTGTCAGACACACAAGCAACCTTCTGCGATAACAGCCAGGTGTGATGAATTGAATATTCAACTTCAGTTTCTTCTCATCGAAACATTTCTACCTGAAGAGTGTACTTCAGAAGCGTTTATCCTTATAGCTGAAGACTATAATTGAAGAAGTTCTTTTTGGGTAGATGATAGTTTGGGTGAAAACACGAGGACTTTCAAACAACAGTATATTTCTTCATTTCCCATCTGGCAACACTGAGCTTGTATCGTCATTTGAAATGTGCAGGGAAATGTTTAAAACTGAAGCTTAAAAATGCCAATATAATACTGGAATTGTGCACAAGCTGTGTGACACTGTTGAATTTCCAAGTGCCCTCAACCCCCTTTAAAAACAAATGGTTCCTATTACAGTGTTTAGGGCCTAAATTAAAAGTCATGCCATTCCTATGAATCAAATAGTTTACAAGGGATTGTGGTCTATCTAAACACTTCATGAACAATTCAACACGACTTTCAGGAACCTGCACATTTGTCAAATTGTATGTTAGCAACAGGGACATTTTACCTCCACAGGAAACTTTCTGCCATTTACGCTGTGCTCAGAGCCCGCTGATCCATTACTCTGGCCCCAGTGAAACTCCATCTTCTCAGCCTTAAAGCGTCCTGGCAGTCCAGCACCTCTCACAAAGTAGTCATCCTTCAGAAGGACAGCAACTGGAGACAGAAGGGAAAAAAAAAAAAAAAAGCACGATGTCAAATAAAGAAGGAAACTGATTTAAAGAAAGCAAACTGAGTTAGTTAATCAAGGAAAGTCTACAGAAACTCAGGTCTGAAATGTGGCTGCTCATTATTTGTTCATTTATCATTAGAACACAACTAATTTCATATTCTTGTATCTAACCTTAACCCATATTCTATAATGTCAATATTGTCACTGACAAGGTGATTCACAAATCTCTATAAATATAAATCAGTCATATTTCCTTATATATTTTCTTTAAATTCTCAAGTTAAGCAACCCTAGACTAACTTCTAAAGCGAACTATTTGTGCTCTTCTGTATTTTCTGTCATATACAGAGCATTTCATTGCAAGCTGTTCACATAGTATATGGCTCAAGTTTGAAGAAATATTGAGATTGAGGCCATCTTGTATGACGCCTGGTATGGACCCAGTTTGCACAGTGTAATGTCAGATCCTCACAAGGGTCTTCACCAGGTCAGCTGCAGCCAACAGTGCAATTAGGCTGGTGTCAAATTACAAGCTCTTGATGCAGCATGGAGGCAAGTTTAGTGCTGCTAAAAGAGAGGAAATCTGAAAGCTGGCCAACAAGAGCAACAACAACAAAAAGGGAGAAAGGTCAGAAGCAAAAATGGGTTCTAAGACGGGCTACTGTATCGTAGGATTAAAATCTGGAAAAAGCAAAGTCTGTCTGTCTTATTAATACCAATGATGTGGCTTTCGTAAAGAGCAAAAACAAGTTTCCAGTGTCTCCGACAGTCAATTGGTTGGATTTTGAAAAGCTACATAGTGAACTGGTTCTGTCAAAGCAGTCTTTCTTCAATCTTTTCCAGGAGATAATAACATCCATCCACTTTGTGATCGTCTTCCACATGCTGGCATTCCACAAGCCTGTAAAGTGGTTGTTGCTGCTGTTGCTGCTTCTGCAGAATACAAGGCTTAATGGCATGCAAGATTGTGACCAATTTCTGCATCTGTCAGAGTTGAACATTTTTCTGGGGTGGAGCGTGAGGCCACCATTACTCTCCATGTACATGTTGTAAAGGAGCTTACAGTATTCACTGACACCTATGCAAACATTGAAATATAATCTCAAAACCATGATTACAATACATTATGTGTAAATACACATTTGAAGAGTTTTTGTGTATTTTTTACATACATTTTCACTGATTACAAAAAAAGTATGTGTGCTAATGCAAGGAAACTTTTCAGACCCTTAGGCTGTGAAATTTCATGGAGCTTGCCCTAATGTGTCCACCATTATGAATTTCTCCTGGAAATTAAGACGGTTTTACTTCCAAGAGGCTCGCCTCTGAATATTGATGCTCTCTGTTTTTATCTCACATTCACACTAAATTTGAATTTTGAGAATTTTATAATGATTTTGCTGGTTTAGTGGAATGGCAGCTTTCCCTGGGAGCCTGCTGCTTCTGTTAGGATTTTAATCGGGCTGTAGTTGCGTTCCCAGACACATTTAATGCAGATTTCTTTCTCCAATTATCTCTGAACTGCATAACAGCTTTCAGAAATCCAGAAAAATTAAGCAGTATGAAAACAGCTTCTCTGTGTGAGCAATGTTATATCCATAACCTAAACTATGCAGTCCGTCAACTTAAAAATCCCACATTCAAATGACTGAATGCAGTGATAAACGATTTGTGTTTAAAGAGGGCTGACTTTTATCAAAAGCCATAATCCTGCATCATTGAATGAAAAAAAGAAAAGGTGCAAACAATAGAGACACGTGAGATTTGGGGTATTTTTACAGTCCATAGTGAGAAATGCCATGCCACTCCTTGTGGCACATTGGCTTAAATCTCGACCTTGGGGAGGTTAGTGACGACTGCAGAAGGAAACTCATACAGTGTAAAACAAATATAAAAAATCTACGGTGCAAGTTGCAATGACTTGCTGTGAACCATGCAGCGGGAGCAGCCAAAACACTATCATCAATAATGATGAAGACCGTGTGTTGAAGGGCATTTCTACATTTGAAAAATGGGAAATGGGGCTCCCACTCTGCCTACAGCTGAGCTACAGCCAAACATCACATCCTATAGTGCATCGTGTAATCCTCCCCCTCAAGTCAAAGACATCACTGCTCTTATTAGGTCTTCTTGAGCCAGCAGCAATTTGGATTCACCTAAAAAGGCCTGTCTGCTTGTTGATGCACTCAGCAGTCTTCTTTCAGGGTAAGTTTAAGCTGTGTTCATCTGCCGTGACATTTGAAACACCACGACAAGGCTGATAAATATCCCTCTGCCATGGTTATATGCTAATGCATCCTCAACCCTTTACCACATCTACATTTGACATCATTAGCCAGATTAGGCCTCGTGGCTCTGTCGGCTGATCCCTCCCGTTACCAGAGGATTTAGCCAGCTTGCGAATAGGGACGGCCCACTTGTAATCATATCACAAAGCAAACGAAGGAGGAGGAGTGTGTGAGTAAACAAGCACAGATTGTCAGTAAACAGATAACAAGATGAACAAGTTGTCCAAAGAGAATAAATAAAAACAAAGAAAGTCAAACAGAATGCAAGCTGATGGACAGGAGAGACAAAACGGAGTGCAACATTTGGAGAAAAGGGAAGATGAGAGAAGATCTGAAGAAAGGAGAACCTCCCTGGATGAGGGATGAGCTGAGCCACTGTCAGCAGGCAAGAAAGAATCCGCCAACAGTATTAATGTTCCTGTGCTGGGCTACTTAAGAATGAAGGCCCAAAGCAGGAAGGAGGAGACACAATGCAGGAGATATCAAGATCGAAAACATCAGGTCAAAGTGAAAATCAGCCTGTGAGGGGTAAATAACCCAGTAATAATTGTGCATTGCAAAACATTTACAGAGATGGCAATAAATCCCTGTTACTGCTGTTGTTGAAACAGTGTAATCCTGCATGCAACACAAGAAAAGCCACAAAACGGGGATGCTGGCTGGCCTTGGGAGTTTCATTAGAAATGCTGCCCTGGGTGTGTCTGAACCCTCCAACAGCAGAGGAGGAATTAGAAGCTAAGCCAAAAAGACCTTGAAATCACAGCCTGTGAAAGAAGGGGAGTGAGGGTGAAAGTAAATCCTTGATCAGTGCAAATGTCTCTGGGGCCGTCCGATTCCCAATGAATTTGGTGGAGGGTTGTTTGAAATTTCGCTGAGAAATGTTTTGTTGAGGAATGCCGCTTGAATGGTAGCCAATCAGCCGGATCGCAAAGCGGGTCAAGGCACAGGGGGACGTCATGAAATCAATCGCAATGAACTTTAAGATCTATTCTCACTGTTCTTAATTACAACATTGACTTTTAAATAGGGTGAGGGACATTAAAGGCCCTCTGTGGAGGATGTGAACAATCTGACTTTAGCGACCTCTGACATAAAAACATTGACAGAAATTGGTTAAAGTTCACGTTGTTGATATCTAAACACTACATGTGAAAATGTGGAAGGACTCACTCAGGCCCCGTTTACACGACAATGATTACAAGTGTATCCGCAAAACTTTCTTCACTTTTTTGGGGGTACGTTTACATGGCACCAGTGTGTGGATGCACTGTATCCGCAAAGTTTTTAATCCGGCTCCCAAGGTGGAATGTTTTTTTCACGGCCGCTATTCGCTCCTGCAGAGACTGCCAGAGGCTACAAAGCCCGTTACTGCGCCTGCGCATCTCTCCCCCTCCCTTCCTCTTCCATCCCTTGTAAACAAACATGGCGACCCGGAGTGGTATTAGTCACGGTCGGTATTCAAGCTTTATCGTCCATATCAGTAGTTTTATAGTTGAGACTCACCCCCGATAGCATCAGATGCATCATCAGTCCATACGGACGTTGGATGCTCTCCATTTTCTTCACTGCACACCTCTGTGTGTTCCATTACAAAATCAAGCAACACCTTCCTCGCGTGGCCCGGCATACTAACTACATCGTTGTCTCTGTGTCCGTTGCTGCAGTGTAAACACACTCCCCTTTTTTTTTACGGATTAGGTGTTGTCACATGAAACGTTGTCGTGTAAATATGGCCTCAGATCAGTCGACACTAACGTGCTGATTCGCCTATTCTTTAATTGTGCTTTTGGCAGAGTGAAAGCTTATTGTTTGACTGTCAGGTCTGCAACTTAACTGCTGTCAGTCTTTCATAGTAATTTTCATAGTAACTATCTCCTGTGGCAAAGCTTTAAAAATCTGTTGCAGGTTTGCAACTTGCCACCAAACAGTGGAAATGACAAGGTAAGGCAAATCACACAACAATTTCAGGCTGAGGACAAAACATTTTTAAATGCCCAGAATTACCAATGGGATTAGCAACTTTAAACTTCAGAAATATATATGCTGAATTGTATATATTAGAGGAATAAGTAATCTAGGCTGCTAAGTACAACACTATAAGAATTCCAACTAAGCTGATGGAAAATAAAGGATATTTAGTGTTTAAAGCCATAATTGTTCTTGAAGGTCACGTAATAGGCAGAGGAACATAACAGCCACAGCTTTGAATGTAACACGGTGACAGCCAATGGTCTTGGATGCTCTTTGTTGTTCGATAGAAAACTTGGATACGAATGAAAAACAAGACACAGGAAAGAAAGACAAAATATCAACGACTGAAGAGCAAAACAAAACACAGGAACCGAAGGCCAGAAATCGTTTGCATCCAAAAGTTCTTTGAAAACACTTTTCTAAGATCATGAAGGATACGTTTTGTTATAAAATGCTGCCTACTCCCGAGAAGAAGAAAAAGGCTGATAATGCTGTGACAAGGTCAATTAAAGTTCATGCACTGATTCTCACCCTGTCCTCAGTGTTGTAAAGATGTTGCAGCCACGAGAACAAACTCATCATACTTTTCAAAATATGTGTATAAGGTTGCTTCATGGATTTCTCATTTGTTTATACTTTCTAATACGTTTTTTTCCCCCCCAGTATATTTCAACTATTGGATATTTTCAAGCTAAAATCTACAAAAGCAACAATAAACTTAAAAGGACTCCCTGTTTAGGACAAACTCATATAAAATAAAAATCACAATGTGGCGAGTTGAGTTTGCTGAATATTAAATCAACCTCTTCTAAGTGGCCATTGTGTTGTAATATTTTGTGGTAATGTAGTTCCATTTCCCCTGATTTCTACAACGCTCTGCAATTCAAAATTCCCTCTGTACTCTATGTGCACAAAATTACAGCCGGTCGTGTTAGTTCCATCTTTGTAAATAAGCAGCCCGCAGCGTTGCTCAGCTGTGGCAGCGGCCTTGGTTGTCATGGAGGCTAACAACTCTCATTATGATCAAACGCAAAAGATGACACTACTCCCAGAGAGAAACAGTGCCAAAAGCAAAGAGATCAGTTAAGGTCATGGTTTTCACACCAACAGTCCACATGAAAAAAAAAGTTGATGCCAATGGTTTGAATTAGCAGCTAATGGAGTGAGCTTCTGTAAACAAAGCTGCACACATAAAGGCAGCTGGGAGAAGGGAAGGGCTACATAGACCACAACAACAAAGGAAAATCCCTGATAAGAATCCCCCCCCCAAAAAATCTGAAATACACGTGATAGACTGAAAACTACGACTTCATGAAGGTGCTACATGTGCAATTCAAATTACCCAAAATCAATTAAATAGGAATGCTTACAATTTCTGTTTTTAATTGCACAGTGCCTTTATTAGCCCCATGAGCAAGTTTTTTTTCTTCTTCCCATATTTATCATTTTTCTATTCATTTTTTTCTATTATTCTTTTTAATAACCTTGGTATTTTATTTAGTACTCCTACAACTCTTCATTGATGATTATCTAATTCATTCACTACTGTATCATAATTAATATTATAGTAGCAGGGGTAGCAGTAATAGTCATTGCAGTAGGAGTAGTAGCTGTGCCAATAGCTGTAGTAACAACATAAAACTACAACCGTTATTATTACAACAACAACCTGCAGTCATGATACTCAAAGTAGTAACAGTAGTAGTGGTCACAATAGTAATATTAGTTGTGTATTAGTAGTCGTTGCGGTAATAGTAGCTGTAGGATGTAGCAGGACTATATCCCAATCCATTTGTTGTCCTGATTGGTTGATTCCCCATATTTTTTCCCCAACCTGATGCTGACATCTTCTTGGTATTTGACCAGTATTTTTTTTTCTATTGTAAACAAAATGACAACCTCATTCCCTGCTTATTGCTCAATTGTTTATCATCTCCAAGGTGGCCTCATTGACATCTTTTGCTGTAGGAAATCCCTGAAACGCTGTCCGATTCAACTGAAAAGTGTGCGGCAAGGCTCAGTCGATACGTGAGGGAAATATTGGAGGTTTCAGACGTGTTTAGTGAAACTAATAGTGGCCATTCCTGGTGTTTCAATTACCGGTAATTTGCTGTACAGCTCGGTTCAGTGGTGTCCAAAACATGTTGTCGAGATGGAAGGACATACAAAAATGATTTCCACTTTGATGACATTTTAGCTGCTGTGTTGGAAATGCGGCTAAGGTTGGGATTGTTACAGGGTTGTTTTTATCCCAAATGACATAAAATGATATCAGCTGAGATGATGGCCGATCAATCAGAACACAATGAAATCATCCCCAATCCAATACTACCAATCTGATTAGGACATTGCTGTAATATTAGTTGTATTTGCATTTAATGTGAAGATTCACATATGTGTACGCACCAAATGTATATTACTTTCCCATGTCAATGAAATAATTATTGTGGACGAGGGAACCAACTGTTTATACAAGGAGGGAACTAACGGTTTATAGATTTGCTTGACCACGTGGGATGTTTGCTTTCTGGTTAATTGAGTAAATCAAATATCTGAAAAAAAGTAGAGAGCTTCATCACAGTGATACATAAATCCTGCAAATCCAATACTGGCACAATTCCTGATGATTCTTTCCCGTACTGGATAATTGCAGCGGTGCCTGCAAATGTCTGATATAACTAGAGGGAAAATGTATTAAAGCTGCAGTTATCTCAAGCTGCATTGTATCATCATGTTGTTATAATGAATGCCACTTTTCATTGTGGCAAGACTTGAAAATAATATCGACTGAAAGTTGTTAGCAGGCCAATGAGTTTAACTTTGAAGTTTTGTCATCATTGTTGTGTTATAATTGGGCTATTTAGTATCAACAAAAGAAATCCTGCATTGCAAACCTGTCTTTCCAGTGTTTTTCATGGTTGTCTGGTTGGAGGACTCCATGTTGAACTTGTCAAACACCAGCTCCTGGTACTCTTCTGAAACCAGAGCTTGTTCGTCTGCAATATCCACAGGTGATTGGTTGTTCGCAGCACATTCTAGGAATAAGGCTGCCCAGCCCCGAGGTCCATGGCTTCCTGTAGAAACAGAAGACAAAAGATGAAGGCCAACACAGAGATATTGTCTTTATCCAAACACGGCAGCTCGAACATTCACGGGGATGTACCGACAATTTCACTGCTGAGGTTTTAATAGTTGTGGCAAACAAGTGCAATGCCCTCTAAATCCCCTCACAGCTGGGAAAACATGCTCACAAAATAAATTCATCATCACAGTACGAGCAGTTCCACTCTTAATTGTCCATGCAGGATACAAATATCAACATGAGGCGTATTCCCTCACAGTTACAGCGACTCAAAAAAGGGCCAAAACAGAGATTAACATGCATTACCTCCTACTATGTTTCAAAAACAAAAAATACAACAAACAGACTTTTCAAGAGAAAATACTCCACATAGAAATGTATTTGCAATGGGTGCTGCACACCCACTTCCCCAAGAATCTTCATCCACTGTCTGCTCTTTTAATCCCCTATCCCCTACAGTGGCGCTCCTACAAAGGAATAATCCACAACCGACAGGGGTCCCCTTGATCTCTTCCCGGGTACAATTGGCCAATGCAACAACAAAAGCCAAAGGATCAGGGGAACAAGGAAGCATGCATGGATTTTAACTTTTCTGGGTTAACACAATATTCATGATCCTATTCCCTACAGATATAGGGCAACTTTGCTACTGGCTCATGAAAAAGATATGAGAAGTTCCCTTTGCGAAAACACCCTGGATCAAGGGTAGCTTAATGTCTTGCTATAACACCTTGCAGCCATAGACACTACTCAAGTCACTCACAAAAGACACAGCAATTCAGCATTGTTTTTCCTGAATATTCAATATATAACCACTTCATCCAGAAAACAACCATTAAAATATGTCAAGCATAAACACAGAAAGTGTTTTCTCAATATTTACAATATATCTGACGCCGGCACTATACATTGTAGAACCTTTGGAAAAGTCAGAAACTTTGAAAATTAAGATGCGATGTCTGCTAAAACCACCTGTAAGATTTCAGGCTTAAGAGGTCTGAATCACATGCGAAGGCTAAATGGATCTGAGCTGCATTAGCAAGCAGGATTAAACCCGTCAGTCATGACTGGAGACGTACTGATACGTCTTTAGCAGTACAACCCCAATATTTAATGCACTCACATAGAACCTATTATGAGTCAAACACTAATAGTATAACACAAGTGAAAGCCACTCGTCAATCATAAGATCCAGAAGGTAGATTTATAAAAAATTAAGTAAATGTTTACCATTTATAAAGTGTTAAAGCATAAGACTTTTATTGAAAGTTTTAGATAGAAAAAATATGAATACACCCAGTAGCTTGCTCGTTTCTATCCATTTCAAGACCATTAACAAGAAAGTAATAACTGTTGTATTCAAAGAGAAATCATTTGAAATGCACAAAACTTGACTCAAAAGAGAGAAAGCTTGATGAGTTAAACATTTTTGATACCAACAATGAAATAGATTCAAATGGAACAGCCTTGCTACCAAGATATTAAAAGCCCTCTAGGTTTCAGCGAGCGAAAGAATGGAAAATACAAACAACAAGCAAGTTTAATAGAAGCCACTACAGCTGGGGTTGTCGACCTTTTAGAGATGGAGCTCTACTTCAAGAGAATGTAGTGATACAAACAGCTATTAGTTGCAAACTTTGTGAATAATTGCAGTGTGCGATTCATCCTAATGATAACGAGAAGCGTGTTTTTGTCTGCTCTCTATTAGAGGGTTGCCACAGTAAATTGTTTTTGCTTGCAGTGTGGACTTTGTAGGTTTTTACACAGGATGTCCTTCAATCTACAAAAAGGCTTCCAAATCCGGTCAACTTCAACATTTTACCAGGTGACACCTCCCACCCCCACCCCCATTAGGATCCTTAACATATGATATTCAGAGCCACAATGACCAGTCTGCATTGTGCTTTCAACCAGTCACAAGTCTGCTCATCTAACCTCTCACTACAGTGGCTAATGTGAAAAGACCTCAACAGAAATTCACCACAGGAGGAAACAGATGTTAAATGAAGAAACAGACAAAAATAACTTTCATAAATACATTTGATTTTATAATGATTCGAATTATTTATGTGCAGCTTTGTAAAAAATTCCATTGGAAAACAGGTTGCGGACACATTTCAAAAAGCCAATAACTCACCATATCAAGACATGTTTGTGCTGGGTAGTATTTTTAGAACATGCCCTGAGCGATACACACAAAATCCCTGCAGGCTCCCAAGTGCCCATAGGCAGCACACTAGCTACCCCTGAGATACAGCCTTCATGACCAAAACTACAACTCAAACCAAAACGGGGGCCAACAGCATCACTGCCATGCTGCTTTGCTTTTTTGTTATGTCCTTTTTCGTTTAAAAGCTAAATATCTGGCGCTCAATCCAGACATTCCACCACCAGTAGCCTTCAATTGAGGTCAAGAAGGGCTACTGTCCTGCATGTTTTAGACGTTTCCCCTCTTGACTGACCCTCTTGACTTCACAGTGTGCAATATACATATGTATGGCCAAAGACTGAATTAATAGCAATAAATCATGTTTCGAAGCACTGTGCATCCATGCCCTGCATGTCAACATATTTGACCAATCAAATGAAGCCTTTCTGCACAAGCTGCTTTCCACATGCATCGATGCAAGTGTCTGGGGTCACAAATTGTTCAGGGAAAATACAACCGTCCTGATAATTTTAAATTAGGGGCAAGAGTAAGAGCACTGAGCTCATTAATAACAATGGAACTGTATTTATTGCAAATGTTTACGATTGTAATACATGCAGGTCGGAGTCAGGAGAGACCTCTACAGCGTGAAAGTGCTGCCAGAACAGTTATTGATTGAATAACGCTGCTCTGAGGGACACATTTTGTGTTTTCACAAGCTTCATAAACACATCGGTCGCTCTGTACTCTTGAAATGGAGGATAAACGTAGTCAAATCTACTTGAGTGCAATCTGCAAGTCTAACAATGTCTATTCTCTAAACCCCTGTTTGGCCACACGTGTCCAAGTCGATCACCAACACAGGGTGAAGGGCAGGGGGAACCATTGACAGGTTCCCATTCATTACAGGACCAACAGCTCATGGCTCGACACAGGAAAATAATAAAATCCCCCTTAAAAGTTTGGAAAATCCCTGACAAATTAGGACTATGATGCCTTTCGTGAGTGTCCCATCCTCCCTGGCATGACTTAGGTGATAGTGTGTTATTAAGTCATGTTATAACGCCATGTTATCTTTGTAGCAAATGTATTTATTTAAAAACATATATTTTGTGCCCAAAATGTCTGCATCCATAGCCCATCTCAGTCAAGCTCGTGGCACTTCTGAGACAAACAAAAGCATGTCACTTTACATGCATATCCACACAGAACAAATAATTTCTAGTTTTTGCCTCTAAATACTTTGATAGCAAACACTGGAGGCTTGATTGAAACTCTGTTGGGTTACCTACATGTCATCTCCATTGTGGGGAACGCTACTGGAAAAGTAGTTCACGTTCGAGGCAGTTCAGCTGCTAACTTACTTCTATCCCATTTGTGTTTGCAGAGAATGTATACTCTCTTTGGCAGGGCAGTTTGAAGCACAATGCCTCCAGCTCATTTGAACATTTTACCATTTCTCTCACCAACAAAGTGTGCTATGTGGGTTACCAAAGAGAAAGAAGAAAAAAAAACACTGAAAACTATTCTGGTTCTCTAGTGGGCAATTACAAAGCTCATTTTCTTGCTTTTTCCTTCTCCCCTTTAGTGAATCTTGGGGAACTATAAGAACCACTTCAAATATATCTGAGGCGTGCAGTATATAGGGTTGGCCTCATTCAGAATACCTGAGCTTGGAGCTGATACTTCTATAAATCAAAACTAGCAAATATGTCTGATAGACAATATTAACCGGAGTGTGATAGACCAGATAGGATGTGTCTTAGTCACTTTTATTCAAAGTGTAGCAACATGTGAAAAAATGCCATCTTTTGCTAATTTTCCATTTAAAAACACATTACATCCCATTTACTGTCACAGAGATAATTTTGCCTTTCAAGAACAGAAAGGGTGGAGAAGCGCTAAAATCAGATAAGTGAGGGTTGCATAGCAGTCAATTAATCTGTCTCATTCCAATCCATCAGAATGACTATAATCCTGGTACTTAAGCCTTTCCCACTGTAGCCCTGGGTCCATGGAAGGCTGAGGTGAAGAAATCTAAAAATACATGTTCCAACAATGGCGAGGGTTGATTTATATGAAACATGACATACTTAAACTGAGCACATGGCTTGGAGAAAGCGCCTCAGTTACTGGATAGCATGACTCATTTGTTTATGTCTTTACAGTCTCGCTCAGATACATAATTCATGATTCCAAATAAGGCTGCTATACGTTACATGTTGGAGACCCAAACCAAAAGAAAAACAGCTACAGCTCATCAAATATTTTTAATACATTTTTTTAAGCACAATCAAAAGGCACAAATGGAAGGTAAAGGTGTTCGTTCATGAAAACTAATTAATTTGGGACAAATCCCATTGACAGTAATCAAGCCTAATTAAAATGTCAAAATACAATTTGCAACCTCTGCAAACAATAAAAAGAGTTCCCAAAAATTGGGGATTTAAAGCATCTTGCTACTACAAGAAGGGTTAAGTCATTATTGTCTATGGTAAAAGGTGCATAGGTTCAATAGCTGTAAGAAGGGCTCATCTCCCTACATGTTTTGTGTTCCAAATCCAATTTTATTGTGAAGGGTCACAATAAAAAGAAAGAAAAAAAAAAAGAAAACATTCCTGAGACGTTTAACCCAAAGATAATAGATGATTACTTCACTTGGATTCTTGAGTTGGTACAGTTGAAATATATTGTTAGTTGTCATTTGTGCTGTAATTGCTAAGCCCTGTAATAATGTGATTGCTTTGGAACAGATTTAACTTGCTTACAATAGGAGTCAGATGTGTATTTTTATGCCTGTGGAAAACAAACGAGAGGAAGGAAGTATCTAAACAAATAGTATAAATTGATTCATTTGGTCAGCTGTTTAGAGTAGGAAGCTCCCGATTGTGGAAGATGAATGATAACTGGCTCATTTGTGTCTTTTCATTATGTATTTGTGCTAATAACTATTGTACACCTTATGCACAATCAACACGTTAACAAAAAACAAGTGAAAGACACCTGTGCAAAGCATAATGAGACAGATTTAGTTCACGCTATATAGATTCCTTCAGATTAGACACTAAAATATTCATAGGCATATTTTTTTCTGTACAATATTCATAGCTGACAAAGTATTTCACCTGTGCTGGGAAGATTTAGCGTCTTGGATCATATTCAGCCCCATCTTGTGAATTTTTACCAGAAACTGTGTTTTTACACTCCGATGCATTTTCATCAAGGAGAAGACAGTTTCATGAAGAAAAAAAAAAAAAAAAAACTCATACATGTCTCTGGATTTCACAGAAATTCTGTTGTATTTTCATTAGGTTATTCATAATCCATGTTAAAAGAAGGATGGGTAAGGCTGTGGTGCCGTTTTTTTTTTATTCATTCTGTTAATCCAACCTGCTCCACACTCACCTCTGTGTGACGCGACACCGCTCTCCGCTATCTACTTCTTTTAAGTAAAACAGGCACATGTTTCTCTCAATCTGGCACTTTCAGTTCCAGGCGTCATCCCATTAACCTTGGGATAAACAGCCGTGCCTGTGCTACCATGGTAATGCTGACAGAATGGCGATTGCCTTGTCATTTCCGTTTTGTCCCTTCCAGTGAATGCGTGCACGCCGTACGCCGGCTGGCAAACCTCCCAGAATTGGCACAGTAGGACTCGCAAAAATCTACCGCGAAGAGTCCATATGTATGAGGAGCTCCGACAACTAATCACGGGCAGCAGACAGCAGGCATAGGGTCAGTGCAGAGAGGGGTCACGCCGGCTGTATAGATGGAGGAGTGGTAACAAAGATCAAAGCCGCATGCATGTTGCACGATACCTTCAGAGAGTGCAGCAGCATCGGATAACATTTTGAGCAACATCTCTGCTGCCGGTTTCAATAAGCTGATAACACAGGCGATGCACACGCCACAGCACTGGGGAGTATTAAATGTCGAGGTTAGACAAATGACGAGCCCAAGGCCGCTACAATGTTCAAACAGGCGACCAATACGGCAACATGAACAAAAATAGGTCAGTGTGTTCACTCCATCCTGATTAAAATGTTACTCAGAGAAAAATCAACAATCCAGAGAAAGTGGAATAAGACCAATTCCTTGATTGAACCTGGACCAGTCAGACTGCGGCTAAATGCAGTTTTTATCTCCCATGTAAACAGTGATGAGTTGGGTCAAAACACACTGTCAAACTGTGTTTTTTCTGGGAAAAGTTCAAACCAACAGAAATATCTCTGTCAGACAAGTCTATCACATGTGAAAAGGATGTGAACAAAACTATTAAGGCAAATTGACAAAATGTTCTAATGTAATAACGTGCATCAATTCTAACTTTAATAGAAAATGACGAGTTATTTGCATTATAATCAAATTAATTGTTTACAGTTTACATGGCATAGTTTGCATTACATGATTATCCTGTCACTTGATCAGGAATAGAAATTGTGAAGAATTGTAGAATTTGAAGGCACATCTTCAGCGTTTTTCAGGTTTTTTCAGTGTTGGCTACAGACAGACCTATATCGCAAGAAACTGAGTAACTCTAAAACCTCTTCAACATATGCACCACTGAATAATTTACATTAGAAAGAATGATGCACCACTTGTTCAGCCGGTATGCAGTTGTCCTTGGCACACACACAATACCACCACCATAGTTTAATGATTTAAAAATGCCCCAATTAGTGCCAAGACTACTATGAGCAAGACCAACATGAATATCATTATTTCTGCAGGTATACAGTAATTATGTAAAATACAAGGTAAATACGAGGACGTTTCTGTCTGGAATAAAGTGATGAAAAGACTAAATGGACCAAAGATGCCTTAACGGAGACCCACCGCCATCATATATTTCCTCATCTTTCTCTCATAAATGAAAGAAATGCAACTCCAGCACTGTGCTTCGAAAATATGACAAGTGTCTTCATCATTGAGAGGCTTCAGATTCATACATCACTTCAAAAGGTTACAGATTTTGCAGACAGTATAGGGCCTTCACTATATATGTGTGGAATTTCCAAGGCTTATATACTTTAAATAAATCCCAGCATGGAAAGTCCAAAGCACTAGTCTGTCACCACATGGGCATATTACATTCCTATCTGCAGCAAAAAGCAATGCTGGAGCTCCTTTGCGCAAAACAAACCGACACACTTTATCCCCTCGTCCCACTGTCTGCGTGTCATGCAGATCTCCTTACATGCTTCCCGGCAGCTCACTGACCTAATGGCTTGAATGTGGCGAAGGAGAGCGAGAAAGCTCAGAGCACAGCGGAATCAACTGAGCGAAAGGAGAAGGAGATCAAGTTTACTGAACGATGTTGATTTGTCAGTGTTTAACAATAAGGATACGGAGTCCCACGGCACAGAGTATAAAGCAAGCAGGAACCATCTACAATTTACAGTCATTGCTGGGATTCACTGCTGCTTACAGGCGAGCGCAGTGAAACGCTTTTCTTTGCCGTGTGGGAATCTGGTCGTCATTTCGAGATATCCAGAATGAGGTCTTTTGAAACGAAAAGCAGCAGAGGAAAGGGGGTAAAAAAAATGACGATGTGCTCCTGAATGTAAAGAAGCCTGAATATATTTGTAATTGTGTGCGACTGAGTGTTACAACAATCAAAGTGAGGAAACTCATCCTGACAAAACTGGGGCAGCCAATTTTGGTTCCTGACTCTTCGTGAGTCTCAATGGGGTCATCCTGCCAAAACTACATAACGCTACACCAGAGTAAAATGTGTTTAAAAAAAAAACAAAAAAACAGTTCAACTAAGGAGAGTGTTCTTTATTTCACACTGATACCATACAGTTCAACGGCTGGGGGGAAATAAATAAATAAAAAGCTTCCCGGAAATGTTCCAGCAAGTCCACTGGTGCCTTACTGAGATATATGGAGGAAACCTTCAGGTACTTGAAAAAGGTATTTATGAAAGAGAACCATCATTTGCAACAATTAGATCCACATCTCTCGTGTGTGATTCTGTGTTCATCAGAAACTGTACTTTCAAAGGAGTTTCTTGTCAGATTCCTTTACTGGCCCATCTACATAAGACGACTCAATTATCAGTGAACTGTGAAGGTAAAAACTCTAATGCCCTCAGTGGGCGTCAGTCGGCTTCAAAGAGGAGTCAGGGAATGTGCGGTACAGAATAGTGAATAATTTCAGCCCAGGAATTATGAAACGAGAAAATAATTGAACAGTCTGCATCCGAGCTTTTAAAAACCTCTTCTTCCCCAAAGATGACCGCGTATCCACTTCTCCCAGCGAGAGAGGAAAGAAAGGGCTCATTTGACATATCAATACAGTGTGTGACAATGAGAGGGGAAAAAAAAAAAAAAAAAAAAAAAACGACATCTTGGGGTGGGGGTCCCAGTGTGTGTGTGTGTGTGTGTGTGTGTGTGTGGTGGTGGTGGGGGGTGTACATTGATGGTGATGCATGACTGAGTCTTCACTTACACTTCACCAAATTAAACGTGCATTTATCTGACCTTGTCAGCCCTGCGATGAGGAACGAGGTGAAGACAAGCGAATACACCAAATATATAACGTCTTTATTCACACTGCTCTGGTGACATGAGCACAACAACAAGAATGACAGAGCCTGAGAAAGTTAATAGAAGTGACAGTGTTTGCTGTGCTGGGAGGAGGAGGAGAAGTGGAACCCCCACCCCCACCACCCCCCAACAAGTAAAAGAGCTGCATTTCTCTACAGCAGCTCCAAATAAATGTCTCCTCCAACAAATCTGATTTTCACCTAAAAAAAATTACCAGCAGTTTAATTCTGTTTTGATGTTTTTGTTATGGTTAAAAAAAAAAAAAAAAAAAGGTGCCCACACATAACTGGAGTTGTTACTTTGCATTTATCCAAATTTCACTGGAGACATTTTTCAATTTTTTTTTAATGTTTGTGGTGGTTCTCAACCTTGCCACAACAACCTACCATAAGCTCCATTCAAGGAAGTGTCAATATGGTTTTCTTTGAAATGTGCACACCAATATGGACACACACACACACCCAGGCTGTGAACTGCATTAAAGCACCATTACTGCTCAGAAGTGGCATGTCTAAATGCAATACTTGACCCAGCATGTGACCCGTAAACCTTGTAACAAAAAAAGAAAAATGTAGTGATAAAACAGATTCAATATGGGTTTAGAAACACCTGTTTAAGGATGTGGCTCTTTATTTGATGCATGGTGTTATTGAGCTTGGCAACGTTCAGTTTATCACTGTAAATGACTTAAATGTGATTCACCTATGAATACAATACATCTGTAACAAAAAAAAAAAATACAATTGCAATGCTAGATCATTTCTACAAAGTTCCAATAAACAAGAAATACCTTTACATGAATGGACAAAGGTAGGCAGTCTCACAAATAACACAGGACAAAGGACACATCAGTGAATTAATGAGATTTTTATATTTTTCTTCTCTAAATAAGCATGAAACATTGTGGTACAAATTATTATCACTTCTTCCATTTCAATCCAAACACCTCCATCCACATATTATTGATCTGAACCCCATATTTCTCCCGGTGGCAACAGGTCAATCACATAACTAGCTGAGCCATCTCAGTGGCTTGTCTTCCACTAGATAGGTTGGTGGTGTGACCCCCCCCCCCCCCCCCCCCCATCCCCATAATTGTGTCCAATATTGTCCAAACGCACTGGCAGCAATGATTGTGTATGAATGTAATCAATCATATGAAGTTAAAAACTCCATCATAATCAGCATTTTACAGAACTTCATGGAAAAACATAAAAAAAAAAATAAACCTGACACAATGTAGAGAAAAAAATATTGTTGCAATTAGTAAAAACTTAGATCAAGTACTCTTCTCAGAATTAGTTATGTAGTGGGAAAAACCTGCATAGGGTTATTTCCAGAAACCCTCCTCTGTAAACACAGTTCAACCATATATACGGATGATGATGATGATGGGCAGAACTGGCTTGATATCAGCGTCATGCAGCCCCTTGACCGATGAGAGCGTTTGGAATAGGTGCTGTGGAGCCAACCTGAACCGTGACCTCAAATAAGTTGCAGTGACGGCAAAATAAAGAATGGGTCCAGACTTTCAGCTACACATTTTCATTTTCAACCTCTTTGGCTGTTGATAGAATCAAAGTTGTTTATAACCACTGCCAAGTTTAAGTTTCTTATCACCGGGGTAGGTGAGGACACGGTGACAAAAAAAATAAAAAAGGGTTCTGAAGCAAGGAAGAGAAAAGTTTTGTTATATAAAATATAGTGAAAGGGTACTGCTGGCCAAGGGGGGCTCATCATTTCCTCACACTTAGGACTTCCATTGGCCAGGGGCTCTGGTTGATGCAAGCAAATCCACCCACACAAACAGTGCAGGAAGGAGCACAACGGGCTAACAAAAGCTATAAAAGGGTAAAAAAAACCAAAAAAAAAACCAGACAACTACAGACTGCAAGCTGATTATTTATGTGGACACGTGTTAACAAGGACACTCGTTACTGAAAATAGATTACAATTTTTGCATTCAGATTTCTAAAAATAATTGCTGCCATGTAAGGAAAACACTGGAGTTTAAAATACCTAATTATTTGGAACTGTTGGTTAAAGCTTCAGGTAGGCAGTATGATAGTGAAATATCAAAAGACTAGAATATGCATGAGAATGTTATGATTACATATTAGATTAGTTTATATTTACCTACGCGTTTTTAATGATGTCAAATAAGAGTCTGACTATATTGTCGTCAAACCCGAGGTCACATACTTTGGAACTAAAGGGTTGGGGGGGAAAAAAGAAAAAAAAAAAAAGAAGAATCCTGACATGAACTCTGTTCGCCTGTTGACAAGATATTATTTCTGGCTAAAAAGCGCGAAACTACAGAAGCTGAGTGAACTGTGTCTGGATTCTCCTTTATTCAGTCTGTCCCTGCCGGGTAGCTAACGGTAGCAAGCCAGCTGTCTGCACATATCAGGCTGATGTCTTGTCAACACAAACACTGCAGATGAACTACTGAGCAGACTTTCAGTTTTTGCCCAGTCTGTGCTCAAAGTGATCATTAAGGTCGACGCCAGTACCAGATGCTTCAACTAAATATAAGTCGATGTGCAGTATGTGGTAATGCATTTATGTATTTAATATGCATAATATGTTTCTTTTTTCCCCTCCACCAAGAAAATACATTTTACAATTGACAGTTTTATGACAAGAAGATGAGTTTAAAATGCAGATAAATTTGAGCATTTTGTACAGTGCTCTATTTAACAAAACAACACAATTCATTGCTTAAACTCAACCGGAAGGAGATCAGTACCAAAATGCAGACTACTTTAAGATGATCATTCCTACAAAAATCTTCCCTTTTTTTCCAAAACAAGCATATTAAACATCCCCCAATCTAAAAGAAATAAATATAGAATACTTGACCCATTGTTACAATCTTCTATCCTTCAACCGAACTGCAACAGTATCAGCTGCCTCAGAGTTGCTGCAGACACCAGCTGTGGCAGGTGATTAAAGGTATAGCTGTTGGAGGAGATAGCTGGCAGGGGGTTCAGATAAGATAACTACCCTCACCCTCGCTGTAATCTCGGAGCCAAAGTAACATAAAAAGCAGACAAGATTCAGTGAATCATCAGATCAAATGGATCATCATTAATCCTCTGCTATCTCAACGATCAGAATAAAAGAGCTTGAGAGTAATTTTGAAGTTGCACTTCCTTTTGCTGATATTGCAGGTCACTTACTGACCTGAGTTATACAAGTTCTTTCTGTATACATACCAGGAACTC
Organism: Blennius ocellaris; assembly: GCF_963422515.1. Classification (NCBI taxonomy): domain Eukaryota; kingdom Metazoa; phylum Chordata; class Actinopteri; order Blenniiformes; family Blenniidae; genus Blennius; species Blennius ocellaris. Next base: position 11,198,929 of record NC_137653.1, on the reverse strand, counting down.
CCTTACTTTGGCGTTTGCCGATGACTGATAAAGAAAGACATTTTGTGAACCGATTTTGTCCTTTGCGTCTGAATTATGAGTCAGAGTTCTAGGCATCTGACTGCTTCCTTGTGCAGCATGTGAAGCAGTACTTCACGCAGATATTAATCAAGTGTACCAGTTGAAAAGATCTGCATTTTTTGCCGTCTTTCCTTGAAACAACATTCAATGTTATCCCTGTGTGTCTGACAGACGGAACAATATGCTCTCGTGGGCTGCTGTTGGCCATAAGGGTTGCAGGCCAAAATCATTTTGTGTACAGTTGCAGGCCTGAAGCACAAAAAGAGCTCTCTGCCACTGCATTAGACACAGAGTGCTTTGGATTTAACTTTCCTCAAAAGCTTTGCTCTCTTCAAAACAGTCTGCTCTTCAAAAAATTGGAACAAGCTCTCTTGACTCAACTGAAAAGGATCAGCCAGAGGAGCCATCTCAATAAAAGAGATAAAGCAAACTGGTGTCACGAAAACTCTTTTCTTCCTTCTCTCAAGCATTCACGGCAATCTAATGACCAATTAGCAGGACTGAAGGCAAACGTTCGGAAGTGAGGGGTGTAGGTTAGAAGTCTTATCTCTGGAGAAGTGAATAATCACAAACCAAAAAGAGATGAGACCACAACTAGGAATCATTATAGGAAGAGGCACTTTTTAAACCTGTTCATGAGCCCAACAACTCTGCCTGAAGCGAGTGTGAAGTGAGACACACTGAAATAAATAAATGCAAATGTTGTCGCCAACCATTGCTCTTTTTTCCCCTCACCATACTAGTTATCTTCTATTCATTATTGCCTCGCAATATATAGAGAATTCCATACAATGGAAAAAAAAAACCCTCTTACTTCTGTAATTTGAGAGACTATAAAGACATCACTTGTCAAACTGAATGAAAAATGAAGGTGAAAATCCTTTACTCGAGCAAGTATATGATTATGTGCTCATTAACGCTTCTCACTGGCTGTTGATTGGTTGACTGAATGTGCTGCTGGTTTCTGCCACCCAGTCACTGTGGAAAGCTACTGCTTCACGAGACCACATTTACTGCAGGGGGGAAATAAAGCTCTCTGAGCAGGCAACAATGTTGACATTTATTATTGCAACATACTGTCCACCATCAAGTTAACAGCAATGTAGGACTTTATATAATGTCTCCAATGCATACAAATTACTATAAAGGGGGCAAAAATGAAGAAAAGGAAAGTTCAGACACAATCAAGCTGGATAAGTACCGTGTGTTCTGTTTCATAGAGTGCCATCGTCTTTCTGTGATATGTTAGAGGAAGAAACACAAACTGACAGTTACCAGTGAGGATACAATCACCACTGTACCCTGGAAACTCATTTACCTTGAAGCAACCAGCTTTTGGCTTACCATTTCACAGTGAAGACTGTGTGTTGTGTGATTGAAGTCAACAATCTGCTCTGGAGCCTCTGCCAGTCGAGCTGAAAAGTTAATGTTCATTTTATTTGATTCATTTAAGGAATCGGAGTGTTTTTAGAAGAAAAGCTGTGAGCAGGCCTGTGGAAAGCCTGTAACTGCTTGACAAATTGCAATCGGGTTAAAGAGCTGAGAAACAGGAACTGGACAGAGCGGACAACCAAGCTTCTACCCAGATGGCAACCGCCAATGTTGAACATTGTTGAATTGATATGCACTGCCCTTGTCCTACTGTAGGAGTGTATCAGTCATACTTTAATCATATGTAGCATGTCACTGGTATAGGAGCCCCAAAACAATTTAGTACGGCTGAGAGGAGCCACCCTCAGAAATATCTGCAATTGGTAGTAACTGAGTTTGCATGTTCCATGTCTGCATGCCCCCCCCCCGTAATCCTAAATTAATTACACTGAAATCACACAAAGGCTAACTTTGTTTGAAAGGAGACAATCAATTCTGTTGTATGAATTGTGTCTTAGCGGCAAAAATTTCTTCCAATTCACTGAAAATAGTTACTAATAATGTGTCATTCTTGTTAGCCTTTTGAAACATGAAACGGTAGCCATGTTCACTTCTGTCTTCTTCGAGAGGCTTTTTGCCTTCAGCTTGGTCATCGCCATGTAGAAAGCACTCTCATTTTGATTTAGGTCAAAAGATGTGACCAGTGAAGGGCACACTGCTGCTTGCTCATAAAAAATTATCCTGGCAGTCAGCCTGCTCATTTAGGACCATTGTTCTACTTCATTGTCTTTAAATTGGTGGATTATTTTCCCAAAGAGGCCCAGAGCCGCACACAGTTTACCCATTACGAACACCCTCAAGCATCCTTAAAGCTAAAGCGGTTAGCACTTGCATATAAGGGCGCCTGTTAAATATCATCTAAGTGTACTTAAGCTAAAAGAGTGAAAACCAATCACCATACCAACATCTGACCGAACTGGAAATGTTTTTTTTTTTTTTTTAAATCAAATTGCAGACAGCAATGCTGTTAAGTTACATAACATGTTCTTTGAGGCATTATCTTAACACAGACGTGATCCATTACACAATTAACAGTGTGACCCCCACAGCCCTCACTTCCCCCGGTCATTCAAGATCCAAGCCTCACTTCCAGTCCAGCCCACGTCTCCAGGAGAGGGTGGAGGAAAAGACAAACAATCCATTCGTCTCTGTACATACACAATGTGTCCAGTAAGTGCTTTAGGACACAAAGACCCTAAAATATTTTGCCGACTTCAAATACTTAAATATTCCACACATGATTAATTGGAAGACTTGTGTAATTTATAGTATGTGTCCTTATTTGGAAGAGATGAAATGTTAAGAACCTGATGAAGCCCTTATACAAGACCTTGGTGACAACTTCATTCAAATGGAAGAATGACTTAATAAAATCATTTGATTTTCCAAGCAAAGTGATTTCACTGTCTGAGCAAGTGAGGGTGAGTCTATACAGCCATTGATTTCAGGTGGTCTTGCTGAGTTCTAAGAAGTGGGCATCTGATAAGAATGGCGCCACAGCCGTCTCAGAACCAGAGCTCAATCTTTAATCAGAGGTCATTGTGTTCCACACAGCAGTCTCAAACGCATAAAAGCAGGTAGAGGAAGTGGTAAATCATACACACATTGGGGTCTAATTGGCCACCAGAAAAGGCTCCAGCCAAAATATTGTTTTCCCTTGGCGCAATCTGCTTCCATCTCGTGGACTTTCATAGAAACTGTGGCTTCCTGTTCTTGGGTGTTGGCCGCTGCACAAGTACAACATCCCCTAGTCTGTAAAAATAATCTCCAGGACCTTGTGTGAAGAAAAAGAGGGACAGAAATACATTCTGTCCCATGAGGAAGGGCTTCCTCTGTAATTCAAAAACTTAACAGTTTCCTCTTTAATTTGGAACGAGGCCATCTTGCCAACAAATGCCTCTGAACAATGTCTGGATGTTCAGAAAATAGTGAAACGTATTACTTTGTTTGATTCAACAGCCCTGAATTAGTGTGTGAAAACTTGCTTGCAAACAACACTTTGCAGAAAAACGTTTTTTAAACAAAAGGGAATTTGAAGAAAATGGGCAATACTGCCTTTGTACATAATGGCCAGGCCTAACTTAACCTCTTAAGAGAGCAAAATCAGGTCTCCTACAGAGATGCACTTGTAGAGTACAATGGGAGTTATACAACTAACACAACTGACGTTACACAACTTGCACTTGGGAGAAAAGTGATGTGTACCATTTGTGAGACAGCAGTAGGTTCCCGTGTGATCTGCCTCAATGCAAAACTGCTGTTTAACACCAGGCGACACAGGGCACAGACTCACTGTGGTCAGAACCGACAGCCAAAGGAAGACCATGTCGATCTATTAATAACTGGAAAAGATGAAAGTACTGATCATCCACATTTTTCCTTTGCTAGAGGATGTCTCTCCAACGTCCCAACATGGCATTCTGGAACTGCAGTCTATTGGAACACAGTGGATTATTTCTCTGTAGCCCTGGAGTGATGAACAAAAACCATTTGGTTTAACCGACAATGATTACTTGTTTTGACCAGCAAGGGGACAGACATTTGCTCATTTGTACATACAAATTGAGGCGAATGTGTAAATAATGCCATTAGATGAAAGTTTGAATTAGTTGCATGGTTTTTGACTGTTTGTTGAATCACAGAGGATGACTTTGATGTATTTATTTGATGTATTTATTTTGAGGTGTAAAACAAGTAATCCTCGTTGCATATTTTGTGGGGCTTCTCAAACAAAACAGACACAATACGATGAGTCACTGTTTGTTTGCATCAGCTCTTTGAAGGCGAATGGGAACAGCAGGGACCTCGGTTCTACAACAAACCTGATTTGTGTCTGAATTGAGAAATTTGGGCATGTGGTTATGAACATGTCCTGCTTTAAGTGGACAAATTTGTTCATTATTTTTGTGCATTCACCATGTCAAAAGACAGGCTCCATACAAACAAGCAAAATATCTCCAAAGGCAGAAATTCAAGATTTAATTAAAGCATAATTTATGTAATCAAATTTGTCAGGGAAAAAAATGACCAGCATTTTGATATTAAAAAAAAACAACAAAAAAAACAGCTGCCAAACAAATGTACTGTTATGGGTAATAACATTTTTAGCCCCAGGGTATAGAAACTTCAAGTTCTGTTATTCAAATGTGCATGATTGCATTGTTAAGACAATGCCAAGGAACAGCAGAAATGTTATATAAATGCATATAACCGAAAACAAAACTATCATTTAGATGACAATGCAACATTTGCATTTCAATAATTAAAATATCGTGTGTGTGTGTGTGTGTGTGTGTGTGTGTGTGTGTGTGTGTGTGTGTGTGTGTGTGTGTGTGTGTGTGTGTGTGTGTGTGTGTGTGTGTGTGTGTGTGTGTGTGTGTGTGTGTGTGTGTGTGTGTGTGTGTGTGTGTGTGTGTCACCTTCGTCGAGAGACCAACTTTAACCCACCAGCTGTTGAAACTGTAGCTCCTTTATGAAAACACGTGGTGGATCAGAAAAACATGGCTCTGATTTGAAGGCATGGCAGGATGAGCAACCATTAATTAAAATCTAAATATTGTATGCAATGGCATCCTATAGTCTTCTGCAACTAGTGACAGTTGTTTCAATAATATAAGTCCTTAGGCAAACTTTACGTTGTTTGAAGATCCAGTCCACTTTTTTTTTTTTTTTTTTTAAATCCAGCTCAAATGAGTTTGGCCCGTGAAACTTTAAAGTACTGCTTTTTATGCAGAGTATATTTTACAACAAACTTCCAGCTCATTTACTTCATTTAGCTAAGGATTAGAAACCTTATGTTTGTTTGGATAATGACTAAGTTTGAGAGAGTACAGTTGTGCATAGCTAACTCGGTTGAAAAAAAAACAAACAAATAAAAACAACTTTCTCCCTTTCAACTTTATAGTTGTGTTCCTGCACATTTAAAAGTTGTTTACCCACAAAGTATGAAAGCCTGAAAGTTTACTCTCTGGGTTTTTCACACCAACGCCAATCTAGCCCTGCATCAGTGTGAGAAAACCTCCTGCTAATTGTAAACAGGAGAGGGAGATGAGCACTCTGTCGAGCAGAACACAGATCTCCTCTGTAGAGCTGCAAAGTGAAACACTGATTAGTGACGCTACATTACTCCGCTTTGTCCAAGGGCAACTGTTTCATATCAGCTCAGCGTCGGGAAGCACAGACGCAAACCTCAGCACTCATAAATGTCCTGCAGCTGTGTGAGATGGACATTTTAATATCAGAAATAGTGATTGTATTCAAATCACAGTCAAAATTATACGGAGGGATAATTAGTGCTTCAGCAGTTATTCAAATGGTGGGCCCGGAAAATGGAGATGAAGATAAAGCTTCGAGGCTGATGTAGATAGATGCGTTAATGTGTTGGGCCATCTGTACTATATGCATTTACTGTAGTATTGGTCCTCAGTGAAAACATCAAATACTCATTGTGCAAACTTCAATAGTGAGTGGAAATATATATGGTACACCAACCTTTTTAATCATTTTATCTTCCATCGTTTCTATTGTTAGGGTTCTATTCAGTGACCACACCATCACCCCCTCATATTCTACCCATGCAGTTTCATCCATTAGTTTAATTAACTCTTCTTTAGGTCCAGGACCTTCCGTTGAGCTATGACTTCAGCACCTGACGATTAGAAAAGACTGCAACCAATTTCTCTGCCAAGTCACAGGAGTGTGCAAATTTAATGACAAAGCCTCGCTAGTCAGTCTGAGTCATTTCAGTCCAATTAAGTAGAAGGGGAGTAAGATCGACGCATGTTGTCCTTTTTGTTTAGCGTCTCGTTGCAATCACACATTCTGTTACAGTACGGTAAAATACACCAACCTTGTCCATAAGAATCATATTTTTGTTAGAAAATGTCTTGAGTATGTGATTCAAACATCGAGAGACATTTTGTAGCAAGTCCTGAGCCGGTGTCAAACTCCATGTTGGATAACCAGGCCCTCTCCTCCTCCTCTCCAGCATAATTGTTCAGGGAGGATGGAGGGAGGCGTTGTGTCTAATCACAGGACTTTGCAGGCGTATTCAATGGGGACGCAAACCTTGGCGAAATAGTTAAAACGGCCACCCCCTCAACAACCGGCACCAGAAATACGAGCCAGTAAACTGCTGTTTACTCGTCATGTGCCAGCCAGCCACTAGTTAGAGCTACAGCACCTTCAGACAGCCGTCTCCCACAGCAGTGTGAAGGGAGACGGCGATATTACAACAGCCCTGTGGGAGGCGGCAAAAAAATGTGTCTTGTTAAACTGACTGAGTTTGTCAGAATGTTCACCTGGGAAAATGAAAACAAGGTAGCAGATAGTCTGTATCACATACACACTCCAGTGGAGCAATGAAAAATCTAAATAACTCACGCATTTGTACAGTAACTTCAATCGTACGGCAGGTGGCGCTAGCTAAATCAGACTCGTTTGCCTTCCACTTGAACTTTTAGAAGTTAAAGCTTTGGGAGTTATACGAGATACAATGAGCCTGAATAAATGGTGGCGGGATAGAAACTGACAACTTCCAGAATGCTGCATGGAGAAAAGACCTTCACATTTCAGTGGTAAATACAATAAGATATGCATGCTTAAGTTTGTAATTCAAGGATCTTACGCGACACAATATCTTTCAAAGGGAATATTTAAAATTCTTCAGAACAAATTGTGCTAAAAGTTGATCAATTTACTCGAATTAATCTCTTTTCTTGGCATCAATGCCAGTCAGAGTGTACCCGCATGGCAAAGTCTATCAGCAGGTACAGAATAGGACTAAAAGGGTTAATATGAAATGTTACAGAAGGATTTAGAGATCACATCGCAGTCACAAATGCAGTAGCCAGTACTGACTCCGGAGATCCAACTTTCCAACTTGGCCTCGGTGCACTCTCTAGCAGCAGTTGCCTGACCTTTTGACATGTCACTTTGGCAAGAGTTTGTAGAGGATTTGGGGCAAAAAAGGCAGAGAGGAGTAGAACAGTTGAGGGAGGAGGCATCGACATTTTTTCTAAAATCGTTGCACAAAAAGTCAGGACAGTGAGTACATTTTAAAACTTTTCTGGCTGTGACATTTATTTTTCTTTACTGCTGCCCTTTCAGCTGGTTTTCCACCAGCTTTTTATTGTTTTGCTACATTTTTGTGAACATGAGTTGAATAAAAAAAAAACAACAAAAAAACTAAATCGGTGTGCATCAGATGGATTTGCTTTGGTATATGAGCATATGGAAGATTCCACTTCGTAATGCATGACAGATTATTTGTTGGGAGCAACAACCCCATCACTGAGGCGTAACATTGACGTCTGCACCAAATGTACCATCCGATAGTTCGCACAAATGGCATTGGATATCTTCATAGATGTTCAGTGAAAGAGCAAGCAAATAGGTTACCCCTTCATATGAATACACTTGACTGCAGAAAAACACTAAATCAATCACTTACTTGAATGACATTGTACAAAAGTACAAACTTGGTGGCTGTTCTCCACTGTCTATGATCATCAGCTCTGCAGCTGTCTCAGTCCTTTCCACCCACTTTGCATGAATCTTTTGTTAAACTCAGTAATCCCACAGCACATATGACACTCATCTATTCACCCCTGCTTGTATTTTGCATTCGCTGTTGTATGCTTTCGAAGACATTTATGTAAAATAAAAAAGAATTCAAAAATCTGAAAAATTCATTCATTCATTCAGTACGTAGACTACTTGACACAAACTCTTCCTTTGCAATCAGAGGACATTTCAGATGGGTGGTGAAAAAGAACATCTGACCTCACCATCCAAAGCTGGTAAATTGTCTAAAAACGGCAAACAGTGACGAGGGAACAAGCAATGTCATCATTCTCGCATTAAGGAGCCGGCCATCAGATATGGAGGGCGGTAGGGTCAGTGGTAGATACCTGCCACAGGGGCCTCGTTCCACAGGCAGCATAGTGATAAACCATGACAAGCAAAAGGAGGCTGCAACCCGTCTCCCAGGGGGACAGACGCTGCGAGACAAACAGAAACCTCTCACTTAGTCGTCTGTCATGGCATCAGGGTGACCCCGCAGCAGAAGGTCTGGACTAAGCAGACCATTAGCCACAGTCGGCGGGTGAAGGTGAAAGATCTCCACCCACAGACTGACCCCCTGCAGATGACATGTTATTTAGAATTTTATTCCCACAGCCTGGCTTATTTTGTTACAGTGGCTTTAGGTATTTTGGTCCAACTGAGAATTGTATGTACAAAAGAGTTCCAATAATCATACAGACCATAACATCAGGGCTCATTTACACCCATTTATAATATTTAAAAACTGGCACAACAGCTTCAGACATGATGCACATGCACTATATGTCCTCACACTGGCCAATGCAGCTGGAGGAGTACTTGGTGTGTTACAGGGACGAGCTGAGGGAGCTACAGCTTCCTCCCAAACAAGATGTATGACTTTCATTCTGTTTCTTAATTTCAGAGCCAAGTAGGCTAATACATTGGCCCAGAGCACTGCTCTTTCTGCAGTTTGGTCCGTACTGTAAGGACTCTCTGTCAAGAGACTGCTGTACCAACTAGTTTTCTGATTTCCATTACATCAGAAAAAAGGCACAGAATATATTTTAATGTGATTGTGAAAAATGTGCATGTTCATCGGCATCGAACTCAAGGTAAACCGGAGTAAGATGACGTGACAAGAAGTGGCCAAACTGCAAGAAAATGCCGTTATTGCTCACCGACAAGTGGGTTCATGCTTTTACTTTGCACCCGTCTTTCAAAACTTCACACTTTACGTCAGTGCTTCAAAATTTCCCAAGGTAACCATTACTGCCACAGTGTCTGGGCTGCGTAATGATGGCAGCAAAGCGACTCCATGTAGGCAAAGTTGGGAAGATGGTGATTGTATATGAAAGGTTGCAAGGGGTCTCCACATTTAATAGGTAGCTCTCTCTTTGGTGCATGAAGTCCCCAAAGACCTCAGTTAAAATACTGCAGAGTCTGACATGATCCCAGGCATTAATGTGAGGTATTTAAGTAACAAGCCATAGCAGACAGCCAGGGGGCATATTAGCATAACCTCTCTGGCAGAGGTAAACATCAGCTTTCACCAAATTATTTTCCCAAGTTTCACCTGTGAACTTTGGCCTTAACTGAACTGACATGTGTTTATTTCCTCCTGCAGTGATAAATTGGCTGCATGGCGAAGCCTCTATCAGCACAGCTAAACCCTTACGTCTGCAGCTTACTCACACGGTCTCAGTCATCCCCAGCTTGGATTTTTCAAGCTTAAGAGTGAGAGTTTGCTTGCATATGTGGGTACACGTGCCGGTAGATGCAGAGATGAAAAAAAAAAGAAGAGAGGAAAGAAAGTCAAAGGAATGAAACCTGAAGGTAGCTGAGAGAATAAAAAGCCAATTTATTTAGCCTTGGGTACCCCAAAAGTGCTAATTAGACCACAAATCACAAGTCTGCATATGACCACATCCCCAGATGAGCGTTGAGCGAAGCACAGCGAGCAGCCATCTTAAATCACACCTTAATCCAGAGCGCATCTCACCCTCCTCACTGCACCGTAGCATCCACATGCAAACCCCTGCTCAGAAGCGAGACGCAGCCAGCATTAGGAACGATGGATGAGGAGGAGAAATTAAAGAATGGAAGGGAGGAGGAAGCTCATATAAAGAAGCAGAAAATTAATTCCTGGGGAGACACGGACGCAGAGGAGGATTGGTTAAATTCATTTTAAAATTAAAGTTGCTGGGGTAAGTGTTGTAGGCATGTGTGTAAAATAGTCAAAATAATAAAAAGTTTCCTCTGTGGACTACGTTTTACTTTTACTACATTCTTTTACCATCACCTGAGGAATCAAAACTCGGGGATATCAAACTCAAAATAGAAGCTATTAAATTCTAATTAGCAGAGATTGTATAAAACACATTATCTGAAGGGGAATTCAACTGTTCAGCATTGAAAGCTAGGACGAACTCCTGCTAATGGCAAATGCATCATGGTGAGATCAATTTGTCAAATGACATCATATACAAGGGCTCCCACCTGCTGAAAAGTTTCTTGATGGTTTGAAAAATCTTTCCTCCCCGCCTTTGTGCAATCAGAGCAGCAGTTCAGACGTTTTGTCTGGGCAGCTGCTTTTCCACTTGACAAAGCTGAAAATTGTGCTTTTACTCCGATATGATGGAAAGGAAAATAGCCAGTTGTGGGTTGTTTTTTTTGTTTTTTGTTTTTAAATCAAATCCGCATTTTGGATTGTTTGGATTAGAAGCTACAATACTTATCCAGGATTTTTGCAAAAAAAAACAAAAAAAAAAAAAAACATTCTGTGTAAAAGAAAGAAGAAAAACATTTCCAGCCGTGTTGGCAATTTTTTGTATGCAGACCTCCATAACAAGTGATTACATAGCTCGGGAAGCCATAATAAATTAAGAGTCCATCACTGGTAATTTAGAAACAAAATTAGCTTCAAATGTCTTTTAATGAACTGTAAGGGTCCTGGAGTGGCTGGAGGAGCCACACCTGCAGACGAAGAACATGCAAACCCAACACAGAAAGTGCCACCGACCACGCCTGCTCATAAACTACAATATTATTATGAGGAGAGAGAGCAGCTACACAACTGTGGGAGCTTTTTTTTCCACAGATAAAAAATTATAAATGGCCAATTTCCTGCAAATGACTTCAGTTTTGAGAAAAGAGGTCACAGTTCTAACAAAGGAATGGCTGCAAGATCGTGCAGGAAGGAATTAAAGCAGCTGATGTTCCATGGGATGGTTGACAAAGTGGTCCTTTGTTTCCCCCCCAGCTAGATGCTAAAAATGTACTGCAACAGAGGAAGTAACACATTAACAGTTCTATTTATATTTTCAGAAACTGGACACATCAGCACTGTTTGCCCTCAATCAAAAGATCCTTTTTGTCATATTTGTTTGATATAGGGAGATATTGTTCACCTTTTTGTTTAAACCCCCCCCCCCCCCCCCAGAATATAACAATCAGAAAGAACGTTTGGGAAGCTGTACGAAAGCTTTAGACTGTCACTTTTTCTTTTTTAGAACGCAAAATGGAGCTTCTACCCCAATAATCCCATAATACGCCTACATTTTTTATCAGCCCTCGCAGGTATATGAGCTCCAACCTAAATGAATCATGCGACTCAACAAGACAAAGGAGGGCAGGATTGAGTGATCTTACCTCTACCAGCTGCTGTGAGCATATGAAGTCTGGTCACCTCAAATCAACATAAATGTCTTGAGGTTTCAAGAAAGATTACGGTGGCAGCTGTTTTAAATTCCATCCGAGGCTAACCTCACTGCTCTGAACTTCATGGTGAGCTACATAAAAACAATTGCGCTTCATAAACTAACTTAACTCGATGATGTTAGTGCACAAAGCTCTGATCCACATATGTTGATTTAAAGACCAAACTGTATCACACACTCCTCAGGCAGTGTTATCCAACAGAAATAATACAGTACAAAACCGGCTGGAACCACTCTGAGCTATCGCCCTCTCGACGCTCAGCACACACCCTCAGCAGCCATTACTCTTGCAGTTGTTCTGCAAGCTAAGCAGGGACAACAATGGCTCCATGTTTACACAGCAAGTGTCCTTATAATTTACAATCCAGACAGGAATCAATAGTTAGCATGGTAACTCAGTAAGCTAGAGATAGTAGTGCGGGATGAACAGCCAAACAAGTCCAGCAACTCCACTAACAAGAACCATCAAGCACTTCCACGCAGCTAGTTTGTGCTTTAAATGCCAGAGCACCATTTTGTGCAAACATTTCTCGCAGCATTTAAACAAATCATCATCAATCAGGCATCGTTTTACAATTCAAGGGAAGCACTGCACAGCTTAGAAAATTGTGCCATTATGTCACGATTACAGCTTTGCCCCCTACAGTTAACTCCTCACCTCTAGGGGAATGTGCACTCATAAAGTAAGTCATCATGATTATGAGTTTAAGAATTTGCTGAGCTGCTTTCTCGCTCATACCTACTCATCAGTATAACCACATTAGAGAGGAAACCTGTGGGCTGGCAATCTCGCACACTTCCTCAATATTGTACTCCCAGCAGGCCGAGCATGTCCACATCTATTACGTTGGGCCCCACCACCAACTAAGCTTAACATGCAGCAAGAACGCTAACAGCGTGTGGCACCTGGAATTTAATTAATTAAGTTTACGCAACACACTTGTCGGTCCAACACATCAATCTGCCCTAAACAGGAAAACCAGAAAATTTGGCTGTTTTAATAGTGTCTGTGCATTTGGTGCTCTGGCGGTGTGTATCGAGTTGGTAAAGGCCAGAGAACATGCTCCTGTAACATCATAACTGCATAAACAATCAAGTTCAACAAAAACCTACTGATATAATATTAGTTCAGGGTGCAGGAATCCCTAATTTATTTCCACCCGTAATATATTTACCTCATGTAGAAAAAGGAAACAGATTGTCAGAGGCAGTGGGAAGTAAGATGATTTGGAGCTCAATTCTGCTAAATTGGTTGCTGCCAGTGTGATACATCATGGAGAATTAAGATGCCTCTCCCCCTAGCACAAAACTTCGGCAGCCATATTGGCACATCTGTCAAGGGCCCACCCTTGACAGAGACAAATGGACCAATTCTGGCACACGAAGGCTGATCCAAACTGTGAGCAATAACCAAGATGAATAATGAGTCAGCTTGGGCTCTAGCAAAATTCATTTTTAATAATTAGTGTTCCTGCACCTCTCATTTTCTGGGGAAATGAGTGCAGGTACATCTACAGGTTGATACAACACATCAGCGGGACTGGAGGAATATAGATGATGGTGTGTTAAGCTTCCATCATTGCGTAGAACAGCTGAGAGTACAAACGCAGGGTGTAAGATGGATGAATCCCTCTCTGTTCTCCCCAGAGCAGGAAATTAATCAAGTCCGGGGAGCACTGTGGGTACAAGAGGCTTGTAAAGAAATGTTCCAGGATGAGCACTACAAAGTTCAGAAGGTCCTTCCATTTTACAAATCCTATAAAAGAGCCAAGTTCCTGTAATCAAAATAAAACTGGGGGAAACAGAATAATAAAATAAAACCAACAACAAACAAACACTGAAGTGCAACACAAACTGCACCAACTGACGGATGCTGTAAACATCAACTTACCCCACTGACAGAATCAGTGCTGATGCAGAGATTGCCCCGTCAGAGAAGTGAATATGATTAAACTAGTTCTTTTCTTGAAGCTTGACATGTGTCATCTGGTAATGTTTGTCAAACTGTTGCCATTGTGCATGTGTAAAATGGAAAACTGTGTGTAGGCGTTTCAAAGCGCGTCACTTGATGTCGGTGTGCCTTGCCCTCAAGTCCAGACATCCTGAGAAAAACAGCTCTGTATGGTTTGATAAGGCTATACTTAAGTGACATAAGAAAAGTTTATCAAAACTTTTACGCTGAAAGCTATCACTTGGGAACGTTTAGTATATGCTGTAAATGTAAAATAGAGTGAAAGGCACCTTGAAATCATTGCAAAAGTAAGAAATAGATATGTGTTCAACGTTCCGAGTCTCATTTATTAGAATTATTAGAACTATACAAAGTTAAGATATTTTCATTGATTAAAAGTCCAAAATAAAAATATTGATAAATATTTAACTGTCCACATTCGTGCAAATAGATTACTATGCATAATACAATAGCTGTAAGTAATATATTATACAGGTCACACACAATATGTATTGTTTATATGATGCTTAGAGTCAGAATTTGGTTTGTGTACTATAACCAATGTTAGCTTATAAAAAGACAGATTTTTATAGAATTTTTTTTCAGTAATGTCTGATCCAATACTTTTCTTTGAGAATAATTAAAGGTTCCCATTCCCATCATCGTGCCAAAAGATAGAAATATTTGCACAATAAGCTGGCATGTGGTTGGACAGTGCCTGAACTGAAACACTTCTTGAAAACGTAACGGCTTGCTGTAAGTTTTACTACTTGGTAGAAAACTGTGCCCATCTGTCAAGCTTCCTACTGCACTTCTTTTTTCTTTTTTTCGGGCTTATTCCTCCTGGACAGCATGTTTTTACTGACCCATAACACGTGTTTGTTGGCACACCTCTGTGGGAGACCACTGATTAGTTTGTTTGATGCTAGACAGAATTTCTTGTCAGTTTTTGCACACAGTGTTAATCACACATGTTTTTAATGATGAATCACGATTGAGAGTCAAAATAGTAGCGCAGCTCATAATTAAACTGGAAATCGCTTCATCCCTGAATCAAAGTAAGGTCAAGTCATTTAAACAGAAAACCTTTGGGCTGTTGATATAAATATACACATGCCATATATATTTTTATCAGTTGAGGTTGCACAACATTAGGTCACGACACCACTCTGTATGCATTTTTATTTTTTGATCAAATGCACAATAGCAGCTCCAGTTTCAGAAGTTGTTGACCTTGTTTTTAGTCATTTTTCCTTCATGTGCTTCTGCTTTCTGGCACGTTGTCATCGGGTATGTCATGGTGAAATAAACGCAATCGAATGCATTGTCGACACATGTCAGGCAGTGTGGCTCCAATTTGTTCATATACATATATTTATTTATTTTTTTTCAAAGAACGCATCAATCACAAGTATATGAAAATGTATCACAAGGATCACAAGTCTGCACAATATATCGCAGAGCGTAAGAGTGGCAGAAGTGTGTTCCCTGAATAGATTTGAAGTATGGACTATGTAATACTTGAACATTAAATTCAACAGTCATTGCCTATTGTATCATCCAATGATGGAATCAGGAGGAAAGCACTGAATAGAATGGGACAAATTTCACTTATTGAGGCAGGAGACCTGGAAACCCTTTTGAAAAACACAATGTCATTCTTGCAAATTAGCAAGCCTTTCTTATCACAGAGGAAATATGTTTTTATCTTTAGTCCGACAGAGTGAGTCCTTGGATCTTGGTGTAGAAAGCCACATATTTCATCCACTATGCGTTTCCCCATTACCTTAAAGCTGTATATTCAGGGAGTTTGTTTTTTTTTAAACTCAAGTGCTCCTCATACATGTGGGTCTACCGGGAGCAATCTTCCTCTTGATTCAAAGCCTCCAGGAGGCAAAGCTCCTTCTGTTGGGCACCATGACAACATGGCATTGCTCTTTTCCCTACAGCTTTTTTTTTTTTTTTTTTTTTGGGGGGGGGGGGGCAGGCAGTGCACTTACACTTTGTAAGTGCACTACCTTCACCAGCAAAAGACTACTTTAAGATTGCACGAGTCACAGGGTTTAACATGTCGCACTTAACAGAAGGCCAGAGAAATCAAATCAGAAACTCAAAATATATCACACTGATATCCAACAGAGCTGCACACTAACATTTATATACATCGAAATCCCCTGCAGAAAATGCAAGATTGGGATGTTGGTCTTGTGAAAAAAAAAAAAAAAAAGGTTGCTCGCCAACTGAAAAAAATGCATCAAAACTGCAGAAAGGAATACATACGTAGGACAGAAAGCGGCTCTCATAGAATTGATGGATAATTCAAGGCCAAAACAAGCAGCCCAGACAATCAAGAACAGTAAGTTACCCAATCCTTTTTTGTATCCTCTAAAGCACTAATTAAGTTGGATCAACATAGCAGTTGATTGAAAATGACACTTCCTTCTCTTCATTATGCAAGACATGAGTGGAAAGATTGCTAATGATCATGGGCAACCTTGCTGAAGTGGGGGGGGGGGGGGGGGGGGGGGTTGGGCTGAAGGGAAATATAATCCAGGCATATCAGACAATCGCAGGCGCGCTCCATGGCTGCAGCAGCTCATCATGGTGGCTTCAAACCAAACATTCAAACAGCTCCAGCTCCACTCACATGAAGCAGGCAGCCATTAGCAAGTTATTAACGTGAAAAATCACTGAGAGGCAAAGCCTAAAGCTATATTATTAATTCCTGAAGGTAGACTACTATATCATCCTAAGGATTAGAGCATATGCTCTTTGCTGCATTTTTAATTTCCACAAATTTGCACGGTTATCCTTTTCTACAAACCAACATCACAAACTCGTGAGTGATCAAAGCAAGCGCATAAATCTTTCATTAAGGAATGACTCCATGTCAGCCTGAAATGTCATGTGAGCTAATTCACTGACTTGGCAAAATCTCATAATGCAGAAAAATTCAAATCGACAATTATCTCTGTGACGCAAATCTATATTTTTCTACATCGAACGCTTGTATTCATTTGCTGTTTATTTTTCTTTATCATTCTACACACTGTTCAAGGGAATAAAGCATAATTCATCTGCAAATACACGTTAAGGTGCACCAACTGTTGTGCTGTAATTAAAAGTCGAACAATAAATCAACAGGAGACCGATCAAAGGCAAACTACTGCACATTATTGGCCAAACACAAAAAAAACTACTGATAAAAGAAGCCAGAAAAACTAACAGATGATGCGAGAACCTGCAGAGATATAAAAAGCAGAAAAACTAATGCGTAATCCTGTTCCTGTGGGAGTCTTACAGAGGGTAGGATGTCGCCCCTCTTGTGAAAAAGATCCAATAATTTCAGGGTTTAGGTTTTTAAGTTTCTTCCATTACGGGTCATAATCAGAGTAGACACATTCGTGATATGTCATGGACTAATGGCATCTCCTGGTACCGTGCCACTCATTCCTCAATGCACTAGACCAGGGGTCTGAAACCCGGGGCCCGCGGGCCATTTGTCCGTGATTGTTGTGGTTATTAGGTCACATTGCGCACGTGGGAGGAGAGGGGGGGCGATTACATCATCTTTGTTCCACAGATGATCGTCTTTGCCGTACACACCCCGGGGGGTTGAGCGACACGTGCCTGCGTTTTAGAATTTTCCCCACTCTGGGACCCGTGTTTTCACGCTTCTAAAACACTGCATCATATGGATGACTGGCCAAAACCAGCTCCTTTAGGTTAACCGGCAAGCTCGTGTGGACGGCCCCCAAGTCCCAGGAGAACATGGACTGGGAGTCATGACACCCTGGAGGCCGACATTGTTGTTATTATCCATCTACTGAGCATGTGCAGAAGAACTATACACTACGACCCTTATGCACAGGCACAATAGCAGCGTTTTTCCTCATTTCCACCTGGAAACATTGTGGGCCTCCGTTTTTAAGTCATGCAAACAGTGAGCATTAAAGTTGTCTAACCAGTAGTCAAGGAAAAATCATATCTTAGCATGTGAAGAAATGCATTATAACTACTAAAAATTTAAAAATTGAATATGTCCCCAACACAAAATACATTTTGTAACTAAATATTTGTTTAACCTTCTACAACTGAAACAAGTTTTGGACTCAATAATCTTTCAATAAAGTTTTCCATTGGCTCGCTCGAGTTCCTGACATGCATCATTCTTTTAGCAGTTCTCCCCCACAGTCTGTTCACCGGTAGGACTCCCACTGAGGGCTGCAGAGTGTTTCTTACACAGCACTCCACTACATGTTGTACTCTTTCTGTGTCTTGCTGGTGGATCTGAAGGATGTTTTGCACCACTACCTTCTAGCTTTGGGCTAACTCTAGTCTGTGCCTTTCTTTTACACCCACTTGCACAGAGCAAATGCCCTTAATAACCATTTAGCTGCCAAGGCACGCTTGCCTGTCCCCTATTCACAACCTTGGCCACTAATTAGCTTCCTGAAGTAATGGACATTTCTGTGTTCCCTCAATGCTTCCCTTTTTGTCAGTAGAGTCGGCCAACTGTCTTCGCTGATAGCAACTGGTAGTCTACACAGGCCATAAAATTAAAGAAAAAATACACCTACATCAGGCATGTAGTACCCTAACATCATGTTTCTTTCACTTCTTACTAAGCATCCATGCAACTCAGAACAAACAGCCTCCTATATACGAGGCTGTCAAATGGTCCTAAAATTTAATTGACCAAAGATATTTTCCAAGTCTAATTAGAGCCTTGTGTCTTAATTAGAAAAAAAAAGAAACAACTCAACATGAATATTCAGGCAAACTGTGTCCCGCTGGACTCACACTTGGCCCTTGTACTAAAAGACAATGACTGAATTGGCAACATTAAAAAAGATCTGGACAGAGAAATGAAGATGGATTCAAATACAAAGCTCTTGATGCTTCCTGTAGTGTTTAAACATGGTGGTTCACCTCAAATAAATTAAATGCCACTACCTCAAACAACATTAAAATAACCTGTTAACCTTAAGGGAACAAGAACAGAAATAGCATTTCACACAGCAAAGTGACGAATCAGGAATAAAACTAGTGTTTAAAAAGCTCAGCTTCAAATGAGAAAAATCAAGCAGGTTAATGTTCACTGTGGTTCACCACCAGAACTACTCCCTGCTATTCCTGATAATGTCTACAGATTCACCTGACAATTCACAAAGACCACTAATAAACATGGGCGTGTGCTAAAAACCACAAACCATTATATTTCCCAGACTATAAGTCACAGCCAGAAAAGAAAAAAAACCAAAACAAAACATGCACATCATTTAATTTTCAATGCTGTTGGCCCATGATTAGCTTTATTTGTTTGAGTTTCTCTGAATAACTTGCCTGAGACTAGAGAAAAGCAGAGAGTAGTGAAAACGTTCTGATTATATACATTTCTGATTAGATTGACTCACATCAAAACAAAACCTAACACATTACAGATTTGAGGCAGCCTCAGCAAAGTCCTCTTGTAATTTGAGAGAAGGAAATGTTTGATCTTGACGTTACATAGGACGCACACCAAAGCAAAAATCTGTCTTGATATTGAAGGCTTTCCTTTTTAAAAAGGTTGTGGAGAATTTAAAGCCATATCTGAAGTCATTAGGATTCCAAATAATGGGCTCCACATACCTTGTACACAGTGGGGGGAAAAGCAATCACGCCTGGGTAGTCAAAGCAGAAATTCTTTCACTGCCTTGACGACACGACTGGGGGAGACGAAGACTACCATCAGGGGTGACATGAATACCAAACAAACTTGAGTCCAAAGTAAGCACAGTTCGTTTTTCGCCGTTATTTGCACAATTTTCTTGCCTAAAACCATGAGATTTGGGGCCCACGGCTGCAGACCCGCAGACAAAATATTCCGTCGGTATAATAATTTGGAGAGCTGCAATGCACTTCACTACCAGAGGGACTGAGTCAGTTATTTACAAGGTGGTGTTTTTGGACCTTGGAACCTGTAAATACAATTCTGCTCACTGCGCTTTCCTTCCTGAGCTCTTCCAGTGAGGTGCCCTCGATCAAAGCACATAACCCCCCCCATTTCCCATCGGAGCTGCTTAATGGCCAACAGGGGGCTTTGTGTTTACACTGGGGCGTGTACCTCTGAATGAAAGGCAGCACTCGAAAACACCAAATACGCTTCTCAAAACCACCCAGAACAAGCTACAACATGCTTACATGTCCAAATGAAGTGGACTTCAGCAGACATTTTCAACTGGATGAAACTGTGGGATTTCAAAATGAAGACAAAATAATTAGCAGAAAAGACAAAAGCATAACATGGCGGATTAAATATATTACTGCAAAGTGCTCAGCAGGCCCTCTTTCATTTTGTTTACTACAAATACGGGAATGGCTTTCCAACTGTTTTAAGCATTTCAATACCGGGAACAACTAAATGAACACGCTCGCAACACAATTTATGACAGAGATGAAGTCAAAAAGTTAATTATCTTATGATTATAATTAAAAATTCAGACGCCTAGATGTATATTTATTTCATGTCTGTCATTGGTAAGCTCAAGTCTTGTGCATTAGATTCATATATTTACTCCTTTGCATTCTGGTAGATTTGGAATTTTCTGGATATTATAAACTGGAGGAGTTATGTTCATGAGTAGTCTGCGTGCCAAATTCTGTCAGGGACAACAGGATATTATTACAAGGGTTATTTGATGAAAGAATATTTTCTGGCATGCCAAACTAAACTTTTTTCATAACTATGTTTTGCGAAATGCATTTATTCGCAGAGACTTTCAACTCTAATTCTTGTGGCTCAGCTTCAAGGCTGCCATCCAAACAGACACGGACGCAAATGCATATTACACAGAGAACTTTTACACGCATAAAAGTGCACATAACGAATGATCCATTAGAGCATACATCAGACTGTTCACTCTGAGCCTCCTTATTCATTCATCTTTCCAATTTTGTTAAGGTAGATAGCTGAAAAATTAAGGGGAGAAGGCAAACCTAAATTACCAGAAGCACTTACTTTGACATGAAAAAGCATGCATATTATCAATAGTGTGGACCGGAATTAAAACAACCAATCACTTTTTCACAGCTCAGCCCACTGTAACACCTGATCAAACTTCCCTCAGTGCAGCCGGAGGGCTGCTGAGGACACCCGCCAACTGACAACTGAATGTCTCGCAGCAAATCACAGTCCTCGGTTGTTATTTTTTCCCACTTAATAATTTAACGTGATGACTTTTATATTCATCAGTTATAAACCTGATTCACACTGAAAAGTAAACATTTAAGCAAGAGTGACTTCATTATGTGTAGCAAATCACAATGGGCTAGAAGATAATCTGAACATTAACTCACTTTGATATAAATCGATGTTTTTCCTTTCCCCCCATCGCATTAATTTAATTACAGTTATTAGGAGCAATAAAAACACAACAGAGGTATTGTATTATATGAATACTAAATTGTCTACCGCAGTGATGAGGGAATAAGTATTTGCTGGCAAAACGAGAGATGAAAACACAGAAAGGGACGACGTCCAAGGAGTGGGTAAAGTGCACAAGTCCTCCGTCCTCAGTGACGGGACCAGTGCACAGATGAGAGCTCACCTGAATAGGACCAGTAGGGGTCACCAGCTGTCCTCCTCTCCCTCATTACGCCTGTGTTTCCATGATGGCTCCCTCCTGTGTGGTGAGGTTGGCCACCCGATCCAACTGTAGGAGGAAGAAATGGAGGTCAGAGAATCCACCGGTGACAAGAAATCTTTCTTAAACAAGCCATAACGATGTCGATGTTAAGCAGGATCTAACAATCTGATAAGCAGTCTGACAGAATGCCCCCTCCCCCCCAAAAAAAACGTAAAAACCAAAATTCAAGTGGTGGTAAAGCAGTGGTTCGCACCCAGGGTTGGATGCCATATACGTGTTCTCCCTGAGGATTTTTAACATCTTTCCACAACCTAAAATGTTCTGGATTCCATTTGTCACATCGAATAAATGTACGGATTCACTTTGGCAACTGAAGAATCAGAGTAACAAACATGAACTTTTAAAAAATGTACCGACTTGATCCTTTTGAGTCTTTGTAACGTTGAATTCCTTTTTGAGTTGCCTGAAGGTTATTTGCAATCAGTTATTTTATGTTATAAGGCAGCAGCACCTCAAACTGTAATTTTCCTGCATGTTGAGTATCTATTGTTTCACCGCAGGGACGTGTGTGTGTGTGTGTGTGTGTGTGTGTGTGTGTGTGTGTGTGTGTGTGTGTGTGTGTGTGTGTGTGTGTGTGTGTGTGTGTGTGTGTGTGTGTGTGTGTGTGTGTGTGTGTGTGTGTGTGTGTGTGTGTGTGTGTGTGTGTGTTCAGGCTGAAATGAATACAATGTCAATTACTCAAATTATTACCAAACAAATGGTACAATAAATTAAGAAACTAAGAAATAGATCACTAATTCATAAAAGATTACTTTAAGCATTGTAAAATCTTTTACTTGAATTGCCTTCAGTTTGTGACTCCTTTTTCTTTTTTTTTTTTTATTCGTCATGACTCAGATTTGTCGTCAAATAAAAATTGGTGGTTACGCATGAGTAAATGTCAGATCCTGAACTCAGTCTGGGGAGAGGAGCCTGAAGCTGCTTTCAAAAACATTAATATAGACTAAATTGTGGGTTTGAGTTTGAGTAACTCAATAGTGTTTAATGAGAACTTTTAGTCAAAGTCACCAAAATTCCTCTCAAAGTGGTTTTAGTCGAGCCCCCTCAAGATGGCGGGTACTGAGACATGTTTATTAAGGGTAACTATTCTTTTCCAACACTTCTGATAAATGACCTCCTTAACGTGAACATGCAGTGGATAATACAATAGCGATAACAATGCTAGCTGTATACAAAAAAAACAAGTCAGTGCTATTCGCCTAGGAGCCATCAATTGACACAAAGAGTTAATGGGCAGCAACGATCACCACTGTTTAAGATCTACAGAAAACAAGAGGAGCTTCCTCAACAGCTTAAAGACTCTTCCTGCTCTCTTATAGTCACCATCTATCACATCTTGCAGCCGGATTTGGACTGTGGGAAAGAAAAGAAGAAGCACGCTGGCTGGTCGATATGTACACAATGCGTGCGCACTTTCGTGGCAGCTTCCCCGCAAAGCTCCTTTATGGAAATTCAAATTAATGAGATGGAGAGAGCCTATGTTACCAAAAGTGTCGACAATCTGTCCCATATCCTCAAGGCATAAATGCCTTTTTAACTCCATTGAGAAAATTGCCCAAAAGGAATCAAACATTGTCAACAGAATTACAGCGAATGCTCAGGGCACAAATAGTCCTTAAGCGTACACAGTCCCTGGAGCATGGAGCCTCAGAATTACAACAATCAAGCTCATTGGGGAAAAATACACTGCGCAACGGATGCAGCGGTGCCAAAAAAGAAGAAAATGCCTTGTTGAGGCCTTTGTAAGTCATGTGCACAAGCAAAATAAGAGTGTTTTGTGTTACTTAAAGTAGTCAGAGCCTGCTGTGGCTTTCAAAACCTGGAGATCGGCTAATACCGGTTCCCTGTTGCTCGAAGGATGTGAACAATTGGGCGAGCAGATTGTTACCGATTGAAGGGAACAGCAGGGAAAAAAAACTAAAACAAAAAAGCAGAGATGACAATCTTGACGACTGAAAACGGGAACACAAATCACTCGCTTGCTGCAAAATGTAGCATTAGGCTCCGTTTAGATATTCTGTGTGGTTTCGCAGCTCTGTTTCGACAAGCCAGTTCCACATTGTGCACACTATTGTGTTCGGCACTTTAAAACTCTTCACACGCTTTCCTTTGCAAACATGCAGCTTGGCACAACAGTTCCTGTCACTTCCAAAATGACTCGAGCTACCAGAACAGTCTATTCAAGCAGCCTCAGCTTCAGTTCCTACAAAAACACCAACAAAAGAGCCAAGAAAACACTTCAGCACCTTGTAAATGACTAATTCTCCACGAGTGGAAATGTCAACTGGACATTTGTGATAGAGCTCATTATTGTTTGATCATTTAAACGTTTTAAACTCTCACTCAACAGTGCAACCATGCGAGACCATGCAGACATGCAACTGTGTAACCATGACAACCACTGTATCTTACTTATTAGTGGCCTCACGAGGTTAAAGGTTACTTGAGAACAATAGCAGGAGCCTCTGGACTACTGGAGCGAAACCTCCTGTAGACAATGAGTCACAGCCTGATCAGCATCTACACACAAACGCACACACGAGCACATACCTATTCACTTAACACAAGCTCTGCTCTTACTAATAGTTGCATCATTACTGAGGATTAATTAAACTAAGCACAACATCAAGACGCATTTTCTAGCCTTTTGAAAAGTTTGCGCGCGGCTTCCTCTGAAAAGCGGTCTTCAGTGAAGCACTAACCACTTCGCACGGCTTTGCAGATCACATGCATTGCTTGGAGGGAGGTCACAGAGGCTACATGAGTGGAGTGGTAAATGGCTGCTTTGTTATTATCAGATGTACCAATTTATTAAAAAATAAACAATAAGAGAAGAGCGAGAGACACAGGTTAACACAAAGTGTGAAACGGAGAGGGCGGGGAGTCTTGGTGAGACTTGGGGCATATTTGAAGGCAGGTTGTGAAACAGGAGGGCTGCACCGTCTTTGATCAGAGAGCATAGGAGACAGCACCATGTCAACAGTTTACACACATCCATGTCAGCCGTCCCCTGTGGGCGAAGGATTAAAGCCACGGCAGCTCTGATAGAGCGGAGCAGACAACAGTCAGTGCTGGGGCCTGAAGGAGACTGGAGGAGAGCCGTGCTGCACTCAAACGACATCCATAAATCTGAAATGTTGGGGGGGGGGGGGGGGGAGGAAAACGTGAAATATGTCAGTTAACTAATAGGAGCCCCTACATGCACGGTTTTCAACAGATTTTTTTTCAAATCTTTTTTTTTTTTTTTTTTTAATTCTCAGTGAAAAAAAAGCAACAAAAAAAATATACACTTCAAAAGACCTACAGATCAACATCTTGTACACTTTATAGAGCTGCAAAAATCATTTTCCCTTTTTTATTGCCCCGAGGGCAGTTAAATCATCGACACCACCATTAAGCCCTACTATTTGTTCCATAATATCACACTCAACAACAAGCCACGAACCCCTGAGAGCCCTTGAAAAACAGCCGCCTGACAACAACCACAGGAGCATTTAACTTGTATTACTCATTGGGGGACGGAGTTAAAATATCAATCTAATCACCGGTGTTAGCGTCAGGTGTGTGAGGGATAGTTGGGCTGGCACATCCGTGTCACCGGTAGGATTATTTGGAGACAGATTAAGCCATCAAATGTGTCCTGAGCTACAATGTCCGTGTGATTTTGGATAAACTGGATGACAGTGCTGGTGTGTTTAATGAGGCGGGAAAACAAAAATGCAAAAGAGCCATGTTCTCTCCACCACAACAGGGTTTTGTACGAGAGATAAAATGACCAAGAGTTTCACTGCAAAATTCCCTAGGATTGGTTAAAAATTGTAATAATTGTTAAATGTGTGATTTAATTTTCCTTCAAGGCTTTGAAAACCATACAGCATTAACCAAATATAACAGCAGTGTTGCAAATGCAGGTGTCCTGGTGAATAACCACACGCTGTAGAGTTTTGGTCGACAATGAAGGACGAATCCAAAACCATTTTCATTGATGGATGGCTTGGGGAAATGCAAGTGGACATTTATTACAATGACTCATTTTAAATGACGCTTCCCCGTTTTGACTGTAACCACAAAAAAAATAAGGAAAATACATTTAAAAGTTTCTTGTGTCGTCATAGACTGTGGCGACATGTTTTAACCTTGCATATGTCTATAGCTTATTGAATAAGTCTTTTGGTCTTTCATGCATTTTGTGATACATCTCGACATCTTGATATAAAAAAGGCTCCATCAATTTTTATCCTTTTTTGTAGGTTTTATTTTTGAAAGTTAGTGAAATGTTTTCAAAGTGTCTTTACTTTTTCCAACATGTACTATATTGGTGTCCAAAGCTTTTTTGAAGCAAGGACCACATATGTTTTTTTTTTTGGTTTTTTTGCATGTACATAACAATCTTACACACACACACACACACCTTCTTCACTATAGCATGTCTTGAGTTCAGCCATTAGCAGCAACGAATTGTTTTCATGAGCCTTGTATTTTTTTTTGAGAAACAACCTTATTATAGACTGTTAAAACTCAGAAATGCAATACAGCCATGGTTAAGCTTCAATCACTTGTTATGGTACTGTACGTATACCCACCATTGTTGTTTGCTTTTGTTTCAATAGTATGGGATGAGGAAATCCCTATTGTCTGCATTATGATACAATATCACTGCACCATGAGCTTTTTCCACACATTTCTATAAATTTCATCCGGAAGCCAAATATCGCCAATTTCTATATCAAAATAAATATTTGGTATATGTGAATTTCAATCAAGAGATACTAAGATTAGATGGTTTGGACATGTGCAGAAGAGAAATAGTAGATATATTGAATGATGTTGGAAAAGGATTTCTGGGAGAGAAGAGAAAGAACTCGGAGACGATTGGCGAATGTAGAGACAGAGAAGATGGAGTTTTCTTCAGTTTCCTACCATTTCCTATAACAGCCAGTGTTCTTGTCACAATTACTAAGTTATGAAATTTCCAAACTGTTAGCTCTCTAACCAATGATATAGCCAAAAATGCACAAATTCTGAATTTTCATTTGATGCACCATGACGTACAACACATTTCAAAAGGAGAGATATATCAGATCAGCTGGAAATAAAAAAATAAAAACTCCAGAAATAAAACAGGTCTTAAAATAGAGCACTGGGCCTTTTATTTTTCATGTAATCTAGGTGTTCTCATTTCACCTGATATAGAAATAAATCAAAGATCACTTAGGCTTGTTCAGCAGCCAGCTGGTAATGTGTTATTAGAACCGATCCTCTGTGGCAGCATTTGGCTTTAAAGGATCAAGCTGTCGATATTATATATTGTAGTTATTATGAGCAAATCCCATGAACAACCCCAAACCCAGCAATGCATTGAGTCAGTATCTAAGTACTGATCACTTTCTCTTCAGAGGGTACAATTCAACATGAAAAAGCCACAAATGCAGTTTTTCAAATGACAAATAACCTCCCACAACAGCCGGGCATTGAGGGTTTAAAGCAAACATTGTTCATCAACAGCAATTAGAGTGTTTCTCTGGATCTATTTTCAGTGTCGGATTAAGCTCAGCAATGGATATTTACTACAGCAGGAAATAAAGAGCCCACCATGCTCAGTGTAGTGCTGTGTTGTGAATGGTCACCGAGTGAAAAGAGGGTGACTCACAAGGATGATTTTTTTTCTAATAATATTGAAATAGTACAGTTCGGGTTTCAGCCTTTTTTTTTTTTTTTAAAGACTGCTGATCATCGAAAACACACACAATATTAGCATTCCTTTAACCCCACGTTTGGCTTGATGACTATCTAGCTCCAATATTTAGATTCTTCTTAAGTGACATAATTGAATTGGCTACCATGACCAAATACATGATAAATAGTTCTGTTCAAGCACCGGCTGTGATTCCATTAAAATGGCATTACGTAAACCCCTATTCGTTGAAACGTCACATCAGTCTATCAGTGTTTTTATGCGATGCTACATGCTGAGTGCTTTGGAAAAAAAAAAAAAAAAAAGTAAAACATGGTGGACTAATTACAGAGTCGGATATTTATTTAATTTTATTTTTTGTGCATTTAAGCCCGCACATTAATCTAATTGCTTGATTCACTGTTCATTTAAACGGAACAATCTGAGCTCTCGCTCGGAAGTAATTCATTGAGATCAAAAGTGAAAGGAGTGTATAAACACAGCCACTGAGATGAGTGCTGCTTGTACAGGAGCGCTGTAACAGGGGGGATGCAAGGCCGTGCACATATAAATACGATGCAAGTGACAGGATGTCCATTTTGGACACGCACAGCGAGTACTAGTTGCAAATAACATTTTATTATTGAGTTGTGATACAAAATACTGTGATTTTAGTCAGTTAATTTCTGTATAAGCAATATATTAGAGTATTCATTGACTGTAACCAAGTTCAAAATCGTCTTTCGAAAACAATCTACGATTGACATTGTTAATATTCTCCTCTTTCAATGAGTTGAATTTCTTACATTCTCACACCGTGCCCCTCCGTACCACATAAACCTGTTTTAAAATACATAAAAACAAGATATCATTTGATTTAACCTCGCTAATGGGAAATTTGACTTGCCGCACAACAACATATGAACGTTTGCCACTCCTTCGGTGACCAACAAGGAGCTCCAAAAAACATAAAATGTGAAAAATACCTCTTGGCAACTCAATTGTCCCTGAAGAGACTGCGGCTTTATTTAACAACGCGCTTCACATCGCCTTCATTAGGCATACGAGGGCGGTGGTCTCGCTGTGCGTTTTAAATAAAGTGGATTCTTTCCAATGAGTCGGTCGATACAGTTGCATTCACATTCCTCTCCAGCATTGTCCTGCTTTACATTCACTCGCAGCCACATACACGCGGACATTTTGACAGAGGATGTCGCACAGCTCATTGACTTCACCCATCCCAGTTTTCTCATCTCATCCTTGTAATTAAGAGGGAAAGTGAATGCATATCATTAAATGTACTAATTATACAAACTTAAATCCAAACTACCTTTACATTATTCTGCCTGTATTCACACTAGTGAGGTTTGCTTTCACAGCCATCATGAGTGCATAAAGGGCAGCCTCTCTATGCAAAATTGCTGTGTCGTTGAAAAAGTGCATATGAGGAGAGGAGACAGCTGCAGCCCGTTCAATATCATCTCCAATGTATACAGCCAAACGCAGGGACATCTGCTCAGTTTTTCCGTTAGCCAACACATATTTATGATTTAACACCTACATTTTGAATCTGCTAATTTAAAAAAAAAAAAAAAAAACCCCAACCTCATTCTATCCACAGAGTTATTCGTTACTACAGTACGAGCCACAGTGGTTTCAAAGAAGAAGAAAAAAAAAAAAACCTGTGAGTCCCTCTGTGCAGCAGAAGAGCAAGGAAGTAAGTGGAGCTTGATCTTGTGAGTGCATTTTTTTTTTTTTTCCTCAACCCTCAGAAAAGTGGGCGATGTGGTGAGATTTCCCCGGAAGTGTTCAGAGTCACGCCAAGGACCTCTGGAACACGAGAACTGCCAAGATCAGCCAAAGATAGGGCACAGAGGGAGCCGGGGCCTCGGGGCAACAAAACATCAAACCCAGAAATAATAAAACAACAACTCAAATCCCAATGCAGATATTTGGACCTACACAGCTAAAAGCAAATGAGCAGCTTCAGCAAAGAGGACATCAGCATCCTTGGGCCATAGAAATGTAGCCATATTACAGTGAAATTAAGCCCATTTAGTGTGGTGTTAAAACTATTCCTTGATTGAATTTTTTTTCTTTTTTAATTTCCCTCGATATTTTGTCTTAATGTTTTGGGGTTTTGTTTTGTTTTTTCTTTCCTGAACGTATGAGCCTATGTGCACGGTGAGGCCTGTCTGGGTCCCCGTTCATCATGTTAATTGACAGGAGGTGCTACAGCACATCCTGAGCTAAGAAGTTTTCTTGTCAATGCCATACAGGCCACTGAAAGTCTAAAATACAACTTCATTGTGAGGCACCAAGACAAGCCGAGATAGCAAGGTGACAAAAAACTGAAACTTTTGAATAAGTCCAGAAATTCTACCAGAAACGCACCCGATTGTGGGTATTGTTTGCATCACAGCCTTGGACCTCCACCCAAACAGAGAACACTTCTGTTTGTGTTTCTTTGGGAAACTTAAACAACAAAGCGAGCAGAATCGGAGGAAGAGCAACGGAGGCACACTACACTTTCTCATTATGCTACATTTGCTCTGCAGTCTCTACTCATAAATCCATCTGGCAAAGAACTGGATAAGGCCATCTCATTATAATCAAATCCAAATGTGTCACCGACTCCCAACCCACTCTCAGTTCAGGCCTCCTGTCCCAGCAGCTTTCTGCCTTTGAGAAAAAAAATAAAAAAAATGTATATATATATTTGTAAGATCTATATTGTCTGTGCTATAGCATTAAATCAGTCGGAGGTGGGAAGGCCTGAGCAGAACAATGCCTCGTGTGTTACAGTCGTCTTCAACCTTCTACCATGAGAATAAGTGAGATACACAGCACATCAAATGTCAGACTTTGATAGAGCATGGGGGCAAAAAGGTTTAGATGAAAGCCTCTTGTGTATTCAGTCTTCCTTGAATAGAAAAAAAACAAAAGAAAAAACACATCCTGGCATTTATTCTCTATTCATAAGATGTCGGTAAAGAAGGCATTGTTCCATTGTCAACTGGCTCTTTTATGAATTAAAACTGCATGACTTCCTGTTGGGGAGTCGATGTTGAGCAAAGCAACTTACAGACAGGCTGAGTGTTATCGACGACTGCCCCTCAGAAACCATTGAAATTACACAGTAAATCTGAAGTGTGTCAATCGGCCCGTTCAATGTGCTTCCAGGGCAACGCAAGAACAGTGAATTAAGTGCATTAAATAGCTGGAGCGATCACTGATTGAGTGCATCAAGGGCCCTGATGAAAACCATTAACAAGATTAAACAAATTCAGGCTCATGACCTTTACTGGACAGGCTGGAGCTTGCTCCTTTCACCGGCCACAATAAACAATCTTCAGGATGAGTCTCCGCACCACGGTGGCAGGGCTGTACATAACAGTTCTGACACTGTCAGGAGAATTTACCGTGTAAAGTGAGTTTTCAATTTTCAATATGTGGCAATTGGATCACTTAAGTGCCAGGAGCTTATGAGGTCATTCTTCAGGACACAGTGTGCAGCCACGCATGAATTGTCTAGTTATTGATTCTGACATAACTTCAGCTGCCTCTGGTGGATACATTACACCCCTCACACATTACTGGTGCTCGTGAGCAAGGATGGTTGATTACTGGTAATGTGAATGGGCCCATCAGAGTGCGACACCGAAACCAACAGGTCAGATAATTGATTGCGGCGAGCGTGGAAGCCGTCCGGCCTGAAAATTTACACTCAGATGGGTGTGGAGAGTTGATTTCGAGGAAAGAATTGATAAAAACAACATACAATCATATTGCAACGTACTCTTACAATACAGCTGCCAATTCAGTCCATTGCTTAGATTAAAAATCCAACACCTGTAGAAATGTGCCTCGATAGAAAAAACAAATTGTGCTTACAGTGATGGAAAATACCTAACCTTGAGGTTGCTAAATGACTCAGTGTTAGCCATAAATAATACCACTGCAGCAGGACTTGCATGCATCACTTCCAAACCGACTCCTCATGCCTGCCCGGGGCCATACAAGCAGTCAGACCTCCTCCCTTCCTCTTTAAATGCACTTTGATGTTGAACTCTAATCAATACTTGAAGGCTGAATTTAGAAGCGATAAATAAAACCATGAAGAGAAATGCAGTTGATACTGCTTCAACAGCCTGCTCAAGAATCTCTCTAAAATATCCAATTTATTGTACACAGCTCATCATAACCACCCCCCTTCAATAACTGTACAACAAGAAATATGCAAATACAATCTGGCAGAAGTACAGAAAGTCAAAATCTTACCAGGCATATTTGTATAGTATTTTTCCATCAGATTCGGTGAGATATAAGGTCATGTTTTTAGAAACTGCAACTTGAAACCAAGTGAAAACATTTTAATAAAAAGAACATTTTGACTTGCTCTGCTGGCAGATATTAATTTGTTTCAAGCATGTTAGCTGGAGCTGGTGAGAGCCAAGCAAAAAGCACTTGTCAAATCATTGTAGGGCGATTCTGACTCATATTAGGTGTAAAAACATATTTGACTATTTTCACTCATTTTGAGAGATGTTCAGTTATGGATGCGATTGCTGGTTTTACCTTGCTTTTAAGCATTGTGGAACTATATTGCATTATATTGAAAGAGATACTTGATATTCAGTCCTGCTCATGTAATTAGGGAATTGCCAAAAAGGGATCCTGTGTAGAGTTTTTCTCTCTGTAGGCTGTGGATTTTAGGAGATTCTGAACAATTCATTACACGCTGCCTGGTTTCGATACAATAATCGCTTAGAAAGAAATGCTAAAATGTAATTGGAGAAAATGAAATTAATATCTTCCTCACACCAAAGATGTTCTTGATTCCCTGTCGATACTCCACTCCCTGTTGCGGAGAAAAACAACATTGTATACATTCCCAACTGTTTACATTGATTAAAATAGCTGTGAACATTAAAAAAAATAGAACTTATAGATACAAACACCAAAAAAAAAAATACATTCTCTGTTAATTATGTTTTAATTCCAAGGTCAATTCAGAAGTAAAATTATAATTTGGCAAATTAAAAGCATGGATACATGTGGTCCAAACAAAACAAGAGTGTTCCTGCTGATTAACTTGGGAGGTGCTACTGTGGAAGAAATCGAGCACCATGCAGAAATAAGATGGCCACTAATTAGCCAAAAGGGATTACTAGACTATTAGAGTAGCAGTCATCTATGCCAACATATCACTCATGACAAATGAGGACATCTGCTCAGACCACAGCTCCACAACATTCATGCTCCTGTTTGGCCTCGTTTTCATATGCAGCAGATTGGTGGGTTTCTGTTCTATCAACAGCGGACCACCCAAAATCCTAACCGTACACACTGCACATCACACTCACTCAAGCCACCTTGGCACCGATTAAGCCTTCTACAAGTAGTCAAAACTTGCAGAAGAACAAAGTCAAGGCTAATAAACATCAGATCCAGAGCACAAGAGAGCAGGAGCGAGCAAAGGCTGAAAAAAACAGCATTCAATTGAGGGGTACTTGGCTGTGACTCAAGGTAATGATTCTAATCAAATACCACACTCTACAGCCGAGTGCCGAAGCCAACATGCAAGGGCATTTAGCCGCAGTGCTTACAACCTAATAGTGCTGCTCCAACAAAATACCAAAACACTCCATCACTCATAACAATCAAACCTTATTAAAACCCCTTGAGAAAATTGCTAGCGAATTGACCAATCAATGGGAAGCCACAATACGGCACTCTGAGGAGCAGGTGGGAGTCAAGGGGTTTTGCTCAAGGAGCCACGGAGGTGGGCCGTCTTCCGGGGGCACCAAACCTGCAACCACCTGATTCTGAGCTTGTGTCTCCAGCCACCACTGGCCTACATAATATACCATCATTCAATTTACCGAAGACGCTTTTAGTACCAGTGCCAAAACAAGACTTCATTTACTGGAGAATTAGTGAATCTGTTCTAATGGTGGATGCCCCCCCCCCACATGCCCAAAACTAATAATCCAGTACCTTCATTCTGTTTCACTTTTTATAAAACACAGGAAATAAGTCAACTGTAAAATTATAATAGTAATCAAACAAACTGTTGTAGACAATGTAAGGATTTGTGAAACATCTTGAATTTTTTTTTTTTTTTTTTTTAAACAGCACAGGAAGGGTTGTGCTGTTTATTGCCAATGGATGCCAACAGCTCAGGAAATTCAATAGCTAACAAAAATGTACCACTTAGCATGAGTCAAAGGGCGTAAGGTGTGAAGTACCCAAATATGCCCGACGCTAAATACACAGCCACACCGAGCTGCCTGTACGTTCATTGTGTGCATAATTTGGTACATTTTCAAGGAGCTTTGTGGGCGAGTAGCAGACTGAGTAATACCTCTGGTTATCCGTTAGGGCAGAGTTGTTTAGATTACAGGTGGCGTTGGTGAAAGTACATTAGTACTAAAGTTTTTCAGCACAGATGATCCTGGACATCATTATGTTAATTGATATGTGCATAAAGTAACAGGTAATAGAAACATAACTGACACAAATCTCTTTTTAAGAAAATAAATTATTCATTTGACATACCTACAACAAATTTTAGTGTAATGACAGTTTAGTTTGAGGTGAACAGGGGGTAGGATTACATAAGATTAGCTTCTTCTTACTCCTTTGTGAATATATTGGACCATTATTTACTTATTACATACTTTTTTGCTTTGTTTCTGTTCTGTTTTTTTGTGTTTGCTTACCTTTGTTTTGTTGTGTACCCACGTGTCTGAAATAAACGTAAACATTTTTTTTTTTTTTTTAAATACTTGGGCACCAAGGGCATATCAAATATTATTGCAAATTTTGGCTAAAGACCGTAATAATATTATTAATGTTTTCATTCAAATTACTTACAACAAAAACTCTGACATGGCTTACCATTATTGGTTTCAAGCGAAACTGACTGAATTAATTTATTAAAACAAAGGGTTAGTGGACCAAACCGTTATATATCCATTTTGTTATCTTCAGGCACGTTGATGGGTCACAAAAACATGAAGTGTGATGTTCGTGTTAAGCCATTTATTCCCTGGATCCTCTTTACCGAATAAAAACCACTTTTATCTGTTCATCGACAGGATTGCTGGCCTAAATGCATGATTAATCTTTCTTTACCTCACAGTAGCAACCTCCACTTTAACAAGCCAACACTCCGATGTTACTGGTGCCATAAGGGCTATTTAAAGCATTTAATTTCAAACATTAAAGCGGCACAGATGATTGTCTGGAGAACTGTGAAGCTGATGCAGCAGAGCAATTGCTTTGTGCTTGACGCCGGCTGTTCAGCGAGGGGGACAGATGATCTTTGGATCCCCGAGTGATTAGCCGTTACCTTGGGAAAGGTCTCCACTGCTGCAAGTAAACACGTATGTTGGGAGGTTTAGACAAGCTGCGACAATAACACACACAACCTGTCACAACCTCAGCTCATATCACTGCTTGACACATAAGCAGGAACATTGGAATTTAGACAATCAAGCAGGTAAAATGATTTGGCTGTCGACTGAAAGGCATTTTTTTTCAATTCTCCGTCTTTAAACAATGAATAAATTCGTCTGTTGAATGCGTTGTCACGAAATTTCTCCGGCTGATAAATACGAGTGTTGTCTTTGTTGAGGAAGCGTAAAACATAGTCTTTGTGAAATATGAAAATGTCAAAGGAAAAGGCCATGGTATTCAAATCCCTAGTTAATTAGGGTTCCACTACCAGGAGGGTTTGAATGTTTGTGTTGAAGAACAGAAACATTTGCATTCCCCAAAGGGGGCACATGTCAACAGGATCGATAGGCTAGTCTCCCAACTCCTGTTCCGGCTCCAAAAAGCATCCAACTCAGCAGATCTTCTCCGCAGGAATCCCCCGAACTCAACACCAAATGTTCTCACAAGCTCACTGCCTCCATTTTTAGAGATTCCTCTGTTAGAATTAGTTCTGCAAAACATGCAAAAGTAAGCCTTCTATCATGACGTATTAAAATCATGGAAAAGGCAAAGGCCTCAGAACACTGAAAATGTTCCCTGACCTTTTAAATAACAGTCAAACGGCAACCACCATCCCCGCCACCTCCACTGCTTAGTGCGTCACTCAGAAAAAAAACAAAGCTCCAATCTCATTCTTAATCTAAAGGAAAGAACCGTGGTGGGATGGCAACTTAGAGAGGGAGAGGTGGAAGCATTTGACACAGAATTAATGAAATGGGTTTAGCAGTGGATTGTACAAGTACATGTTAACTCAACGTTACCACACTGAAGGTTAATGACCTTTTTGATTACTACCAGCCCTCTTTATTTGCCACTTATGTCATCACTTCATGATAAATGACCCTTAATTGATATTCCATAATGAAATCTAATATGTGGTAAACTAAAGTGGCCACCTACTCGGCATCTCGGGCTCGAAGCAACAGTCAACAGTTTGTCTGGTGGAGAGCCACAGCTGGTATTATGCAAGGGACGTTCTCAAACTTTGCACAATCCAAAATGGTAGCCAGTTAAATAAAGTAATGTGGAGTGATTGAAAGTCTAAGAAGTAGATATTATAGTGCCAACATTTATTATTTTCACAGCCAAGAAAACTTAGCTTCTTGAGCAGACTTTGCAAACCACTCTGCTCTTTGCAAACACTTCACATCTCATGTGAATTCATGAGATGGAAAACCCGCCATGACATAAGTCGAGGGTAAAATCATATAAAAACACCTTATTTTTTTCCATCAACACCAACACAAAATGGTGTGGGTGCCTTTTTAATTGACTGAGGCGCCAACAATTTACACTTCAAACATTGGAAGCACGATTTCTGCAGGCCAGATCCATACCATGCTACGTGGAGAGTGCAAGTAAACGGGCAGTACGAGAAAGTACTAAGATGAATAATTAAGATAGCATTAAAACACATTTGTTTAGTTTTTATTTGTGTCTGTGGGCCAATTGTTCCTTTATTTGTTGGCCTGTGCCAAATGGATGTCAGTTTTTGGAGCATTTCCAAAATTTAAATTGTTTCTCTTCCTGTAAAACAGCTTCAATGTTGTGGTGACTCATCCTGTGCTTTAGGGAGTTACACAGTTCTACGCACAATAAAAACGTAAAAATTTCGAAGCCCCACCACAACAAGTGTGAGGAACATGAAAGTGAGCATGACGTCACCATGTCACGAACGCCAACCGTGGTTTTTGAAATCAGTTGGAATCAGCGGCTATATACTGAAAATCTCAAACCTATTTGGAACAAGCATCCTAGTTTGAAGTGTTTTTACCCCGAAAACAGATCAAACCAATCAAAATTCACTATGACAGCCATTTCACAAAACCTCTGTGTGCATGGAGATGGAGATGCAACCACCTCATGCAAGCTGCTTTGGTCCCAACTTGTTTTGGCGTGAAATCCCAAAGGTCCATTTCAGAGTGAGCCTGATGTGTGGCTGGGCCAAATGCTGATGGAAACGCTGCTCCGATTATAATGCACATCTTCCACAAAGTCATGCACCTTCACTGTGACGGTGTCTGTGATGTGATGGCGGCCGATGATCCGATTGGCTCTCGCAGACCAAGAAGCCTGTGAAATCATGGATTTTCCTCACAGGACAACTTGTTGGAACAAAAAGAAGCTGCAGGTAACGGGCCGTATTCAGCACTCTTCATCATCTCTTGCTCCTCCATTGTTCAAAAAGTTGTTGTTCACATCGAGCACAGCAGGCATTATTAGTTTAGCAGAGCAAAGCTTGAAGCTCACTTTACCTTCCAAAGATTCAATATCATCAGGAAGGTAATTTTCATTTCTGTAGTGATGGCGAGGCAAGTCTATTTGTTAAATCACCGCTATTAAAATATCAAAGAGCACAGTTTAGGAGGAAATGCTCTTGAGAGGCTTCAACCACAGAATTTGGTTTTCATATGAAGAGAATGGAGCAAATACTGAAAAGCGATGATAAAATTGAGAAGCCCCCTGAAGCTCAACAAGATAAAATAAATTTGGGGTATGAATAGAAATGGGAGCAAATTTCTTCTGACTGGGACGAGTGTCAAAAACCTTATGCGGTAAAGTCATCCAGGCAAAAGAAAGGGATATGAAAAAAAAAAAAAAAAAATGAAAGAAATGATCAAATTAAAAAAAAATTTAAAGTAGTAATGTGTGGCATCATTCAATATTAACATATTGTTCCTACCCCACGTGTTCTGCCAAGTTTGTGAATAGCTGTACATGATCAGACTACATATTGTTAAAATAACCTACCAAGTTTATCATTGTGTAATCTTAGAAACAAAATGTATCAGTCAACATTGCAACTAGAGCCCTATGTGGACCGAGCACAAAAGAAGATGGATGAAGGGAGTACAGCTTTAAACTCTGAGGCAATGAAGCAGAATTAGTATTTAAGATTTTGTATTTAATTGACTCATCAGGTGACAATCTTTTACAGACATCAACCACATTGTTTAGCAAGAAATTGTACATTTTACAACTTAAAAAAAAAAAAATGTTATCAAAGAAAAGAGTGCCAACAACTGTGTGGTTATAATTTAAGAATTTCAATGAGCACCAAAACAAGTTTAAAAGATCAAATGTAAGGCCCGTGTTCAAACAATCTTTTTTGTGCACACCACTAATGGTCACTTTTATCCCAACTTTCTCTACAAAAGTTGTCAACATAGTCAGAGTTACAAGTCATTTAAAATAAACCATTTACACCAGTGGTCACCAGCAACAGCATGGACGAGAAGGAAATACAGAGTGATGATGTTCACAATAACATACTTAAACTGCAACGACCCAGTTTCAAACCATAACCAACCGACATGCATACAAACAAAAGGCATTACTCCCATTACTGACGCACGGGGAAATTTCACTTTCTATGGCTATTCAAACCAACAAGGGCTAAATTTATGCAGAGGTTAAAATTTAATTCATCAAACACACCTTGACTCGCACTCAGAGAACTTATTTTGCATTCTGCACAGCACCCTGGGCTTGATAAAACATGCACAGCCTAATCCTATATCTTCACTGATTGTCGCCATAATTCATGACAGAGAAAATGAACCTTGTGGAGGAGAGATAGCCTACTTCTGGATCTGTGCTCTCCTTGCCTTGGAAAAAGACAGTCTCGAATGTCACCCACAAAAAACAGATGAGCACAGAGCAAACACACATGGTCTGTTGACCCACAATAACACAATGCAGGAAAACGGGGCCTGAAGGTTTCCATTGTCTCAGCTCTCCACGGGGCAGCGCTGACTGACAGTTCAGCTGTAAGTAAAGCTGACATGGTATCACATCGCGGCAAGATTGTCGAAGGGTAGGAAGGACACGGCAACTGAAGGACACAGGACATTTATTGATATGGCCCAGTCCTCCCGTGCAGCGGTAGATGTCCTTCGGTGAAAGTGCCTTATTGCTTGGACATTAATCACTATTGTCATGAAGCGCAGGAAATAAGTGGACTAGTTTCCCCCAGCAGCACTTCCCTCCCTCGTTTCAAACATGCCTGGTCAAATTCAGTCTGTGTGTATGTGTGTGCAACAGTGCTCTGGGTTAGATGTTGCTGGGACAGATGAAATGATTTGGAGTGAAGTGGCTGTGAGTCATTCTGAATGATTAAAATGCGACTGTGACCAGCTTCCAGTATCCTGGCTGAAACACACACACACACACACACACACACACACACACACACACACACACACACACACACACACAGTAATGAAGTGATGACTGATTGCCTTGATTAACATAAGTTAAACAAATAAACAGTTTTAATCACTATTAATGTCAAATTACTGTGATTATCCTATAAAATAAACATTGTTCTCGAAACGTGGGGCTCACACCGACTGAAACGCTCCACTTCAGTATTCATTTCTGCAGAGAAATTTTCACCCTCCACGTTTGGGTTCACTCGCAGCTCTTCTCTCCCACTTCACAGTGTACATATTACACCAGATTGGTCTCTGCCAGACTGCTGTCTCTGAAGCATTAATTTCACCGGCGGACATATAAACGTCTATATTTATTGACAAGTGAAATTAAATTAACATTTAATGAGGATGCTTTACATTTGTTATCGTTTTTCTTCACGCGCATTAAACGGACAAGAAATGCTGCCGCTTCACTTCTGACGCGAGCATCTGAGGCAATTAAAAGGAGTAATACGCAGCCTGAAAGTATCGCCAGCCACATTGATTATAAATGAGCTGCAATTGTGTCTTCAATATGCTTGTAAAACAAAAGGACATCCAAGAACAACTGTTAACAACAATGCAAATGTTGCTGCTCAAGCAGAGGCAGCTCAATGGTGCTTCATCTCCAAAACCTATGTAAATCATGGCGAGAGACCCAATGCAACTGGAAACGTATGCAGGTGCAGGCAGTGGATAGCACTGCAAACTTAGCGCTGATCATCAAAACATGAGATACTAACTAAAGAAAGCACACAGGAATGACAACTCCAATAAAAACAGCAGAGGATAGAAATCATGTAAAAAAATAAAATAAAAAAAAATAAAAATAAAAAAGACGTTCACACTGCAGGCGAATGTGACCCAATTCCGATTTTCTGCTCACAACTGAGCCATATCCAAGATGTTTTGCGACACTATAAACGTTGCAATTCAGGCTTGTATTGAATCTGATGTCTGAACGCAAGAAACGCATGTATACAAATTCCACGTAACAGAAATCAGTCTGCTTCTGTAAACGGCGTCGTTGGCGTGATGTCGCGCCTTCTTCCGCGATTGCGGGTTACCGTGGGGTGGGAAAATGTTCACACTGTGAACGTAGCCTGAGCCACACTAACCGGAATCACCTCAACCGCGCTTTGATCCTTGTGATGGTGAAAGACTTCCCGCGGAGTCTTTGACCACTCGTGGTGCAGCGAAGCCAAACCCTCCCGTATTTGTCCGTTTTGTGAACCCACACAAAAGACACAAATGCGTGACTGTGCAATGCCAAACACATTATGATAAGGAGTTTACACTAATCCATGAATCAATAGATGAGTGGCTGATCTGCAGCAGGGCACTGGAAATGGTGAGGCACAGAGAGAAGGGCTAGTTCGTAAATATACGACAGAAAAATGCAGAATATAAACTTGTTGCTGTTCATTAAGTAATATAGCATCTCAAATGCACATTGTAATTCACACGCAAAACATTGTGCATTATAAAAAGGAAATGAGAAGATAGTTGTATATTTGGTTTAAAGGAGTGATTTCTTTTGGGAGGGCGAAAAAGAAATACCTGTATAAATGTATAATTACAACTAAAAATAATTGAATCACGTCCAATTGTGAAGCTGTCTGACGCCATCATGATAATTTATTCAAATATCCTAAGTTTGATCCACAACTTTTTATTCATTTCATTAGTTAAAAAGAAACCGAAATACTTTAATTGCTCAGACAGATCCTGTCACAATATCACATTTTATATCACACTGTATTCCCTAAAATGACACTGCCCCTCTTGATTGAATTTCAAATAGATGCTTGGGAGTGTACTCAAGTTA
The DNA here is from genome assembly GCF_963422515.1 of Blennius ocellaris. NCBI lineage: Eukaryota > Metazoa > Chordata > Actinopteri > Blenniiformes > Blenniidae > Blennius > Blennius ocellaris. The sequence goes on along the minus strand of NC_137653.1, from coordinate 11,158,333 downwards.
AAGTATTATCTTAAATCACCTTTCAACTGCATCTATATTTAATAAACTTCAACTATATAAAATATCTGTTTAAAGCAGAACTAGACCAGCAATAAAGTGTAAAAGCACTACATAGCAAGTGTCAATATAAAGCATTTTTGTTTTACCCTCTGAAATCATGTTGGCAAATCAAGAGGCTTGATAACCGTAATGAATTTGTAATTTGTTACTTTCACCCTTTGGTTTTTGCATAAATGCATCCGTAGCTACACATTCTGTGGGGTTGCAGAAAAAGAAAAAACAAAAACAAAAAGGTGGGGGCGGCTCATTTCACAAGCTGCTTCATGGAAATAATGGCCATTTTTCACAGCTGATCAGTTTGAGGTAAACATGCTGGGGTGCTTCTCCCAAACCACAACGGGTGGTCACTGCTAAACTAGTACATTATGACATAAAATGCATAACAAACATTGGTCCCCCCCCAAAAAAAAAAAACTGACTGCTGTGCCACAAAATTAACTCCACTTTTGGTCTAACCAGCTACTGCTCAAATAATCTTATCACCAACAATACTGCATTGTTGTTTTAAAGTCCCCCCCCCCCCCAACATCCAATTAGAAAGATAGATAATCTTGTCATTAAATTTCAAATGCAATAAGCAAAAGGATAAACACCGAATTATCGGCACACCAGTGAAAAGTGATTACAGTTGCAATGTTTCCCCATCGGACCATTTAGTGGGTGGCACGGGCAGCTGGTGGAGAGACAAGAGATAACGGTGCGCTGAGCCCATCTATGATTGAGACGTAGCATATGGTACCGTTGCCATTTTAAAAAACAGTAGAGCTTGGTTTTTGAGATGTTGTGTCAGTCCTGTACACATTGACGCAATTATCCAGAGAAGATACAGGGGACCTTGATGGTAATGAAAGTGCTGCCAACATCAGACATGTCCAGGCAGCTGCTATCCTGCTGGCACAGTAGTGCATCAGGACCTCATTAATGACATTAATAGCATGTTTGAGCGCTAATATCCTCTTTACAGTTGGCCGTGTTGGTTAAAATGGCCATTCGTTTTTCTGTTCAAGAATTCTGTCAAGTAACTGGTTCTATTCACATTTTTTTTTTTTTGGACTCCTTTATGTATTAATTATGCCATACAAGAACCTTTATAAACATGTATAGGAAGACACATGAGGATATATTGATATACTTCAGTAAAGTGCTATTTCTGTGAAACTATCAATCCTCAAAACACTAATGGCTTAATTACTAGTTGCACACAAAAGCTGTTGGTAAACAAAGGTGCATTTTGTCCTTGTATGAAAAGTGAACCATTTACTTTGCAGATTTTATGCACAAGTTAGTTCTGATGTCAATTTGTGTTTTAAAAAAACAACATTTTTTTAAATGACACTGATTTTGACGCAATGTATTGAGATGTAACCCTTCTATCGTGGTAAAACTTGCATGATATTTAATAAATGTACCTTTGGTGGGCGTTTTAAAGTTATCTTCCACAGACACTAATGACTACAGTTTGGTGAACTACATACATAAACACAGATGACATTTTCTCTCTCTCTCTTTTTTTTTTTTAATCCACCCACTTTCAGCTGGCGCAGCAGTGAGCTTGCACTCCCTTTCTTGCAGGGTGTCGGAGGTCTGGGGAGACACGCTGTGTAAGAAAACGCAACTGTACAGCGCTCGTACGACGACGAGCCAGCATAGCTCCAAACTGAAGACATGAGGACGTGGAAGCATGTGGGGGAGAAATGGGGGGTTTGGGGGTGAGGGATGGGAGGAGGGGTGACTCAGAGAGGAACCCTTCTCCTGTGTTACATCACTGCTCCTTAATATAGAGGCCGATTGGTGCCACAGAAGAAAAATCATATGGTTAACTGTCAACACAGTATTATTTCACAGCCGTTAACATGAGAAAGCAGTTTCACAAGTACCCCCCCCCCATTACATTTTTATCACTAGCAACTAAATACAATTTTTCTTCACTATTGACACAATGAATAGATGGTATATGAAAATACAGTCACAAGAAACAATAGTCCCAACAACCTTTTTATTTTATCTATCCAGGTACCAAAACCCTTCTTAATAAACTACAGAGTTAATATTGACACTCAGAAATATAAATTAATCTTGTTTAGTTAAGCACTCTTATCCAAGTGTTCTCTCCTGTTTTCAGATCATTGGCAGGTTGCAGCTTGTTCAAGTATCGGAAATTGAAAAAGTTTATCATAATCGATACTTTTGTGCACAACAACTTTACCATTTGAAGAGAGACAATTCACCAAATATACATCGTTACATTTATTTGCAATATTTATGTTCAGGATCTGTTTTCTGCAAGTGGCAGAACAATGGACAGGGAGAATTCCCCAAAAAGGCCACAACCTGGACTCAAACATATTGTTTCAGTATAATGATGCCTCGTGGCACTTTATTGCAGTTTTAATACCTTTTAGACACTTTTTAAACACCAAGTTGAGCATTTTGCACAAGAATTTCGCTCTGCTTATGTATATATTTGAATGACAAAAATATCTATCCATCTATTGTCCTTTAACAGTACTGATCACTGCATATTAATCCAAAATACTACATTTATCTGAGCCAATCTCATGAAGTCTAACACCGAATTTGTTTATATGTCTGACCTTGGAGTATTAACCCTCTCAGGTGTCTATTAAAAACCAAAACAAAGCTCAGAAATGACACAAATAAAACAACTAATCAAAACATAGACACTATGATAGACAGGTTTCAAATCCCTCTTTTTTTTTTTTTTTTAAGTCAAGCGGACTTGCTTAAGATTTTATGAAAGATTCACCTCCAATAATGACAGAAGATTCTGGAAGTTTAGATCTGATGGAGCACTTCCAATGAGAAGTGAAACTGAATAAATAACAGGAACGCAGTGACCGGGATGACCGAAAGTCCCCAAAGACGGAAGGGCGAACGTTCCACGATGAGGTTGGCATGTTGGGGAGAACAATACAACAATAACCAGCAAAAAATGTTTCAAGAACAATTCATGGTTGGTCCAAACATGAAATGCTGGGGAATAGGGTGGGAGGGGAGTCATCCACTGGTTTCCTTTTAACTGTACCAAAGTCCAGACGTCATCAAGGGTCGTAGAACCTTTGCTGGTCAGGCTTCCCTGTTGTGGACAGTTCCAGTTTCCTCCTTCAGCCCTCTTCTTAAAATTCACTTCTATCATATGGCTTTTAATGATCGAGAGTTTGGCATTTTCATTTATGCTCCCGTTCTTTTCAATATGAAGCACTTTGCAGCTATGGATTTGAAAAGCACGGAATAAATTAAGTCGTCTTTATCTAAAGAAGTAAAATTTGACTCCCTTCCCAACCCTGAGTTCTACCTTTAACGTCCTGTAAGAACAACCATTATTAATGACCAGATTGAGAATATCGGTACTTCCAAAAATGGAACCAAGCATCCCCAAACAATGGAAATTTGACAATATTTACACTGAAGTCACCAATTTCAAATTATTCCACATTTTATGTACAGATTTTACATCAAGAGGCCAAGATGCCTTCAAATAAAAGGCTCATTAACATACATGTGTAGAAATAGGATCGATATAAACTACCGTTTCAATAGCTATATGAAATAAAATATTTAACCTCTTTCACTGACCACATCGGCTTAGATTTCCCCCTCACACATTAAGCTTATGTAAAATAGAATATCCAATTGCTATCGTCAATAACAACTATGGCATTTGATCAGAAAGAAGATGAGCGATATCACTACTATCAGTGTGTAAATCAAAATGTAAACTTAAAAAAAAAATCGTTAATTTGCTATAGATACAACATCAGGGGTCACAATCGATTCAGTGTCGATTAACGCAAAAGCAGGACTCGATCAGTGCCTCTGTGGCATTAGTCGCCCTTCATACATGCGCATCCATCCACGAACCAACAGCGCTAACTATCGCCCTCATCTCGCCTCGACCTACGCACATGACGAGGAGACGCACACCGATCATACCACACACAAACTGGGACCACAACTCGTGCGAGCCTGGCAGGAAAAACTTAGGACACCATGTAAACACCGCTGTGAAGCGACAGGCCACACCGCCGGGATGGAGGAGGGGGGGGGAAATCACGGCCATATCACGAGAAACAAAGTGAAAATATTAAAGTACACATCGCCATGGGGAACGTTTCAGTGAGTCTCTTCACGTTAATGCACCGCATGCATGTTGATGAGTGTGGGCAAACCGAGCGGACAGGAAACGAGCCGAGGGGTCCAGAGACAGGATCAGGATCAGTTCAAATGTTTTAGTTATTTTGCAGACACGTTAACGCAGCACGTAGTTTGCGCCACAGTCCGGTTGCCTAATCAATAACATGCGCGCAAATCCCGGAGCCTGAACGCCTCACCGTTAAACACAACCCCGCTGGCTCGGCCCTGAAATCCCACACAATCCAGCCTCTGGGAGAGGAAGGAAGAAGAAAAGAAAAAAAAAAAAAAAAAGAAGAAAAAACCTCGGATTTTCCCTTTCCCAGCCTTGATTTAAAAAAGAAAAACAGCCCCACAGTACGTGACGGCCGTTACAGTAGTACTTACCAGGTTGACAGTCTTTGTGTTTGGGCAAGGTTAAAAAAATTAAGGATAAAATCCACCAGTAACTCGGTTCCCGTATTCTCCGCATGTTAGACTACTCATCGAGAGCAACAAGAAGGCAACGGGTGACAAAGTTTTTTTGTTTTTCGTTTTTCCTCTTCACTGGCAAAACACACGCACACACACACAAAAAAAAATAAATGTCACACTCAAGCGGAGCTGAAAACGAAGTTGGCACAGCGGCCACGAAGGCAGAGCATCAAAGTAACGAGGCTACAGTCACTGTTTCACTTTTTCAATATATATATAGTTCTTTAAAAAAAAAAAAAAAAAAGGACGAGTTTATTCGCCTCCTGTCCGAGCAGAGACCTCTTTTAGCTTCGAGGAATAAAACGGTGCGAGCACCGCGGAGGTGCGGGAACAGTTCACGAGCTGTAGTCGGACTCCTCCGTGTGTCTGCAGCGGGCTTCCAGATAGCGACATTCCCGAAGTGTGGACGGTCTCCACCGGCGATCGATCGCCGCCTTTAACTACCGGAGAGAAGGGCGAAAAGAAGTGCACGAGCAATATTGATCGCACGTGGTCATTATTAAGTGATTATCCGCGGCGCGAGCGAAGCGAAGGGTGAAGCGGGAGGCGGAGAGGAAGAGAAAAAGTGGAGCTGGAAATGTCCCATTCTTCCATCCAGGAAGTAGACTGTAGCGGTCAGGCATGCACGGATATGTGGCTACTGCTGCTCCGGTCCCATCCTACCGGACAGGCTGCGCATGAGTGTGAGTATGAGTGAGAGAGAGAGAGAGAGAGTGTGTGTGTGAGTGCATGCGGAGTGCATGCGTCCTATGTGTGTGTGTGTGAGGGAGAGGGAGAGGGAGAGAGAGCGTCTGAGGGTGGAGGGGGGGGGGCGCTTCTTGGATTTGCTCAATGCAAAATGACTGGTAACGGACCCAGAGGCAGCTATTCTGTCTGAAGGTGCTGCGATAAGAAAGACTGCAGAAATCAATGGCTTGTGTCGGACTGGCAAGTCACCGTGGTTTATATGCACTGGATCCCCACTGCCTCTTTTCTAAGTGTTGCATCAAACACGAGGAAATATATATATATATATAGCATCCCAGAAAAAGGAAAAAAAAAAAAACTTAAAGCAGACACAGAGTCTGAAAGCTTGAACTGAACTATTAACAATTGACCTATATATAGACTCAGGTATTAGACTTAGACCTCCCATCTGGATATTTTAATGCACACCTGAGCTATTCAAAAGTAAACCTAGATTATTTGAATAAGATTTGGATTCTGTCAAAGAACACTTCTCATACTTTAAGCAACAAATCATGGCTGTCGTCAGGGGAGGAGGGCTTCAAATAATAATTACAAAAAAAAAAAAGTTAGGCATTCATCTATTATGCAAAACTGATTTTTAATGTACCATTTAATTTCATTAAAAAAATGTTATGTATATAGGCTAACAAGAAAAATAGTGTGGACCTGCACAAATATGCACCTGGCGTAAAGCGCATGTGCATAAGGGGTAACCCCGGCATGCAGGTTTTTGGACTGTGGGGGAGAACCCATGGAAACTCCACACAGAAAGGCCAAGGCCACTATTTAAACCCACGACCATATGACTGTGAGGCTTTTCTCTACTGGACACCTTTTTTAATACCTGATCAAGATGGTTGAAAACTGAAATTGGGTGTCTTTAATGAAGATGTTGTTATAATCAATGATTTAAAAGTTTTAAAGGATCTAGATTCATAAAATTTTGTTTAAAAAAACACACCTATTTATTGGAAAGGGCTTATTTAATTAAAAGAAAAAAATGCGACTGGATTATCCATGTATAGAGAGACCCAGTCAGTCACAACTCGACTTTGCACTGTTTAAAAGACAGATCAGTCAAATCAGACCTGGGATTTTTAAACAGGACATAGATGCTTTGTAGTCGTTTTGAATTCTTGAAACTGCACGTGCACTCTTTAAAGCAAAGTTGTATTCTTTTCATCACAACTGGACTCTTTGAGGTACACGTGGATTCTTTCAATTGAACCCAGACTCCTCACAGTAAACCTGAATTCTTTGAACCAGAGCCTTTAAAATTAATTTCTTCACAATCCCGGGTAAAACAGCAAAACAAAATCATCTCATTGAATGGTTGAACAGCACTTCCAAGGGCTAGGCTGGACAAAGTGTGAAGTGGAACCATTTTTAAACGATCATAGAAGAATCCACTGGTTCCTAGTCACCCTCGAATCCTGTCTTCTCACTGTTGCTGCTCCCTCCCAGGCCCTATTATTAAAATGACCCTTGTGTGACCACACAGTAAGGCCCCTTTGCCTCCTGCTGGCAGAGCTGTGAATGGAATACTTTAGCAGTAATCATCACCTGGAAATCACCGTGTGCAAGTGTGTGCTGATTGGAGAATTATGCATCCACTGGTGATACTCCCCTAGGTAAATGTGTAGTCAGTGGTGTTCCTGCAGAACTATCCAGCTGGACATTTAATTTGAGGAATCTGATTAAATTTCTCATTTAATTACCCAGTTCTCTGCAGGGCCATTGAGGACAGTCACAAGGGCCCTTTGCTTTTAATGTGGGCCATCTGCTTCCTCTCCAAAATGCCTACCTTTTCAAAGCCCCCACAGCCTCGTGGGCATCATCGCATGATCCTCCAGGCTGCACTACCTCCATACACGCTTGCAAAACACCATCGTGGTTTGACAAATACTCCAAACCCGACCATTCTCACTGATCGAGTGTAATTAACCTGAACAGAAGTTGGTGCACGCTATTCAGTCATATTTTCACTCTTGCTCAGTCGGATGATACAACTACGTGGTGCTTTCGGTTCTTCATGAGGACTCGGAAAGTGCTTGTGCAGCTGATCCAGTGCACTGGTTGCCCAGGACATTAGATCACAACGTTGATGAGTATATCTGTTTGTCATTCTTTAGAAAAAAAAGGATTATTTCCACCACATATATATTTGAGCAAAATATATCATTTCAAAATACACAATAATCAAATAAAGCATGCACAGTGGTGTCATTTTAACAACCTTCACCTTAGAGCAGGTCTGTGATCGTATGTCTCTGTGTTTACCTTGTGATGAGCTGGCAACCTGTCCAGGATGCAAGATAGTGAGATGGGGGAGAATATTAATACACTGGAAGCCATTGTCATATTATTATGCACTAAAATATGCCTTTGTAAGGCTGCGATACACTATGACTGTAGCGGTCCATTGATGGACCCCAGAATTGTCTCTCTTTAATGTCCCTCACAACAATCACATGATATTTCTGTGCTTGCAGTCAATTATTGTCAATAGTAATGAACATACACACGTAAAACATAATGTACAGTACATCCGAATAGTGAAGAATCCTATTTAGAGATTTCAGCCCTATCTTATAAGTAGTTTTGGCCTACAGTTGCTCTATACTGTTACTTTTCTGTGTTTTAGCAGTTTATAGTCTGTTTTATGGGGAGGGAATTTTTTTTTTTTTTTATAATTTCCGGTTCCAGTAACTTCTAACTTCTGTTTCTTTTTCTGAGTTGATAGTGAACAGCATATTTTTAGTTTCAGCACAGATGGTCCAACATTTGTGATATTCTCTGCTATTAGCTAACTAAACAATTGATTCATAAAGAAAATAAATAAATGACAGATGAATCTATAATGACAGTACTTCCAAGATACAGTCTTGATGCAACTGTCGAAATATTGCAAATAACAGTAGTTCCACTGTGTCCTTTTTCCAGGTTCCAGCAAATACATTTTCATGTACTGGTAACATGCACGTGGTCAAGTCAGAGAGGGGGGACTGTACACAAGCAGGAATTGATTGAAATTTAATTAATTGTTAGTCTGAAATTAAATGTCCATGATCATACTTGTGGTCATAATTTAATCAATAAGTCCACAGGCTCCTCAAAGTCAAAGCTGTGATGTTTTCCTTTGCAAACATTGCCTAGCTGCTGTTTGGAAATGAACCATGACACAAGCTCAGCTCAAAGAAAAAAAAAAAATAGGGATGGAAGAGAGCCAGAGTGTAGTTTATATTTTAATTAGATTGCATTCAAATAGCAGTGAGACAAAGCAGCTGGGTGACATGCTCTTTGCGAGAATCCCTAACTTAAAAATATTGAGAAGATATGAGTGCTTCATCACATTCATCATTGGAGGTACGTACTTGCATTTTATTTACTGGTATTTTTTTTTTTTTTTGCAGTTGCACCTCAGCTCTCAATTTTCTCCCAAACAGCAATACTTGTTGTCCTCCCTGCATGCAGAACGTCACTGACTGGAAAACATGTGGACGAAGGCATCTGGCAACACATTATGATTACACCGTTAAGTTGCACTCGTGAAATCCAGCCGGAAATGCACTCAGGTAACACTGCACTGATGTGGACAAAACCAAAACCATGGCCTGTATCATTTTTTTACACGCACGCACGTACAAACACACACACACACACACACACACACACACACACACACACACACACACACACACACACACATCTGCCATGACACCAGGATTGTCTTGTCCCACTGCTCTCCTCCCTCTTTTGCCCTTAAGTGGTCTGAGAATCACACTTGTATTATTTTTTCAAACACATTTCACATGTTGACAGTTTCTACATAATGTACGACCGTGTGCATCAATTATGTAATGCAATTCAGGCTATGACCATATATAATTTATTTGATTCTCGATCTCTTACATTATTTAATCAAAAGCTATTTTTACAATTATTACCCTCCCCAAATAGTTTTATCTTTTGTTGCTCTGTTCTCTAGTTTTCCATGTCAATACGTCATGTCACCGCTCTGAATCTGCCCCATATTTATGCTTCAGGAGGGTGTCAGCCAGAGCCAGACAGCCTTACAAAGAGAGGCACAAAAAACTGCAAAACAATAGTTCAAATGTAGCCAGTAGCCAGTCAGAGGCAGTTTTGCATTTATCTGATAAAATGCTAAAAATGTCCCCAAAAGTAAGTGGGATATGAGCCAGGAAGGCAATTAATGTTGCATAACGTGATCTTCTTGTTGAGTGTTGCTCTAATTTGATTAATCTTGAACAACTGCCAACTTAAATCATACGTCAAAAGTAGGTTAAGTTATATTTGCATAAGAACTACACGCTAAAAAAAAATAATTCTTATCTTTTTGAGCGATTTGAGGCCAATTTCAGAGCCAATGATATGTTATTGATCAAAAACGCAGAACTGCTTTGAAAAAAAAAAAGTCAAGTTTGTGGTAAAGCAACTTTCATTTCCAAATACTGAAGGATCATTCAGTTTGCTATAGCATCCAACCTTGGATCAAGGGCAGCTGGTGCCATTCCCAGCTGACTGCATGAATGGCAGGCAGACACAGAATCAAACCATCAAACTTACGGGAAATTTATATTGAAACAAATACGCAAACTCCACAGAAAGACTCAAAGTACCGGGATTCAACTTGAGGACTGCCCATTGTGAGACATACTGTAGGTGCTGTTCCTCCAATAAAGAACCAAACCTTTGTTTTTCAGATTAATGCCAGCCATTTTTGATGAGTTTTGTGGCTTTCTTGCTCGCCGCTGGCTTTATTTATAGCCTGTGTTGCATGACAGACAACTTAATCCATAACAAAGAACATTGAGTCGGATTTAATTTTTGTCAAAGTCATATCATTGTATGAAATACATAGAGAGGCCTCAGAAAAGTCGGTCTCCATTCTGATGTATTCTTATGCTGTGGGAAGTCACTTGCCAAACAGGATTGCATTCATGAGTTATACTGATGGAAAGCCGCATGCACAATCAATAAGCAAACAGGTCCAGATTGCAAAAGAAAACACAAAGTGGTTACTTTTTCCGCAGACAGCGAAGCCTTGGATACTGACACCGATTACAATTTCATTAAGGGATTTAAAGTCTGGGCTTTACTTTTGCAACTGTGTGTGAAAACATAGTTGCCCCTGAGAACAGGGGAGTGTTAATAACAATGACACTTAAACAAACAGGATTCTCTGAGAGCAGATGGGTCTGCTCTGAAGTTCCTGTGGAAACAGGAAGGTATCGCTGAGCTGCTGCTACCCCCTTCAAATTATTATTGATTAAACTCTGTTTCGTCATCTTCTCTCCTCTGGAGTGCAAAGACATCCCTGGAAGCCAGTGTTGAAATAAGCACAATGAAGCCCTGACACTTCTTGCACTGTCGGTGTTAACTGTGCCTCATTGTGTTAACATTTTTAGACTTACGGCACTTAAACACAGGGTGCTTTCATACTTTAAAAGACACAGAAGTAAATATAAACAATGGACATTTGTAAATGTAAAATATGCACGCTCATCTTTATTGTTGCCGAGATGAAACAAGGATTAGGATGCTAAAGAACAACTTCAGTTTGACTAATTAATTCTGGGATGTGTGGGATCACAGTCACTTTATTTTTTTCTCAGCTTATCATATTAAAGAAATACGGAGTCTCTCAAACTGTGGGGAAGAAAAGCTTTACCATGCAATGATATTATGTTTGGGTGTGTCTGACTCAATCTTGTAGGCTGGAAAATAATTTAGTGATAAGAGAAAACATGGAAAGTGTGACAGAGAGAGAGAGAAAGAGAGAGAGAGAGAGAGAGTTATGACATTACTGATTTGAAGCTGTAGTAGTTACTATTTGAAGCCAGTAGAGGGTGTCTGCAAAATTCATGCTGCCATTAATCACTGCAGTAGTTCAAACCACCTAGGACCATCAGTGAAGCTGCCGAAGAATATAAAGGCCTCATTTTTCACAGGAGGGCAACAAATTCCAGAAAAAGAACTTGTGGGTGATTCAATGGCAAAAAAATGGTGGTTAAAAATCCACAACATTGAGAGTGTAACTTGGTACAATAATTCACCAGAAGTCTTTTTAATGTAGGGCTTTTACAAAATGTTTATGCAGTGTTTTTGTCTTTGTTTTTTTGCCATATATGTGTTACCTTTGTTTGCGCATGTCCTCAGTACATGTTTTCAGCTGTCTTTTCAACATGGGAATTATAGAAATAAACAAGAAATTAATTCTGCATTGTAATGTTTGACCATTATACCAGACTCCCAAAATGATTACAATTGAGTACAACTTTTGTACCATAGTCAAAAATGGTCACTCCATATGTTCGATAGGAAATTGTGGCGTCAGTACAGAAAAGACACATCAGCAATGGACATGTAAGAGGGTTCAATCAGGCCTACTGTAGGACCTTGTAAAGTGGGGGGGGGGGGGGCGAAACAACCAAAATATTTGTTTTCCTGGTTACTGCTGTTCTGACTGTGACCACTGGAGGCAGCACTGTTTCAGTAATGCCAAAGGTGATCTTGCAACCAAGTTTGGCAAGTTCACTTATTACCAAAGACTTCGTACTTGTTTCTTGGAAACATAAGCACTCGTCTTTTGTGGGGCCATGTTCGTCATCCGAATTTGTATTTGGGCTTATTCTCATCCCCTGAATTTGTCTAGCATTTTTTTTTTTTATGATTAAATATTTGCACACTTTTCAGTTTACCAATTGGCATCCTGCTTATGATTGGCTCTGATTTTAATCGAAATTAATAATACTGAATCAATGCCAGAGTAAATGTGTCTATTTATTTCTTTGTCAGGAAGTGAGTGAGGCAGATTTAAATTAACTTAAAAGGAGAGAGGAGGGGGCCAAAGTGGAAAAGGCAAATCAATGCATTTTTGCCACTATAGTTAGAACCTTTCTAAACCCCTCATTTGTCTTTATTCAAGGAAATTATCACTTTTCTAGATGCAGATTATCTGCAATTTTTTCAGTTTCTGGATCGTAATCATTTTTAAATTGGGATCTTTTGCACTCCCTGTTGCACTAAGTTCACACCCTGCCACTAAAAGGAAAAGTATGAATGTAAATAATAATAATAATGTACACTTGTCAGATGTTTATCTGGTTTGTATTGCACTTGTTACTTGAATGTCTGCAAACTTTCAGATGGTATCTGCTTGATGCCATTTGATAAATATTTAATGTTCGAGTCGCAGTAAGTTTTTGCTGTGGTCATTGTGATTCTGTTAATCATTTTCTAATTCTGTCGTTATTCTTTTTGGAAAATATCTATGCAGTATATTCAATTCAATTTTAACAGAAAGACACTGGTTTGGGTTTTTTTTCCTCATAATTTGAGTTGCTTGTTTCGCTTTCGAGATCAGGCAACACTGAGATCCACAAACAAACAGAGGGCAACAATAATGTGAGCTTCAGAGTCAGTAATCCCAATCTTGCCCTCAGCCTGTTACCTTATTACTCACAATGTAGCATTCGCATCAACACGATAAGATGAGGGAGCGCTTTGAAAACAAGCTGGAAGTTGCAGAAAAACAATTTTTCGAGCAGCGACAGAGGAACAATGTGGAAGGTCAGGTTTCAGATTGAGCTTTTTCATCTCAATGTTTCCACTCAAGCTGAGGGGAAACTTTGAAGTTGTCAACCTTTCTATGGTTATTATGCATCTATTTTTATTTGTCTTGTCCAATGAAGGTCAAATTGAGGTTGTAGCCCCTGAACTCGAGTTCAACATAAACTGGTGACTGGAGCAAAACACAAATCTTCTGTCGCTGAAGACATTCAAATGCTCTGAGGGATGGATGTGGAATGGCTGCAGGGATAATAAGGACATTACAGGGTTGTGGAGAACAAACAGTTTGTCAACCCATGTTGTAATTTCTCAGCCCGTCTCTAAGTGATTGCAGTGATGGGCTGTAGCTGCTGCGTTTTGGTCATCACTATGGCATTACATCAGCCAGCGCTTTTTTATTTGCTGCTCAGTTTCTGAAGTAGATTGGAAGTCAGCTCATTGTTAAATTAGAGGGTGCTTTTATATCCTCACTCTGATTAAAAAGAGCAATGACAATACTCAAATTCCCATCATGTCCAAAGTCATTAAATTTGAGATACCTCTGACTTCAGTCAATAATTCAGAAGTTGCTGCATTACATCTCCCTCCTGGCCTTATCTGGCATCTTATTTCGGCACAGAGCAACGGCTGAAGCTGCCAGATGTTTGTACACATGGCCACACAGTGCTGAACAAAATAAGTTGTCACAGTAATGCGTTCCTAAAGGAAGTGAGCTTATCTTCATCGCAGTGAAAGAACTGCATTGTCTCTGTTGTACACCGCATCCATAATTTGATTCGAGGATGATATCTTACATGAATGTTTCCGCGCGGGGATCTGTTCAGGTTCGTGTGTGCGCTATCAACTGTGCACAGTAACTGTGGAGATCTTCAGAGGTTTTGCTTCACGTTCATACACGTCATCCCTCAAACCATCACAAGGTAGTAGTCTTCAGTTGAATGATTTCGCCACATCAAATCATTTGTCAAATTAAATGTGATACTTTGAAGGCCTGAGGTGGTCTGAAGGAATGACATGACGCACTTTTTTGTTCCTCCAAACTTCAGTTTCATAACTTCAGAGTGATGAGATGCCCCTTGGCGTAATCACACATTTTCAGCCCAACCCGTGGATGCGGAGAGCTGCTCACCCCTGAACCTGTTGCTGTTTTTGTTTCCTTGTTAACCACAAGGTTTTACTCCCTTTCATTTCTCCAGTGCAAATTCTTCTATTATTTCTTTTAATTTGTGGGTTCACAACTATAATATGAAAGGGCCTTGAGATGATTTAATTCAATGTTAGATAGATGCAATTCATTTGAATTGAATTGTGAACATTTTTGCACATTCAAGAGCCAAGAGTTTAGTTTATTTGACTGCTGATGTGTTGACTTTGTGACATGATGTCAACAATGAGCAGAGTACCCAGAGGGAAACATTGAGAGAACTGAGAGAAGTGATATTACTGTGCAGAGATATGCATGATAACAAATGCATTTTCAGTCTTTGTTCTGTTGTAACGTTTTATCACTTGTGCAAAGCCTATTCTCCAAATGCAATTTTATGCCCATTCAAAAGTGATATTTTTGGAGCTCAAAACTCTCTGATTTATACTGACAAGTCAGAGAAATACGTTCGTCGGTTTTAACACCAATTTGCACAAGCAGCCTGAATGTGACTGTGAAGTGTGAATGTATCAGATCAGGTCAAGCTCATCAAGGACTACTTTAATTTTAATATTCACAGGTACATGCCTTTCTACCATTTACAACTAAGTTAGAATATGTTTTTGCAGTGGCATTTGTCCGTTTGTGATGTTGGAAAGTCCACTTTTGTCAGATCCAGTGGGAGCAACCTGCCATGTGATAAACTGAGCATCGGTCAACAGTTTGGCTTGAGGCCATTGACTCAAGGTCGCATCAGCCACTTCCAACACGAATCTCAGAGGAAAGCCACTTTTTCTTGCCTGTGTTGTGGTCACTGTCCTGGGAAGATCACGAAGACAAACGCATGAAATTGAAACTGTCAGTAGGTCCGCTTGTGCTGTTGTGTTCATACCGTCCTTCAAGACTTTGACAACGCTGCAGGAGTTACAGCTTCACAACTCTCGCTTGAGAATGCTCAAAGTGTCGTCACAAAGAATGCATGGCGTGAATCTTTTCTAATTTATGAAACAGAAGCTGAGAAATCTCCAAGGTCATATTGACTGGGTGAACACCAGACAAGGACATACTTTTCTTTTTTCTTTTTTTCCCACCATGTACGATCTGAAAATATATTGTATTGCATTTTCCTTCAAGAGGAACGCTAATGTGCTGGACTCAGGAATCAAATTTTACTTGTTGCAATAAAATGACAAAATCAGACAACGTTCAAGGCTTGTGGACAAGTACAAAATCACTCATGAAAGTGCTGTAACATTAGTATATGCATCACCTATTAGGAGATCTAATGTATGCAAAACTGAGGGATGAATATTTTACTACCCTATTGCTTTATCATTGTATTTTTTTTATTTTTTTTTAATCTCGACTGCAAGTGTGAAAAATCATAAGCCAAAATCTGAAAGCAGCATCAGGGAGAACGCAGCCAAACAGTGCTGCTGGGCAGGTGCCTGGAGTTCCATTTGAGCAAAGCAATTATGAAAATTTAAGTTATGCAGATGAACAAAGGGATTGCAACTGGGAAATATGGCATTGTCCTCTATTTCTGTTACATGTGTTTCAAAACAAAACAAAAAAAAAAACCGTAGTGGACCCAAATTTAATTGGTAGATACGACAACTCTTTTTGTTTGGGGCAGTTGTAACTTGAAAATCTGTCGTGTTTCCATGGTTTTACTAATGCAGTCAATTTAAAGAGAAGAAAAATAGACCACAGGCAGTCGGCACGATGGACAGTGTGCTCCAAACAAGCCGGCAGCAAGGTCAACTGCTCACAGCTCTTTATCAGTCTGAATTATCTTTCGCTCTCATCATGAAACAACACATCTTTTCTCCTCTTTGTATTAAATTAGATTTCGCTGTTAAATGTCAAAATAGATCATGAGTGCTGTATTTGTTTGAATTTCAACATCTAACCCTAATCTGTGGATTGACGTCACAGTTTCTACAAGATGCTGAAACTGTCCATGCAGGTATATAAAGTAAAAATTTAAATAAAATAAAATAAAACAGGATTCTGATTCAGGTCAAACAAAATCAAAAACATTCTGTTCTTTAGGTATTACATGTTTCTTTTTTTCTCCCACAGTGCCACTGAGTCAACATACTGCAGCAAATGTAGGTTGATACAGTATATGGTTGCTTTAGTAACTGTCACAAGCTCATTCCTGTTTTTTACTGTATGCAGGCTCCTTGTTCTTTACAGACAGAGATCCACCAGAGAGTAAATGTTTAAAAAGAAAACAAGCATACAACTTTATTTACATAAATGGGGTTGCAGAAAATTAAAAACTCTAACAGTCAGCTTCTTTTTTTTTTTTTTGACACATTTTAGCATCGCGACGAGAACCCAGGTCCAAGTTGGTGTTCTCCAATTTACTCTCAGTCCAAAAAACATGCATTTCAGGTTATTTAGTGACTATAAATTTCCAGTTGGTGTGAAACTGAGTGTGTGTGACTGACTCGCTGTGTCGGAGCACTGTGATGGATTGGTGAACTGTGGTGAAAGAAGATGCATGGGTGTGTCGAGAAGTACAAGACAAGTGCAATATAATTAATGGCTATATTTAAAACAACATGATCAGGGATCTCTTTGCAGATACTCTTTAAATTTACTTGACCACACAGATATAAAAAATTGGCGCATATGATTACCTGTAAAACAATGTTGCTATACCCTCATTAAAAAAAAAAAAATAGAATTCAAGGTAGCCAGCAGGCGTGTGGGAAGGCAAGAAAAAAAACAACAACATTAAAACAATGTTTTCAACCAGCGAAGAATGAGATTAGTGCGCACTGCAGTATTTCTTAATATAGGTGATATGATGTTTGCTCCATGTGGGTTTTAACCACTATGCACAACCATGAGACTTTATTATTTCCCCAAAAAGTTTCAGTTATACTTGGGAGCAGCATAATAACAGAGTATTTAAAATATACTGTACACATGACCTTCAATATATGAAGTCTTACGGTATGATTGTATCTGTGAGTCGTCTCGATATGTGATATTTAATGAATATGGTACAGCACATGTAATCATGAAGGTTTTTGTTGCTGTTGTCTTTATGCCCCCAATGCAATGCCTGGAGCATATATCTAGACACCTTAATTTGTTTGTTTTGCAATGTGGGCTTTGCAGACGAGCTCCATTCAGGCTCCCCACCTGAATCATGGTGAGATTGATGCATGCTGAAGATCATTTTCTGAGCTACTCGTCTGTGCAGTGGCTCACATCCAGCACATGCTTTGTTTTAGGTCCCAGAGAAAAAGATGGATCCAAATCCAAGAGTAGACAAAAAGAAGCGTTCCTCCACCTGGATGCCAAGATTCTGCTTCGAATCAGATTAAACTACATTATCGGGTGTGCAAAATGGACTGAAAATAAATCAAGTTTTATTGTGTGCAGGAGACAGATACATGTCCCATGAGAGAAGAGTCAGTTGAAGACATTCACCGGAATTTCACGTTTTAAGGAAATGCAATAAATCCTCACAGGTTTAGCAGTGCTCCATGAATCACTTTTTACTAAATTATGTTGTCTGGATACCTTGCATTTGTACACTTAGCACAAAGGAAACATTCTGAGTGGGTCTATATTAAGAAAGATAGGGGCGGCAGACACAGCCTCATTTAGTTGTAAATTCCATTTTGCCGCAGAAATCAGTCACTGGATTTCTTCTGCGTACTGCTATGACAACTCTAGCGCTGCACTCTACAGATATATGATATAGGCCTACATCTGGATTCATTATAAACATACGATGGCAGGCTTGACAGTTGAAAAAACAATACACTCCAGACACTCCCCGAGCCTTTGTTTTATCGACCGGCTTCTTTCCGCAGTCGTTGTGAAGTCTATAATAAAAATGCATCAGATGCGTCTCCCTGTCCTCAGCAAAACGTCACTCAGGGGACAGCATGTAGACCTTTATGAGTGCTAATGACCCGCAGCTTTTAGAGTCTCACAACCATCAGCATAATTAGGTTCAGTGTCTGCACTCAACCTTTCGTTTATTCGCCCTTGGAAAAAAAAAAAGGCAAGTGATATTGACAAATGACCAAAAAAATGTCGAACTCGAATTACAAGGATGGTATACTCAAGCTGACGGTTCTAACACACACAACAAGGAATGAAAAAATAATAATAATGAAAAAATTCCCCACTGTCACTGCGATTTGATTGCAGGTAACTCTTTACTGTGATGCCTCCTATTTAGTGTTCATTGGCAGTCTTTAACATTTAATAAAGAACTACTCATTATTCTATTCATCCAAGCTTTGACTGTGTCTCTATTAAGCACATGTAATTGCTGAGAAACGGTTGTTTGCAAATCAATGTCAATTGTTGATGTTTATTAGTTCACAAAAGCGAAAGCTCTCCATTTCTGTCTCTCTCTCTCTCTCAAAACACACACTAATCAGCCAGAACATTATGACCCGACCACTGACAAGTGAATTACACTGA
This sequence comes from Blennius ocellaris, assembly GCF_963422515.1. Lineage (NCBI taxonomy): Eukaryota > Metazoa > Chordata > Actinopteri > Blenniiformes > Blenniidae > Blennius > Blennius ocellaris. The sequence continues at coordinate 11,139,717 of NC_137653.1, read as the reverse complement.
TTATCTCTATGAAGAGGTCTCAGAGAAACATGGGGAACCGACAACAGGATCATGGGCAATCGAGATCGTGGTTCAGCAGACAAGCTACTTGAGCTCAAACTGTTGGACAAGAAGTTCAATCCATGGAGGCTCCTCCTCAAAACTAACAAAACTTAAAGGATCGAACACTTTTACCTTTATGTTTCAGATCTGTTTCGGCAGTGAAGGCAGTACTTTTCTGATATTATAATGTTATGGATGATCAGTATCTTCTGCAATGATCTCAAGAGGATCTAAACATTAATAGAAATGAGTTTAGATTGAAGTGTAGTTATATTGCATTGCAATAATGTTGTGATTCACTATGATTGATGAAACAGTCTGTTGACTTCACATTTGTGTGAATAAATGTATGGTGGCCCAGAAGGATCAAGGCTGTTATATAGTGTGAAGAGTTGCTCAAGTATCGTTTTTTGTTTTTTTTACTGACTGATGAAGTGTTTAAATTTGTTTTATTAAATCTATAATTTTATGATGTCTCTCAATATTCTGATCACAAATACATAATTTTAATGTGATCATTGCAAATCCAGTCCTGATACAAGAGCAGCCATCCAGTAGCTGCTCTCTTATCAGAAATAGATGTTTCATAGGAAGAGTTGTCAAAACCCCAGGAATTGTGGTGTCAAATACCCTATGCTGAGTTCAAGTAAAGACGATCCAATTTTGGTTATTTTGTGTTAAATTATTCTGATCGCACCATTTTCATTCTGCAGAGTGGAGGTAACACTTATGATACAGAGGAGTCATGAAAACTATAGACAAGAGACAATTATAGCCTTAAAGGGGGCTTCAAGTTCATTAAAAAGTTGGTGACAGCACTAAATATGTACAGTTCAGAGTTCACATGCTTGAGTTAGAAAATAAATGCACATTTTGATGAGTAGTTATGATTGCCAGTGGTAATGATGGTCCTCAAATCTGTTCAATTGTTGATGTGCAGAAACTATTAACACAATATTTGCACATTGCCCATATAATGATGCACAAGCTGTTGTTCTAAGTTCATAAAGACACCTCTTCCTGCTCCTGCTTTAAATTCATAGGTAAAATAATGAATTATGGATGGGATCCCTCATGACTGATTATACCTCCCCCAACAATGTAACAACAATTAGCACCTCATGCTAATGTGGGAGCATGCTAAGTGTTTCGAAATGGAACAATACGCAATGATTACCATCTCATTTGTTTCTCCTATTACCCCTCTTCATTTGACATTTTGCTCAAAGAGAGTGGTGTGATTAAAAGAGTGAAAATCCATGCCTGTGGGATAAATTCTGTTTTCAGTTTAGTTTAGCTTTATTGATATCACTTAAGTGTGAATCATTCTTAATTTAATGTTTCTGGTAAATAATTAGTTCTTTTCCTGCTTGGTTTTAAGATAGTGACCCTTGTTTTGCAGAAGCCCAAACACAGTTAGACTTGTTTCTTCATTGACCAGATATCCTCACTCATTTAACACCAGTAAACCTGTATGTCTCCAAATGATGCTAAATGAGTTCAACTTTTTGAATATAGCTTAAATGACATGTAGAAGAAAAAAAAATCAAGGAATTGGTTTCCTGTCTTAGAAAGACAGATGTTAAGGCTGATACATGATGTGCCAAACGAGTAAAAACTCATTTTGAAAGTAAATACGCATGATTTCCAAAAAGAATCTGCTTTGACATGGTATAATATAACTTAATTTGTTTAATGACACCTCAGCTCGGATTGGTATTTGGATTCATTTAAAAAAAAAAAAATTTTTTTTTTAAAGTGAGTGGAGCATCATGTGTCGGAAATTAAACATTGCTTTCTTTATCTCAAGCACTCCATCAAACCCATGGAACCTGGTGCGTAGGAGAGGAACGGGAGGATAAAAAGTGCCATCCTCCCTGCAATGGATAAGAGATTGCAGATTGTCTGTACAGTCATTTCTGTTCTGTTTTCCAAACATCTCATTAGTTCTGAATTGTGAGGACGAGTGTTTTCATCACTGTTGAGCTCACAATCTCTCCATTCAGCACTGTCAAAATAACTCTGTGAGTTTGTTGCTGGTGACATCATTTCAACACTTTCCAGCGAGTTCAAAGCTGGACTCAGACGCTGACAGAAAGTCACGGTGTGTAATGGAGCCAACACTGAAAGCAAATCACTGTCCAAACTGTAATGAGGCTGAGTATATAAAAAAAAAAAGAAAAAGAAACAAGTTTCTGGACAGGGCTTTAACTACATCTATGTAGTTGAATCACGGTTCAGTTTCCTCTTCCAGATCAGTATTCTGCTGAGAATCACAATGGCAATCACGCTTACATTCAGTTATAATGATATGCATTGTGAAATAACACTGACACTGATTTTAGTCATTAACTTGCCATCGGGGTTGACAAGTATGGAAGAGAGAAGATTGCTATTTCAGTTCAATCTATATCTACAGTCCAGACTGCAAGTATCTGGACAGTTACACTTGGACTGTTTTTCAGGCACGGCACAATAGGAGTAATATGAAACCAAATTCTTGATTAATGTGTCACGTCTTGGCGGTAATATATTGTAGAAACACATCATTACGTGTAAAACAAACACTATCAGGGGAAGTTCACCCTCTTTAACTATTCCGAAAGGTTTGAGCTTCTAATATAATTGGAAGCCAAATAAAATGATCACATTTACTATTCGGTGGGAAATCGTTGACAGTAAGTGAATGCCTGAAGTTTTTGGCCTGCAGGCATTACCAGTTGCTCATTATTTTACCCTGGTGAGGGTCCGCAGACACTTCAGATCCTGTGTTTAGTGGTTAGCTGTCATTGCCGCCGGACTGATCGGTTACGGGCAGCTGTGAGTGTTTCTGCTGTCATTGTTAATTTCTGGGAATCAGCTTTGCATTAAATTCTACCACCGAATTTGTCCCAGTTAGACAAAGTATAAACCACAATCAATCCCACTGAACATGTGCAGTTATTGTCATTTGTTACTTACATTTTGATGGAACCCTTTTGCAGGCCGGCTTTGCCACGTTGGTCACTTGTTTGACACCCTGATTTGAAACAAACATTTTGATAGTGATGTTGAAATATATTTTCATCTTAAGCTCATGAAATACAACATGAACCAAACAAATAAAGCCAGAAACTGCATGTAGTAGCACAGTAAGTACAATAAGTATAATATAGTGGCCTTTATCTCATTCTTTGCCTGCAATTGTGACAAGACTATTTCACTTCACTCTGACTGACTTCACACGAGCACCTTAGAAACCACTTAATATTCTTACCTTAGTAACAATTAGGTTCAGTGTAAAAAGTGCTTGAAGATAGTTTATAAATGAATATGACATTACTGTACATATCTACATATATCCTATGCAGTCTATTGTTTTTACACACAGGATTTTTTTTTTTTTTAAAGAATGTTCATTTACATGAGCTATGTTTTGAAATTGTGAATTAAAAAGTTTAGCTTATGTAATGTATTTTGCTCATGTCTCTAATATATTGGTATATAGAGCATTAACAGCATTACTTGAATTATAGCATTTTCTAAAATCAGAAATGGAGTAACTGAAGCTTATGTAATTGATGTTAAAGCACTGCTCCGGAACTCAGTCAGACTCTATGGGCTGATGATATTTCACCGCTTCACCTTTAAAAGGTTTTTGGAAGCGTTAGTCGTGTGTTTTTGATTGTTGTTCCACTGATGATGGATGAAACGTGGTCAGATACATTTGGAGACTGGCCATGATCACACAGAATGCTAATGTGTATTCATTCTGTTGCTTCTGACACCCCCCCCCCCCCCCCCCCCAAAAAAAATAAATAAATCATCAATAAACACCATCAATAAGTCACCATGTTTGAACATGAGGTGGTACGCTTTAGGTCACCCCCCCACTATTTCCTCTTTCCATCATTTTGATAAAGGTTGATTCCTCTTGCATCAGTCCAGTGAACTTTGTTTTTACTTCTCTACTAGTTTTCCTTTAGTATTTCTGTGCAACCTCCAAGCTGACCTTTCTGTTCTCAAGCCGTAGCAAAGCTCTGGATTTAGTGCCGATGTCAGTCGCCTCTTATTCATTGACGAGGGGATTTGTATACAAGCAGTCTAGACAGCATTCCTGACTTACTGTACAGTGTGAAGGTTTTTATTTCTTCACTTCATGCTGCAAACAATCATATGATTAAACCATGATCATTCTTTTCTTTTGTGAACTTGATTTCTTTCAGCATTTGTTCCCAAATGTTGATGTTGCCAACGTCATCAATCTTTCATCATGACTTGTCGGGGCTCTGCAGCACAGTCACACTGATACGAAACACAACTGCTGCATCTGGATCAGAGGAACTTTTCTGCCCAAGAACCTTGGAGGGCATGACTTGTTTAGAGCATGTTATGTGGACAAACAGAACAGGGAACCTTTATATCTTCTACCTCTTCGTTTGTGGGTTGTTTTTTTTTAATCATCCGACTTTGCACTTTTTCTCCAGGACTCGCAAGGATAACCTGATCTCCTGTCAGTATGTTGTATAATCCCACTAATAAACAAACACAATGCATTTGTTGTAGCATACACAATGCATTTTGCATGTCAGTTTGAAAGTTGCTCTCAGCCTCTGTCGTACCCTGCTCTCCCTTACTATATCTATAACGGAAAGCCCCCAGCTCGCAGTCTGGATCCACAGAAGTTTCTCCTCACTCAAGTTGTTGCTTTTTTTTTTCTCAGCAAAATTCCACTCCCATGTTTTAACTGGCACCATATAAATGAAACTGAATCAAATTGAACTGAGCATCAATGATAGAAGATCACCTCCCAAAGCTGGTAAAATGGGACACTTCTAAAACAGACGTGAACGAAGCATTGGCAGAGAATCTACACAAACTTGTATTTATCCATGTATATATATATATATATATATATATATATATATATAGAGAGAGAGAGAGAGAGAGAGAGAGAGAGATTTTTTTTAATTGGTCAAAAAGAAATATTAAGTTGCATTTCAATAGCCTATTCTTTTTATTTTTCATTAAGAGCAACATGAATGTACACAAAAGACTTGAGAAGCATTTTAGGTGTATAGGAAGAAAGTCCCTCACAGTTCCAGCTTGAAAAGGCCAAAAGGCGACCAACGCAACACATATACAACACATATACAGCCAGTCCAAAAATCAACTGGACTTCAAAGGGCTATGGTGTCCAAGTTTTGTAATCTCAGAGAAAAGAGAGAAAACTGGCCAAAATATTGTGTACTGTGGCTAATGGTATGTGGATGGTCATGGTTGTGCGACTATCAACATTTTAAGATAAACTTCTGTCAAAGGTGGAAATTTCAGCTTCAGTATGCCGCACAACATGCCTGCTGCTATGAGCTACAGCTACTAACCAAGTGAAGAGCAGCAGAAATGTAAAAGAATGTAAACTGATAGACCATGTCCTCATTCCCCGTCCAAACATGTTTGTAAAGGCTACAACAGAATCATGACCATGAGCTCACTTTGTCAATTAATTTATGATAGAATAAATGTTGTAGACTGTTATTCTTGCAAAAATAAAATAGGTCATAAGAGTTGTCACGTCCGATCCACTGGAGAGTAACACGGCGCTGTTTGATTAAGTCTATGTTTTTATCAGTCAGATTCAGTTATTTCTTTGTTTCTATGTAAAGCACAGCTACAATTTAGCAGGTAAAAATCATATAAGATGGCTAAAATCACAGTCTCAAGAGAAAGAAGCAAGATGAACATGTGAGTTTAATCATTTTTACGAATAATCTTGTTGCACATCAAACAAGGAGAACTCTTATCTTGTAGTCTGAGATAACAAATGAGAAACTCCAATAAAATATTGTCTCAGAAACATAAATCACATGTCACCTGCCTGACACATTTCCATTTAAGTAATTAATATTGAGTTTCTGGCAACAGGCATCAGTAAGATAATTATTGATATGTTTAAAATAAAATAAGAAAAGTCTCAGAGGTAAAATACGTTTATTTAAAAAAGACAGTTTGATTTGCTTAAAGTGCCAATGATGCGGTTTCCCAGACTGTTTGATTCATGGGAGAGAAAATAGCAAACAACTACCAGTAATAAAATTGATGTTTGATGAGAAAACAATGAAAGCTAAAAGTAGTTACAGAATATAAGTGATTTATTGAAAAATGCAAAAAAACAAAACAAAACAAAACTCTTTTTTGCTATATAGAGCCAAACTGTGATGTAAAATTGTATCATCACAAACGAATTAAAGCTCATGACGGTAAAAATGTACGCATTGATTATTGAACCACTCTTCAGAAAAATAACCCGAGAGTCTCAAAAATCTGCTGCTCTACTGTATCCAATCTAACAGCTGGCCTGCTGTCGAGGGATGTTTAACTCATCAGCCTACACTTCTTTTCAGATAACTTATTCCCACGATATCTGGCCTTATAGCTGAGAGCAAGAATGATGCAAAGGTTGTTGGACTTCCATTGACGCTCATGTGACATGACTGCAACGAGCCATTCGCTGAAATGATAAGAAGGTCAAATATTACTATCAGCCATAATCTGTAAGAAGCTGAAATCTATTCTTTCTCCATTTTGCACTGCTTGTGAAGGAGTATAGAAATGGGTGGCTGTACTCTGAAGCCCTGCAGAAGTGACAACTGCTGCTGCCAATGTCTCAGTAATCACATTCCCTCCTCCCAATTTGTCACCCAGCCCTCCACTTTCTTTCCCAGCACAAATGAGTGCACACACACAGGAAGTGCTGTGATCTGTTCAAGCTCTCGAAGCTCCATTTCTACACTGTTTGAGGGGAAAAAAGGAAAGAAAGAAAAAAAAAGAAACCGTGCATCAAGAAGAGACAACTTTACATCCGTTCAAGATGTTGTGCAAATTAGAAATGCAAAATAATTAATGTGAAGTATAGAAACACAAGTAATAGCAGGTTCTGCTTAACCATTCATCACAGGTTGGCATGTGTTGATCAGACTGGGGCTGGATTCTCCTTAATGAGCAGAGTCCATGCTTGCCACATCATTGTGCCTGTCATCACTAAGTGAGGCTATTACCGTGTCTAATGAAGCTGATTCGGTTTTCCCGCAGTCCACATTACTCTATTCTAACCTGTTATTCTTTCTATAGAAAATTAAAAAGAATTACTCTCATTGTAGAGATTCACCAGCAGTGATGGTTGTTACATGGGATCTCGAGAGCTGAAGTCCCCCGACCTCCAGTGTGTGTGTGTGTGTGTGTGTGTGTGTGTGTGTGTGTGTGTGTGTGTGTGTGTGTGTGTGTGTGTGTGTGTGTGTGTGTGTGTGTGTGTGTGTGTGTGTGTGTGTGTGTGTGTGTGTGTGTGTGTGTGTGTGTGTGAAGTGCCTGAAAGCTACTCCACTGTTGACTATCCCCCAGTGAGAGCTGGCAGTACTGAAACGCAGAGAATTTGCAATAGAGTCCCATTAGATTGATGGTGCCTTCGTTTCGTTGCATGTTTCATTTCCCTGTTGTTTGCCACTTACAGCAGGACTACATCTTGGTGTAATTTTCCTGTGTATGGGAGAAGTTTTGCAAGTCTAATTCTTGCCCTTGAACTGAATCACAAAAAGCAGCGACAGCCATACAGTGTATTTGCATTTGGATCATTTAATATCACCACCGTCAAGGGTCATTAATCCTGTTCTTGTCTCATATACAATTTGTGCATCAATAATGTAGAGGGATGAGGAAATGGAGATATAAATCATTTTTATACTATAACACTTTCGATTAATCACACATTCAACTTTTTAATCAGCACAAGGGAAACAGAAAAAAATTACACCTCTCTTCTACTTGTGGTACCGTTTTGTTTTAAACAGTGTAGTGAAAATCTGTGGCAGGTTGGTTCAAACGCTGACACAAACACTTTAATTTGTTACCCAGCTTTGGGTAATCACACACCGCGAAGAGACGACAGCAAAATAACAGCAGCCTTACATTTAGAACCTGTAGCCAGCTCATTTAGCGCCGTACAACACCCACCGCTTAATTAGCTCTGTCAGTATCATCTGCAATTCTGAATGTTTTCACAGCATCATTTTGATGCTTGGCTGAAAGACACATTTTCTCTGTAATTTAGCTGGCTATTAATCTAATCATTGCCATATCTTTGGAGTGTTCTCTCACTTTAGTGGGCAGTTAGCCGTGATCAGACAGCCTACATTAAAACCTATGCTGTAGCAGCACAACACTAACTGTGCGACACATTTCAAGCACCAATTAAAATTATGATTAATGAGCAAAGCCACACAATTGCTTTTATTTACACTGAACTTGTGGAAGCCAGATCAGTTACCAATATATTGTCATTCAAGCCATATCATATATCAGGGGAGTAACAGCTAAGACACAGAGAGGCAAAACATACATAAACACAAAAACACAAGTAAAAATAATAAACTTAAGAGGTCAACCAAAGGCCTGTTGAATAAATATGTTTTCAACTGCCTCATAAAAGATTCACAGGAGTCGACCAATCCCAGCTGTAGGGGGAAGAGCACGATTCCACAGCTTTGGTGTTAAAAGCTTCAAAAGCACAGTCAGCACCGGATTTGTGAGAACGCCAGTAGTTTTTTGTTGGCCAGAGGTGAGAGCTCTATTTGGGGCATACAGGTGAAGGAGGTCGGTAATATACCAAGGTGTCTGACCACGTGTTAGGACTTTCACCTCTTACTCTGAGTTGAGTTTGAGATACAAATGTTTTTTTCTCTTTTCCACAGTCCAAAAACATGCTTTTGAGGAAAATTAGTGAGTCATTGATCACTGAGGGTCGAACCTTTATTCAGCTGGAATCGTGTTGTCAGTTGTCTTCCAATCCCAAGCTTGGAGGTTCGATCCCCCGTCATCACCAGAAGCGTGTGAGTGTGAACGGGTGAATGTGACTGATCATTTTGAGAGTGCTGAAGCATTAAAAAAAAGAAGAAAAAAAACACACTACAGTGTATGTAAGTGAAGTCCATAATATCATTAAATGGTTGAGAGAATCAGGAGGAATTCCTTCCATGTTTGAGGAATCCTGGGGAACAAGGCTGAAGGTCAATATTGGATGCTTATGATCTTTGCGCTCTCAGGCAGCAGCAGATTCTCTATTGGAAACCATTGCATGGCTTCAGGACCACTTCCATAAATAACTATTTGTGAGCTCAGTCTGCAAGTTAAAGCAGATGCTGCATGCTTGAGTTGTTTTTGTGAACCAACAACATGCCTCACACATTCTTTTTTTATTATTTTCATCATTTTCCGTATTTTAATGCATAAGGCACTTTGTAAGCCACATGCCCTCTCTCTCAATGTTAATAAGTGTGAAAAAGAGTTCATCAATCCTCTTTGAGAGTTATTTACCCTCTGAATTTTAAAGTATTGGCTGTCACCCATCCACCACCTTTCATAAAAAAAATGTGACAAACATGGAGATCCCATTACTTCCCTGCTGAAAGTTATGATAGGTCTGATATAACCTGGAAATAAATGAATAATAATAATAATAATAATAATAATAATAATAATAATAAAACAAAACAAGCAGGAGCTAAAACTTCAAAGTCACTTTGTGGAATAAAGTTCAGATTGTATTTTAGTTCAAGTATTTTTGTTGTTGTTTTTTTTTTTTTATTGCATTTTTTACTCACAATGCCTTGTGGCAGAGCATGCAGGAGTTTGCAACTAATTTAATATGAACATTGTGTCTCTGAATCATTTAACTCTATATATATATATATATTTATATATATATATCCTGTAAAATCAGTGACAAACGGTGGTAACTGCATGAGCTATTTTTCGTTTGAAAAATGATCATAAATATTGATGAGAAACACACGTGTAAGTTTAGCATTTATGCACAGAGGTAATCCCTCTATAATCTTTTCAGTTCTGTCATAGTCTACCAGTTCCTTTGTACCTGCAGTGGCAGATTTGTTTTAGTATTTATTTGTTATATGCTAATAATGTATTGTATTTTCCCTCTGCATTTGATTATGCACACTGGAAACATTCCCAACCTCATTAGCTGGTTGAGATAAATCTCGCCAACCATGCTTTGGTATTAATGCGATTCTCAATAGCTTTATCTCACATCAAAGCTGAAGAATTGGCCTGATGATAAAAGGTTTCGCTGAAGAAACTCTTTCTATTGACTTTTAAAAAGATAAGTGCCTCTATGGAAAATTAAACATGATTATTAAACATTAATTAGCACATTGTTCAAGACAATAACATAGCAGAGGTTAGGGTTCAGTGATGTGTGTCCATGAAGTGAATATGACAAATATGTAAATCCATTCAAAATGCCTTCAGATGAAGTGCACTCGTTATTAAAGTCAAAACTTCTGCGGTGTTTTGTAATAAAGACAAGTGAAACCCAGTAGTGTAACAATGCTAACACTGTTTAGAAAGCCTCCCTTAGAGCTTGAACTACATTGTCGACCTGATCAGCTCTGGACAGTTAACAAAGTACACAAGGTTATGCCTAATATGTGTCTATTTATTGATGATTGTTGCCAGCCAAATTCACAGTGAACAAAGCAGAATCATTAAACTCACCCTGACAAGCCAGAACATTAAGAACAATAGCAGTTTCATTCATTCAAACATCTACACAATAGGCTGACAGATCATACTGATACACACATTTATAATATTTAAGTGACGATGTGGAACTTGTATAGTCCACAATGAGTAATGAGTCTGGTCGAAGTTTGCTCCTGGGGTTAACATATTCAAAAAACAAGCAAACAGTTATTGTGTTATTAAATGTAACTAACAGGGCACAGTTAAACAAGAAAGAGCCATTTACTAGGTTACCCTCTTCAAAAAGAAGCGAAGAGTCACTGAAACCAACTAAGTGGTTACGGGTCACTAAAGGACCAACCACGAGTCTATAATACACAAAGCAAACAAGCACAATAATACCTATGTGCCATGGCAAAATGCAAATTCTCTGGGCTTTTATACTCCCACTGCTTATGAACCCATAATACACTTGCTTATTGCTCACCTGGGGAAAGAAAAAAGTGCCACAAGGGAAACTCTTAAATGTCCTCGTAGCGCACATTTCTTCTTCTATTCTGATTGCATAAGCCCCCACTTCACTAAAACCTGGGACAAGATTCACACAAGTCTTTTGAAAGGTAAGAGGTTTGTGTTCTTCTGCCTTGAGAGCCGAGTTCAACATGATTTCATGTTCGCGGGTCTTCACAAAAGATGACACAATGTCAAACACACTTATGACGCCCTGAGGAGGATAGTGCTCGCCACTCCACTCCGGGTTTTAATGGGGTTAAGTGAGCAGTCCAGTTGTGTGGCAAGATTTAAATGACTGACAGGGGCACTGTGATGTATTGGTCTGTTCATCTGCTCTGCTGATGATCACATACTGTAGTGTTTTAGTGGAAGCAAGAGGATAGCAGCTGTCTTATATTTAGACTGTTAGCCAGCTCATTTAGCACCACACTACCCCCACAGCTGAATTAGCTCCTTCGGCATCATCTGCATTTCTGAATGTTTTAGCATCCTGGAGTGGTGGCACATTTTCTTTGTCATTTTATTCCATTACTTATCCAAACATTGGTAAAGGCTCATCTTTATCTGCAGTTCAGCACACATTCTCACTGTTTGCCACAAATCCCACCCGTAACCAAATGTCTTATATCCTGCACTGCCGAGCAGGGAGATATGGGGAGGAAGACTGAAACGCTACTACTGTTCACAATTTCTGAAGTTTCCACAAGCTTTTTTTTGCTTTTTAACTCTTCCTATATCCTTAAACTCCTGTTTACTGTAGGAGTGCATCATTACTTTTGAATGTGCTCAGTCCTCCTGAAAGCAACATGAAAAATGTCTGATGAGAAGTTATTTTATGATCTTCGTACTTGTGACGTATGCACAGCTGTACATTAATGTCAACTCACCGTCAGAGGAACTGTTTGTATTTGATCTCAGCTGGTTTTTTGACGATTTTTTGGGTTGTAAATACTTCAGGAACAGGTGTTATGTTGAGTTTTCGCACATGAAGAAATCTGTATTGAAAGGGACAGCTTAAATTACTGTCGTGTATCTATTGCTTTAGATCTTTTAGAATAAAGGAGGAAACTGGCGTAAAATACCATGCATGCAGAGATGAACACACACAATCTCCTTGTAACTCTAATCAAGCACTCATTTCCAGTAACATAATCCCATTAACGTAATTTAGGCAACCTTAGCAAGTCAAATACAATACAGTATATAAAAATTAAACATTATATAAACATTTTGCTGCACAGATTAGAGTCTATATTCGACGACTGAACTTACATTGCCCAGCTTATTGAACAAATGGTACAGGTGCAATTAAAAACATTTATTTCCCTGAGCAGCAGCAACTACTATAAAACAGGCTCAGTTAATCCACCTGTGATTTATTAGCTGTGACAGGTCTACAGTCAAAACAAAAAAAGCTTTCTAAATCCGATTCATGTGGCGGAAGTCTTGCGATGCTGGCAAGCTGTTCAGGATTCATGTGAGCAAATATTTTCAGAAAAATGAAATGACAAGTGAATTACATAACTGACAGTTTTGTGACAGAAAAGCAAATAAAGAAAGATGATGGTTATCAAGCAAACATGTCAGTTAAATTCCAAAATGTGGACAAGCTCATCTTGCTTCTAGTGTTTTGTGGTTTGGTGGGTCTGGTGTCATGTTTACATGAACTATAGGAATGACAATATGTAGTTTGTGTTCTTGGTAATAAAGCTCAACTTTAACATACGATATGTTTGTATGCAGTTTTCCCATAAATATTAAAATCAGATAGCATAAAGAAAAGCACCTTTCCACATATTTACAGAGTTCGTGAAATTTGCATCATTCATTTCCCAAGTAGAAATCAAGTGAATTTAAGATATTGTGAATCATTTTGGGTGGTGACAGTCTCTTTACCTGGATGTGCACAAACTACTACTACTACTACTGTAGTTGGCATTGTACAGTGGTGCTAATGGTTATCACATTCACTAAATAACGAGGAGGGGGGATAACTTTTCTTTATATGTGGTGTTTAAACATTTTGTCTCCAGTCATGCATAGGTTTACTTTGGATTATTAGGTTTCTTCCCATAATCCGAAAGAAACCATGCATCTGAAGCTAAGTGGTGACTCAGATGTGTGAAATTCAGTGTGTGTGTGTGTGTGTGTGTGTCTATTGGTTCTCTGATGTACCTTGCCTTCATCCACAGTCAGCTGGAATCAAAAAAACAGTATGAAAGATGGGTGTAATACTATGTTTGTGAGCTTGGATACACCAGTATAATCATTAACAATAAAACAGGTGAGTCAACTTGCATCATAGTTTTGAGGAGAAGAAAATAAGGAAAAAATGTGTCTGGGCCACAAACACAATGGAAGAAGGGAGCCGTTTGCCACATTTCGCCCGGAGAATACAGAGTTTGCAGATGGACAGCAGGAGCAATTTATGTTTTCATAAACATTTAATTGCTCCACAATTAAATAATGAGGCGTGTTGAGATATATTCTAAAAATGCAGCCTGATAACAGCTTCCATTTCGTCACTGATCCTACAGAGACTGAGAACAATTTCTGCTGCTGTTTACATTCACACCTTACAGGAAAGTAGTTTTCACATAGGATATCCAAATACAGACGTGCAAAAAAGGTCTCGGGAGCCAGAATTGAGGGTTTTATTTCTTACAGCTGTATTGTTTGCCAGTATCCAACAGAGATAACACAGATAACGCGTACAATCCATCCTATCTACAAGGATGGCTGTTTGGGCCTCATGAGGATTCATTTTCCAAACATAAAACTGAACTACAACATGGCATCCATGTATTTTAATGAAAACGGCTTGAAAGTCATGAAAGTTTCCTCGCTCCTGGGTTTGCTTCTCCGTCGTCTCTGTTGCAGCACCGCGGGTGGTCACTGGGGAACCAAATCTCCTAACGACACTAAATCTGGTTTCCAGGATGTATCCGTGGGCAGAGCCTGGATACAAAAGAAATTGTGTTTTGAAAATGTTTTTGCAAAACTGCTCTGAATCCATTCGGCAGCATCTGACCGACTAAAACAACTCTAGTTATGAGCTTCTTGGATGAACATTTGAGAACGCTTCAGTTTTTGGTTCCAGATGGCTTATTGTCTCCTTCTAGCTTTACTGAGGTTTGATAAATTAATTGCTGACATCATTTAATGTAGTTCATTAGAAAAGATAGGAGATGATGCTGTGATCCAGTTGGCAGAAGAAAAAAACAACAACTTGCAAGGCACTATTCCACACAATGACTGTTCTACAGGAAAGTAAAGCTGATAGATGTGTCGATGGAGCTTTTTTAATGAGATAATGTTCTGAGCCTCATTTGGAGTAAAAGTGATTTGTGAGTGAAAATGGCTATCATGCATGGTAATTACATCAAAATGTCCACATGTGGTTTTCCATTTCTCACTGACTTGCTCGCAAGATATTAATAGTGCAAACCATGGATTTTTTTTATGGTGTGGGATGAGCTGGAGAGCTTGGGTGGGGCAAATCCGGAAGTCAGAGTTCTAGCATATCTTTTTTATCTCTTTTGATATTTCAGAAAAAAAACATGGTGAAAAGAAGTGGAGGGCAAAATTATAAAAATTTTTTTTTCTTTTAAACACCTTTTGGAGAGTAATTTGTTAAAAGTGCAAAGAGATCTACAGTTAAAACAGTGTAGTGTCATTCTATCAATCCACTTATCACTGGTTTTTATTGTCTGTGGATCATGACAATAAAAACGAGTAAGTCCAGCACTAAGCAAAGCGCTACAACTTGGTGTGAGATAAAACATGGGCATTGTGAGAGTTTTGCTGTACAATGTGGCCTTTGGAAACTCTGTTTTACATCATCCACAGGAAAATACCTGGAGAAAATACAAGTTTGTTGCTGAGAAAATCTAAATGACAAGTTATTTCCTGAAAAGGTCAGAGTTACTTAGGACCACAGCAGCATGAAGCAGTGGAGAAGTTTTCTTCAGCAAACTTGACATAGCCTATTACACTTTGTAGAGGCAGCAGACTGTAATTTATGATACTGTGCGAGCTGCCAGGAGCAGCCTAAGTCTGTCTAACAGTAACAGGTGTGAGAGTTAGATGTGTTGAGCTGAAAACAGCTTGTGTTCGTTTCCTGCCGCGGCAGATGGAGAGCGGTCTCCTCGAAGTGAGCTGGGTCATATGCAAGCGCGATTATACCAGAGACAGTGAGGAAGCGGAGGAATCCTGCTCTCCAGCCGTTTTTATATAAACGCTGAACATTAAAATCTGGTCACGGATGCAATGAGTCATCGAGGAGAAGCTGTAAGTGCAGCAAGCCAGATTTAGATCATTACTTTAAGTTATGGCATGATGCTGTAGTGGTAATTGCAATATAATGGGCCATCAATGTAAATGTGGATGTTGGTAATTGTAGCTGTCTCGCAGAAAATACACAACAAGAGAGTAAGTTCATTTTACATTACTGCTAATAAAAATGCTGCTTCAGTATCGCTCTTTCGCCGTGGCATGACATTGTGTAACTTTATGTTTATATTCAAAGTAATCATCCGGACTTTATCTCACTTACGTGCCAACAAGATGAGAAGTTTAGGTCAGTCAGATAAATTTAATCAGCTCAGAAAAAGCAAGTGGCTGCTTCAATGAAAACATTCAATGTGTTATGTTGGATTGAGCATTTGGGATGTATTAGCACAGGTCACTTTTTTTAGACCAGTCTAATCAGCAGAAAGTTAGTAGGCAGTATGTGTCTCAATTAAAGAGCCAAACAGTCAATTTATATGTGAATCAACACGGCCAGCATAAGAAATAATTTAACAGTGCAAGTAATGTTCTGCTTGAGTGAAAGGGCACTGCCGGCTTCACTTCACTGTCTCATTGGCATGCATAAAATAAGATATAGGCCTGCTAGAACCCTCTTCTTCACCTTAGCATTAATTGTTAGCTGCAGGAATGACTGTGACCTTCACTCATGAGTTGTTTAAGTACATGATGTGTACTTCCCATTCACCTTCACCTGTGCTGCAGCAGAAGCTGCCTGTTACGAGCACACGGAAGAATAGAAATACAATCTCTTGTATTGAGTTCTCTGAATTCTTTGTTGCTGTTGTTGTTGTTTTTTTTATTACTGTTTACAAAGCTGGAGTTTTCAACCTTAAATCTTCTCTGGTGCAGACTTGAATGCCCCAGAAGCCAACCCTATTATCAAAGAAGAGTGACAGAAATTGTGGTTGTGGCAAATAAACTGTTGTTAAGCTATAGATGAGGGAATAATGGGCTGCGTTAGTGCTGAATACTAAAAAGTGTGCTGACTGCATGCTCAGACTCTGTAACAAAGTTTGATTTTTTGGATAATTGTGACTACTTGTTTTGTTGACGGACACTATTGTTTATCATGCATGCTACTGAAAAAAAACAAAACCCAGATATAATTAGAACCATAATCTCACCCCGTTAGCCTCAGTTGGAAAGAAAACCCATAAAAACTTGGTGATCTGTGCTTTTGTCAGTGCAAACAATGTTCCTGTTTTATCTAAACCTGAATAAAGCATACACACAACATGCGCCAAAAAGCACAGTTATTACCTGGAGGAACACTCATGCTCTTGTGAATGTTTTTTTCCTCAGTTTCTTAAAAAAATCTGGAACAAATTCAACATTTCAAAACCAAAAAAATTCACATCATCGGGAGAAATTTCTCTTTCTGAGGAGAACTTATGCTGATTGTATTTCCAGCAATGCTAGAAAGTGTTGTATCGTGCAAAACGGCAATAAAAGCTAGTTGGTGTATGTCAAGGACAAAAAAAACGTTAATTTATAAATAGATATACAGTATACTGTGTAAGTTTAAAATGTTTAGACCAGTGGACATTTTATTTGAAAGTGTGCCTATTATAAATGTGACGCTGTCAATGGGATGGCACATACATTAGGCATTTTATTTTCATTTTATAAAATTGTCACATAAGATTCGATGTCACATATGTTTCAGATTTTATTAGAGAATAACACGTGGGCCTTGTATATTTAAAAATGTATTGTATTAAAATGTATTGCCAAGATTTAAAGAGCTCCAAAAGCCCTTTAGAAGAAAAAATGTACTGTATGTGCCTTGGAAAGTAGCAAAATATAGCGCAAGGTCTCCGCAACATGAAAAATTCATCTTTTTTTTTCAGGTCTCACTACCCGAGAAAAGAAAATGAGCTCAAACAGGCATGTGTATTGCAAAAAAGGAAGTCTTCAAAAATAGGAAAACACCATCCCGGGATATGCAAGTAGCTTCTACTTCTGGGCTGAGATTACATGCAAAATGCAAAGGAGAAGCCTCTGCTGTCCCCCCAAACAATTACAATAGTAAATATAAAGATAAATGAATCAAATGGCAGTTTGCCAATGGACACACACTGTGAGTTGCTGTTGTTGCACCGCTGGGTAGATTTTAATTGACCCTCTTGCTCCATATTGACAGGGACAGAAACATTTAGCCATTGTGTCCTTGAGTGGGACGTTTAATCCAAAGACTGTACATCAAGGTGGAAACAAACACCAGAGGTATATGTTTTAATGTTATGTATGATGGAAGGCTAATGGAAATCCATTAGGAAAATATAAATGCTAAGCATCTTCAATATTATTATTATTATTATTATTTTTTTTTTTTACCTTGGATGGTTAATTGGTAAACATGTACTCAGCGTGTCTGTGTGAAAGACATATGTTGCATGCATGCACAACATCACTGTTATTTGGATTGTTAAACAGCTGTCGGGTTGGAATAAATTGCGATGCTCATTTATAAACGTAATTCAATGTGAGGTGCAAGAAAGGCTTTTTGAGAAGTTATGCAACTCTTGGGTGAATAAGCCAACCTGGATCAGCTGGATTTTCCATGACAAATCATTTATTCACCAAATCATCACATAAACAGCTTTGCCTGACACTCTGTATGGCCATTCAATGAGAGGAGATCAACTTGCCCCCAGTGTTTTTTGTTGTTGTTTGTTTTGGGTTTTTTTTTAGTCTTGGCTGCATAATCAATCCTCTTAGCAGGATGTGAGATTGAGCGTCACGACGCATTCGTTGATGCTGCAGCACGGTGACGGGCACAGCGCATCTCCGCTGTGAGCCGATAACAATCGTCGGCTATCACAGCTCATTCAGGCCCTGCTCCAATGACAGAAGCGGCCTTTTCAAGATGTTAGCGATTAGCATTGGCTGGCCCCATCCCTAATGACATTTCTGAGCCTATACTCCAATGACAATACTCGGTACTGCAAGCATTAACATTCCAGCCACAGCAGGCTGGGTCAGAGGTGGCAGGCAGACAGGCAAGCGAGCAGAATGTCTGACAGCATGCCAAAAGCAGCACAGCTGTCCACTTTCCTGAAGACCACAAATGCCCCCTCAGTCATCCTTGGTGTCGTGGCGCAGCCTCACCCTCTGGTGCACAGGTTGTTGCTGACTCACCCGCTGCATACAGTGGCCACAAACAGACTGTGATGAATGGGCAAGTAAGCTGGCAGGTTCCTTTATCCATCTGAGTTATTTCCTCTGCAGATCGAGAAACAGAATATGTTTGGTAAGTAAAAAAAAAAAAAAAAAAAAAAAGCAGAGGGTATAGTAGAAATGAGCAGGGGCTGAAAACAAGTACTGGATAGCTCTCAAAAGTACATTTTCTTGACACAACTTCTCTCTGAGGGAAAAAAAAAAAGAAGCTCCTTTGAAGCAAGAATACAATGAGAGTAAAGACAGAAAAACAGACAGTCAAGAAATGACACATTTAAAGAGTACTAGCCAGTCTGTTTCTTTTAATTCCCCTGTCATATCCTGTCATAAAGTTTCCTTTAAAATACTGTTCCTCTTTAGTTTCCTGGATATGATGCCATAATAATAATTGCTAAACAGCCACAGTAACAGATGCTGACAGGTAAGCTGACAGATGGCTTTTTAAAGTCCACTGCGCTCAGAAAAACATATTTAATAAATAATACTGCATCATGTCAGAGATTAGGTGCTATTGTTTTTGAGAACATCACTGTGAAAAGAACCATTAGCAGTTATTTTCAGCACTAAGATAGAGAACCACGTTGGATTCATGCCCATCAGTGCAGCATTTAACCCCACACAGGTGCCACTGATGAAGCCTCTGATGAGTCAAAGAGATGATCTTTGTGATGAAACACAGACACTATGAGACTTTACGCTCTCCTGACTTCAAAATGAACACTGCAAGTCTGTCCTTTAAAGCTGACCTTCAATGAGCGCCTATCTCTGTGTGTGTGTGTGTGTGTTTAGATTGCCTATTTCACTCCCAGTGATTCATTATACATGCAATGAGATATGTGATTACCATTTTGAGCAACTCCACTACCCACACACACACACACACACACACACACACACACACACACACACACACACACACACACACACACACACACACACACACACACACACACACACACACACACACACACACACACACACACACACACACACACACACACACACACACAAACGCGCGCACGCACGCACACGCTTAATTGGTATAGCTAAAAAACAACAACCTTGTATTGTCTGTTTACATTTCAGCAACTTTATTATAGAAGCTGAAGATGTGTCAACTGGCAAAAATCTTTGAAAAACAAATGAATTTTCTGATGTGTTCTGCCACAAATGTGTGGATTTTTGATATTAGCTATTCTGGGTATTTCCTTGTTAATTGAAAATATTTTTATTATCATCCCCTAAAATCTCTGGTGGCATATTCTAATTATTATTTGTTTTCACTGCAAACGCCAAAACTCAGCCTAATTTGATACAGATGAGTAAAAACAGTTGGTTTCTTTACACTTGGAAGAGCTGGAATGATTATTCAATTATCAAAAGAGAGAAAAACAATACAGTAACACAAAAAACAAGAATGACCTCAGAAATAATCAGATGAACTTGCGCACTATAATCAATATGCAAGGGTCAAAGTAAAATATAAAAACATTGAGATTATATTCATAAATCCATCTTCTATACCTCTTTATCCTACTCAGGGTTAAATATTTCAGCTGATGTTGAGTGAAGGTCTCCAATTATGCTGTTTTTTGAGCTTGACTTTGTTGCACATGGTAAATTTAACATTTGTTGGCTCGCTGGAAGACAAAGTAGTTTCTATCTTCAGGCACAAGGCAATTCAAAGTGTTTCACAATAACTCAGAAATGCATTAAAATTAAACTTTGGAGGGACATGAAAAGGACATTTCAGATCATATATAAAAGTGAAGTAAGACAATAAACAGTTGGAAGAAAAATATCAAATACAATACAATAGAAGACGGATATAAACGCAATAGCTTCTGATGACTTTAACAGTCATTCACATCCCTATTTTACTGGTAAGCTGCAGTAAAGTAAAGTAGTTTCTCGGCTGATTTGAATGTGCAGACAGCTTCAGCCAACTGTTATTTCACATATAGGATATCAGTGCACTTGATCACTGAAGTAATGTGCTCCACTCGCTCTGTAGTCTGGGTGAGGATTGTGCATTTAGCTATAGATCTATGTAAATAAGTGTATGGTTTTTATAATCAGAATACACAAACAAATGTTCACTGTGTATACTTGGAGGCGTGGCTCCCAGCCTCTTGGGTCACTGAGAAGCAGAGGGACCATCGGGTTTCTTACAGTGATACAGTTCAAAAGCCTGCGTCTCTGATGTGTACGGTTGCGTCAGTGCCTGTGGCGTGGGCAGTTTACAAATCTTGAAAGGCTCCATTAATGCTGAAAATTATATATAGGTATTAGAGCAACATACTGTACTGTACTCCCATACTGACATCTTATCAAGGTTAGACCTGTGTATATCAGCAATAGAGTGCCACACAGTATAAGAGTCCATCCATCCATCCAGCCATCCCTCCATCCATCAATCATCCAAATGTCAGACAGAAATAAGACATTTCTCTCAGAAATTAATCCATCTTTTCCAAAATAACCAAATATTTTATTAAGAAGGAAAAATGTAAAATTTTGACCTAGTCTCTGTTCCATTGTGCACAATGGATGACGGCAATCGTGAATCATTGAAACCTAATTTTGTATATGTCGTCCAAGTCATCCTACCTGTTTTGAAACTGAGATTCAACTTTTACATCTTAAAATACCACTTGCACTGCAAGATATGAATGCCCTTGGCTGAAAGAGCCAAGAAATCTGGCCCTGCTTTTGTTATCAATTTTATCAACCTTTAACGAAGAAAAAAGTAAATCTTTGCATTCCACCATATTCAACCTTCACCTGCTCATTTTTTACATCTCACAGCAGCCGCAGGCATCGTGCTGCAGTTTATCAGCAGGATCATGAACCCTGAACCCAAAACCAAAGACTACGGTTGTACAAAATTGGCAACTGGCCTACAGGTTTTAATATCTCCATAATCTGCAGCGAGGCTCTGTTTGGAAATGGACAGGGTGAACTGTGAACCTATGAGAAGAGGAACCTATGCAAGTGACAATAGTTGCTTCTGAAGCAGTAATTCTCAACGGTTTGTTATCCACGCCTGATAACAATGCCTCACGAACAACCGCTGACATGGTGTTTGATGAACTGTATGCCCTGTTGGCCCTTTTAGTGGTCTTGTCTTGCTCCACAACCAATTAGGGACCATACACACAAATGCTGAAGAAGGCTGTATAGCTAAACATAGTCCAATGAAATATTAAAGTTTTCCATCTGAACACGGATACCCAGGGTTGCAAGAGTTATCCAGGAGTACAAAACAGAGGATTTGTCTTCAACTTCACTTTTTGACATAGATGAGCGTTACTCCAGTAATTACATTGACTCAGATGAAAATTCATGCCGAATGGTCCTTTTTTTTATCTCAACATATTACAGTTGACAGGCTTAGACTTTTAAATGCATTTTTCCTGTAGTTGTCTTAAAATCCACCACTGGTTCAGAACTTTTTGAGTCATAAAGGCTTGTTTTTCCAAGAAGAAAGATAGCTCTCCGTCAGCTGTCATTGTGGAGAATATTCTAATTACATTTGGGCACTATCTTTGGTTTTATTCAAGTCAGTGCCAGACAACAGAGTCCTGGCCAGGGAAGGGTCAGTACGCCAGAAAATCAAATTATGTGTGATTACACACCTATTGATTTATAAGCATCCAATCTATTTTATTGCCATCAGTGCAGTGAACCTTTTCGAGGGCAAAACTCAGTCTTGATGTAAAAGAAAAAAGTTGTTTTGTAAGATGGCGCTTCCATCTAATGGCTACAGAAATTTGACTGTTTGAAATGTATTTTTGTTTGAAAATCTCCACGTTATTTATTAATCTCATCTTGAGATACATTTCTTTGTTCTTCACTTTTTTTTCCCTCCAGGCATGCAGATTTTAGTCTCACAGGCACTAAGCCAATGGACTCTCCTGCTATATGCATTAAAGGCTTATGATTATATTCTATTAAACACAGACGACTGATTAACATTTGAAAATGTGTTTCAGAATCAACACCCTGTGTATTTCTGATCTTTAACCGTCAAATACTTTTAACAATTAATTCATTTCTTGAGGGACCTAATCCATCCATTTGATGTGCAACACTTTCCTTGTTTTTATAAATGCTCATTAAAACTTCGCCTCAGGTAATATGCACAGGTACATGGTCTGCAGAAATGGCTCATTGCACGCTGTGCACGTAAAGACACTTTCCACCACAGAACAGAAACTCAGCATGACAAAACCTAAAAATGCTGGTACTGCTAAACCCCCTAGCAAGGATAAACAAGATAATATGTGGTAATGCAAATGTTAAAACCTGCTTGCGTTTTTAATAATCACAGCTGGGTCGGAAACATGGAATGTCCACAGGGGCTCACGTGATGTCATTTGAGTTCAAACAAATGAAACTGCCATAACTGTATGTTGTCAAGGACTTGCAGTCTTCAAAAGATCATTTTGATCGAATGGTGATTAGTAAAAAAATATTTTTGACTCGAAACACTGAGCTCTTAACCACACATTGTGGATTAATTATATATGCAGGCGCACACTGAACTCAGACTTGATAGCGACAATAGTAATAATGATTAAATTCTTAATTTAACACCTTCTGCAACCATGTCTCAAGAAATTACATTTTATACAACTAAATTGCATCCTCTATTACATCTGAATGCACTGTTCGTTTCACCTGAATGACTGACGCTCCGCAGTGAATAACTCCAGTGGCAGGGGTTGAAGTTTTTTTTTTAAGGCGGACATTTCCCGACCCTTCATTATTTATGTAGCAACCTAGCTCCAAAAAAAGTAGACAGCAGTGCATTCAATAAAGATATTTAGACATTTGCATCAAAATACAAGCAGGTGAAAAAGATAATGAATTTTTGTGTCTGCACACAGAGATGCTGTAATTTTTACATTTCATTTGTTTGTTTACAATTTTCTTATTTTTCTTAGATTGTATCATAAAAAATTATTTTGGACACAAATATTATGATAACCAATGGAATAATTGGTATTCTGATTATGACAACATGACCACTTGCAATTGCGTCCATCTTCAATACTGATTTATCCAATTCATGATAGAAAATCAATGGCGAAGGCAGGAGACACCCTGGACAGTTCGGCAGTTAATGACAGGGAAAACAGAGAGTCATAAACATTGACATTCACACTAACAATTCACTTTTTTGGTTGTTGGTGTTTTTTGTACTGTGAAAGAAAAACCCACAAATGGATGCAAAGTCCAGACACAGAGGTCCACCAAACCCAAAGCAGACTCAAACTGGAGACATTCTTGCTATGAGGTGAGAGCGCTAACCACTATACTATTGTGCAGCCTGTTGCAAATACACTCTTCTCAGGAAGAATCCAGCTTCAATTAATTGTAAAAGAGAAAAGTACAAATACAATCCAATGTCAATTTTGTAAAAACAGTAAAGCTGGAGCCCCCACCATAATCTACTTCAACAAAAGCAGATAAGCAATGAGGAAAGAGTCACTTTTAAGGAAAGGAGCTCTCTCTAAAATGTTTCTCTTGTTATTTACTGAAGCCAAAGCATGTCAGGTAAAAACAATCGCTCAGGCCTGTGTGATTCAAATAGACAGATTGCTGTTCACAATAGAAAATGCAAATAACAGACTCTGTTACATTATGTAGGGTAGGCAGTGTTGCTGTTTGAGCAGGATGACTCACAGCACACTTTCCATATGAATAAATGTGCCCCAGGATTAACCCCAACTGGACACCTCAGACCACACAGGAAATAGATGATCTAGAGCATTTTATGTGCTGACAGTGCATGGGCCGATGTGTGGCTGTTCCCAAAATAAGCACTCAACATGGAGAGGCGTGCCGACGCAGCAAAATTATTAAAAAACAAGACTTAACTGCAACATAGCTACCTGAGGGGCTGTATACTGTATACAGGTGTTGCTAAGATTAAATGCTAATACCAATAAAATATTCAGTCAGAGAACGTGCATATTTACAGATATAATGCTGCAGTTTTTGTTTGGCTAACAGACTAATGAGCACCAGACTCCAGACAAGCTCTGCTTTTAAGGCCATTTAAAAAAAAAATGATACACATGTTGGAGATAGAGATGAAAAGCCACGATAAAGAAACACATTGTGAGGAAATTATTCATGTCTCTAAATGTTTCATCAAAGAAAACCACTCAGCTGCATAAAAACATCTCCGTGGATTAACTCGACAACACATGCATGTTCTTGGTGAGGTTTCTGTCTGCAATTGGTCCGAATCTGTCGTGTTGTTATTTTATGGAGGTTAATAAAAAGTTTATAAGGTGCACTGAGGTGAAACTAAGACAATCAAATACATCCTCTCATGCATGTTGTATTTGTTTTTGTGAAATGCAAGGTGTTAACTAGACATTATGGCGACTTTGTATGTAATTCAAACATATACTTTCAAAGGTAAATAGACTTCAGGATGGAGTACCTTTGAATGTCAGAGGAACTCGTAAAATTGTGGTTTAGTATTCATCCAGCTGGCTCCAGTAAAAAGTGCTCTGAATTGTTGGTTTGAAACCAATTTGTTAACATGATTAATGTCAATTGTTATGATTGTTGATTAAGTCATTTTGAGTGAATAGTGTTTCATATAGTAAGATTCAAGGCTGAAGAACTAAAAGGACTGACTTGAAGGAACTGAAACTAAAAGGAAGCACGAAGGGGATAGAGCTCATTTGTTCAATGTTAATGTGATGGAAAAAAGATGAGGTCAGCATGGCATCGGCGTCACGAAAGTGGAATCGATTCCAGATCAGATCTCACTTACATGAGAAACATGGGTGTAAAGTATTGATTATGGGTGCTCAGAAATCCTCAGTGCTTTAATCTGGCAGAGCCAGAAGCAGCAGTGTCCTTGTCCGTCTCTGACAAGATCATGATTATCTGAGGTCTGATTCTGTAAACTCTCCCCACTATTGGTTTCACAGCATTATCAACTGGTCAGTATAACATACATGGAAATCACACTTGCCAAAGGTGTTTAATGAAAAGCAGCAACTTCTATTTGCAGGATGATTTCCTTTGTATCACAACCATAAAGCTGGAAAATAAGTCTCAAAACGATGCAGCCTCATTTTCTATCCATAGAATGTAACAATACATTAAATCCTGTTGACAAACAGCACGGGAGTCTTGACATCCCTGCCAGAATTTATCGTTCGTTGTCTCTGTTTTTCCTGATTCCTGTGTTTCTACCAAATCCAGTAGAAATTTTAAGCTGTGGCAACAAAACAGCTTCCATACAAATATCTAATCTTTTGCAAGGTGACACTTTTAGACCTCAGAGGCGGTCCTCGTTCACAAGTCTCAATGATAATCTGCACTTACTTACATCATTGATTATGTCTGCGGAAGGGAAAGTCCACCGGGCATTCAATCCTGCTACTGCACTGAGGCAGAGAAACACGAAACAAACAAGATTAATAATAGCCTGTGGTGCTCATCCCTTGGGCCAAGCAGCTAACAACTCTTGACAAAACAGGGTTTAGAACAGCAGATGGATTGTCTGTAGAAATGAAGGGAATGTGCAATGGGAGTGTAATGAAGAAAGAGAGCTGGGTGCAGGCTTTTCCCCGAGTCCCTGCGAACGAGCCTATGGAAATTAAATCAGCCTGTGACAGTTCCCATCGACTGCTTCCACCTGGGGACAGTGACCACAGATATGAAGGCGCACTAATCAGCCTTTGGTTTATCTGAAGAAATGAATGCATCTAATAATCACAAACAATACTCTTGTGATTAACTAAAAAGACAGCCAGCTCTGAGGAGAGGTTCCACCAGGCTGGACTGAGAGATTGAATGCCAGTATCAAGAAATTGAACATCGGCATCAACATTCTGAGCTGTGACTGAAAATGTGACATGCATCAGAAAATTGCCTGCACCAGTACAGAATGTTGATTTGTGGGGTATTTTCAGTCACCAAATTAACGGCTACTGACTCTATATTGGTTTTAAAGTAAGCAATGTGATGTTTTTGAAGGAGAAATTAAAACATGAGCTGTATAATTATCACCCAAAACTGCTGTAAACATAGTGCCGGTGCAAGTTTGACCTTCTGTACTCAGGAATATTTGCATGAACCCATTCATTTAGTGTACAACGAGGCATCATTGCCAACATTTCAGGTGTACTCACTTTCTGTTTTTGGACCATCACAGTGGTGGATTAAGCATAAAGATCCCACTGGAGTCCAATAAATGAGCCCCCAGGCTCCCTTTTACCCCCTCCATTTAGCAGACCCCCTGTCGGCTAATTTGACTGTCTATGCTGCGTTTACGGTTTTTCCTCAGTCTAGACACAACACCACATAGACAAGATCGTTAGCAGTGCCAAATCCTGGACTATGTTCAGTGACAATTTTAGGTCGATTGCCAGATTGCCAGATTGCCAGTCCAAAACAAAGAAAAAACTAAACAAAAAATATAATTTACATTAAGAGGAGGAGGAGAATAAAAACAAAACAAGGCAATAGTTTATGGCAAAAGCTAATCTGATGAGATGCCAACTTTCTGAACTGAGTGTTAATGTCTATCCACCACTCAAAGATTCCCACACTGGGAATTATGAGTGGGGATATAAGGATACATGTATGCCAATAATATAAAATGCTACAACATAGCAAAACAATTTTATAGATATATGATATTTTTTCAAAATGAAATAAAAAGCAAACACTATTAAACATCAAAATGTTTAATCAATCTTCTTCTATTTGGTGTCAGTTTCACTTTGCAGCTAAATTAGTTTTTATGACCACACGCTGGTACTTGATAATATTCAAATGTGCCACTAGACTATCTGAAAAAAAAACATCTTGAAGAAAAACTATGCATTTTCTCAGCATATACTATGAACTGACGGATTCAGGTAACAACTATATAAACAGTATTTGGTTAAAAAAAAAAAAAAATCCACATTTAAATCATGAAAGACACACAAAACCCCTAGGCATGGAAAAATTAATAACATCTATGTGTGAACCAGTTTACAATCTATAGTTATACTCTTTATAGTCAGCTTACACCAGCACTAACCTCGACCACTTTTCACAATTTCTCAGCTCCTTTTATGTCAACCTTCAAGTGTGGGGGTGTAATAACCACTCAAGTTGTAATAGTTGGAAGTGTACACCTGCATTTTCCACCTTCTCTCTTGTTAAATATATTTATCATTGGCCATTTCATACCACGGCTCTAGTGCGTGACGCAGTTCATGAAAACCCTCATTCGTGATCCTACCATTTGGGTCGAGACTGTTACAAATAAAGCGAGGACTGAATTCGCTGTGCTTATTAGTGCTTATGAATGAGAAACTAGGCTTTTTTTTCTTTCTTTCTTTCTTTTTTTTAACTTTGCAACTGTCACATCAGGCTGAAGTCCTGCATGTTTGCTGTGTACTACATATACCAGAAAATCTTTGTCACTTGTGTTTGTCTTGTGGAGGTAATAGAAACAAAGTGTGCCTAAGCTAAAACACCAATTCCCCAGGTTTTCTTTTCCTCACTATAAACCTTTTTTCCTCTTCTTTTATTCAAGTTTCACACAATCGTAAGGTGTCTATTGATAGAGCATGTCAGTCCAGTCTGAAATCAGAATCTTTGCAGTTCCATCCCTTTCTTGTCCTCCATCCATCCTAATGGATTGTCCTAATCCCAAATATTTCCAAATGGAGGTCAAGCTCTCACATCGCCAGAGAAATTGTGCATGAATGTGACTCGCAACTTCAAGCGATAAAAAAACAAGTAATGTCCATTTACCATTTCAGAAAATTTCATGTCACATGTTTTTTGACATTTTGTCTCACCCACTACATAACCTCCAACTAGTTCATCCAGAGGCTTATAATTTTCCAGACAGGAGTAAATAATAGTCAGAGTTGACTTAATATTTCGCTAATACAAGCAAAATCTTTCCTGTACAGGGTTATTTTTCCCTGCACAGAAAAGCTACTCTGTCCCAGATTTCCTGAGAGGCGATTCCATTAAATAGATTAATTGGGGACTAAGCGACCTATAAAGACGAAACTGTAATAATGCAGGTCTTAAAGGTATATGATACTCAGACAGTCTTCCAATTAGGACCTCAAGATGAAGTAATAAAAGTAAGATGTATTTTAAAGTGGCTATAATCAATGTTTTATGTTAATAATAAATCACACAGCCTCCTTTACAGTACACGAAAGAAGTTCTTGTATTATGAATACACTGACAATTATCACCTATTTTCAACTTTATTGTTTCAACTTAACTGCTTTTATCTCTCTACTACAAAAGTGTTATATTTGGCAGCAGCAGGCAGTTCATTTCACTAAAAAGCTTGGTGCATGCATGCTGCCCAGCCCCAAACAGTAGACAGAGTCAGACAGAGACAGCAGGGGCAGGAGAACCACACCCCGAGTCTCCAGCAGGAACGCCCAGCCACACAGTGAATAACAAACAGACCAGGGCTGCTGAATAAAACAGTGCTAGGTGGCTTTAATCAGAAGGCAAAACTGCTAATGTTATGCTCATGTCTGTGAAAAACAGAGATCAGAGATCAAATCCAGAGGCTGTCAAGAAACTACACCCTCTGGAAGCCCCCCAGGCAGCTGGCAACACTGCAGTGATGTGAAGGCCAACTACTCGCCGACACATTTAATCAAGTAAGAGGGTCTACATTTAGACAGGCAGGGTCCACAGGGAGCGTGTAGAAGGTTCTCACGGCGAAATGAAGAGAAAGGGAGAAAAAGACCGGCTTGTCTGTGCTGAATTGATTCTCTCTATCCTTGATTGAAATTCACCCACGGCTATTTAAACACATCGCTACAGAAAAGGGATTCAGTTTGACTCCTTTACATTTATCACGGTGACCCTAAAATGTAAAAATAGCAAGCATTTTATGGTTTTTGACAGTAATTTAGAAATATACCCAGAAACCATAACAAAAGGTTATTGTTTGCACTACAAAGTAATGTAATTTTTACACATTGAAAAGTTGACGTATGAGGTCTCAGGAAGCTCTCAGAAATTTCAGGCTGTATGGGGATCAATATTAAGATATCTGAAGCTGTAGTTGATCCCTAATATCTATAATTTATGTGGACAATGTAAAATTAGGTGGACATTCACAGATTGTTAAACAACTTTATAACCCCTTTGTGAGTCTGTTTTGTTCTGATCTGTTTTGTTTTTGTTTTTGTTTCTGATTTTTTGTTTTGTTGTTTTGTTTGGATTTGTGTATTGTTTTTTCCTAATATTTTTCAAAAATACTTTAAGGTATATTATTTGTTCTTAAGGCACCTTGATATTTAATTGTATGGATGCTAATTAAGCAATATTTGTTTCTGTATTCCTACTTTGATGTAATTTGCCTCGTTAAAGTAAAAAACTCAATAAATATATATATTAAAAAAACAAAACAAAGTAATGTAATTTGATTTAAATGCTGTATATTAAGAAGCAGGCTGTACAGTAGGGCAGTGGTTACTATACGTTCCTCGCACAGATCCTAAATGGTATGTGTGTGATTGTCTGTCTCTGTGTGTTTGCCCTGTAATGGACTGGCGATCTGTCCAGGTTATATCCGACCCTCGCCCATGGTTCGCCGGTGAAGTGCCTCGAGCCCATGCACAGGATAAAGCGGTAAAGAATTTTGCAAAGCAACTCAATAAAATGGAAAACTGAAATCATGACAACGTGAGTCTTCTAAATCCGAGACGAGTGTTGATAAATCATGGTGCTGGGCCTACCTGATTATTTCACTCAAAGCTCTGCTACAACCGATGGGCAGTTTTCTAACTGATAAAAGTGTAGATTAGTCAGTTGGCGTCTTGTAATGCCTTTCCACGAAAGAGGTTCAATTTCTAAACATTTCTGAATATTCAAGAGAAACATAAAAAAAGATCTAAACACTTTCATGTTAACCTATAATGAATTAGCAGCAGTATATTTCAAGGCCTTACATCACTAGAGTCCCAAAATAGAATCTTCCTCTCTTTGAGTAATTTGATGTAGACATCAAGGACTACGATTTGTACGTGACTTCAGTCTTCAGAAGTCAAACGTTTGCTGAATGCGCCGTCTGTTCGAGTCACAATGTAAAGATAGTAGATCAAGCTTTGAAATCTCGTCTGCAGTATTTTGGTCCTTTTATACCGAGAGAACATCAGCTAGTAGGAAACAACACATATCGCAGTTTTGAAGGTTCTTCACAAGCGACATCTTAAATTACTTTGATGTGATTGGAGTCAAACTGAGGGCTACTCTGAAAGTGCCATTGTGCCCTCTACTGCTGAATCTATATACCCTAGGCTGGATGGAAGGGGCACACATACAGTATCACTCTGGCAGCCCACTCTGTCAATGTGCAGGAACAGCAACAAAACCTGGACAACAAGTAGGGGGTGGTGATTAATATTTAAACATAAAGCAACTTCCCGGATGATCATACTTTTGCATGTGAAAAGACAGAAGTGATTCAGAAAAAGAAAAAAAAACTAGAGCCAGTCACAAAAATGAGATGCCAGACTTGTTTGGCAAATGTTCCTTTTGTCGTCGGAAGACAAAATAACACTTGTTCTGAAATATTCCGTTTGAAATCAGGAGTCATGGTACAACCAGTTGCCAGAGCATAAAAAATGAATTAAATAATAAAAACATGATAAAAACAAGCAGAAATGCACAATGAACAAAGAGTTACAGCAGATCTAGAAGATCAGATAATACAAATAGAGCTCCATCCATCCAACTTTAGTCTGTTCTGCACAGTGATACTATCCCATTTCAATAATCATTCCTGTCAACAAACAATGTCTGTGGCGATGTATGTCAATGGAGAATTATGTGCAGTGAGTAGTTACAATACAGATATGACATCAATTGAGTGGTTTCCCTTCTCTGTTAACAATAAAGATTCAACCTTGAAATGGTCCATTCTGGTGGCTCTGTTGCATGCCGAGCATGGAGCGGAGGCTTGCACTGCCTTACTTAAAGTTGTTGCAATCGATATTTTTATATCAGCATTAAAGGTGCAAGGAAACTTGAGACAATATCAGCAAACCTACAGAAAATCCCAACTTTAATCCTACTTTATCCTTGAGTTTACTCCTCTTTGTCTATGCTTTCAACACACAATAATTATCTTTATCCACAAGGAAAAGGGTGAAAGCTGTGTTTTTTTTAGATTATTTCTTTGTCGTCACAATTGTTCTTGGAAAAACGTGTTTACTTCCATATAAAATGGCGTCACATTTGAGGGATGAGCAGCAGAGCTGCATATTTACTGCATATTTACTGCTGTTTCATAGAGAGTCTCTTAACTTTTTCATTTGTTTGCTGGTTCAAGTGTTTGTCTATGAAAGATAAGAATAGACTGCAAAACATCGTCAAAATCTGCTCTAAAATCATTGGCATTAAACAAAAAGACCTAGAGTCCCTATGGAAGGAGAGGGCTCTCAAGAAGGCTAAATGTATCTTGGGTCAGCCCCTCCATCCTCTGTCCTCAGAGTTTTCACTCATGCCTTCTGGACGCCGTTTTTATGTACCCTTTCGGAAAACAAATCGTTTTTCCAACTCTTTTGTCCCCTCTGTCACTGTACTGTTAAATTCTGAAGGGAGTGTGTTTAATCAACATAGACCGTATTGTAACGGGTCCTCTTAAATTCAATTATTGTCCGTTCTGTTGGAAGTGACACACAGTGAGTGTTTGTGCAATGTTCTGCTTTAAGATTGGCTACAAATGAATTGCCCTTTGGGACCAATAAAGTTTTCTGAATCTGAATCTGAATATGTGAGTAGCTCTTATGAAAGAATGGCCAGATCTTCTCAGGTAATGCCAAACTATTTGTCTTTTGGTGTCAAGTGTTATTTGGTGGGATGGATGGATTGAGGTCTCAAAAAAAAGACAAAGAATATTGTCAATCTATCAATTCATCCAGGCTATTGAACAAAATGAGCCTCAGCAATGGGTGGAAGAACCATATACAGTTACAAAATCTTAGCACCTTCCTGTTATGATGGTCAAGAGCTTGGCCAACCAGTATGGGGATGTTTAGTTGCTCTCTTTAAGTTCTGCTGAAATTACATTAGTTAGTAATCATCTCATTTCAATTGCAATGCTCGCTCTGCACACACTCCAGCAGAGAAGAAGCAGAAACCCCGTTATTTGCAGACTTGCTAAAAAGCAGCAACAACAGAGAACAGTACAACATACAGACAGCTTTCATAACATTGAGCAAATTTTTTATCCGGGATCAAGAACACATCACAAAAGATTAACAGGAAAGCCAGAGACCAAGACAGAGCCCAAAGACACAATTATAGACTGAAATACTTGTGGTCAATGTCAGCTTATGACTGATAATGAGTGTGTGAAAAGACGCTTCATAAACAAAGTCAAAGTGCTCAGAGAGTCAGTCACGGTTGGTTCAGAAGAAGGTATTTAAGCTGTAGTGGCACAGAACAGTGACAGATTTTGCCTCCCGTTCTGCAGAACAATGGACACTGGCTGAATGACTCCCCGGCATGTTGTTTCGTGGAGTTATGTGGCAGGAGGGTGTTGTTGAAAGCATCATGTGTGACTGGAGAGTAATTAGTGACTCCAATGAGTGCATTGCACAGCTTTAAGTTGGTGAATTAAAAGCCAAGTAAATAGTGTTTACTTTTTAATGCACCCAGCAGTGCCAACGAGTGTATAATAATCTGTTATTCAAGCATTTTCTCTCACACACACACACACACACACACACACACACACACACACACACACACACACACACACACACACACACACACACACACACACACACACACACACACACACACACACACACACACACACACACACATTATTCACTGTTGTTGTATAATAAGTGTGTTTTCGGTGAATCATATGAGAAATATCATATTCCCTTACCCCAGGGTGAAGCTTCATAAATTAAAGTGAGAATAGCATATTTTTCAACCATATTAGGTCATGTTCATTATTCAAACAAACTGCATTGGCACAGTTTCCTTATAAGTTCCATAGTCTCGCTGAAATAATTCATAAAACAAGAAAACACATTGAAATGAGATCATTTAAAAGTGAAGTGTTCATAGTGTAATGGGGCTACAATACAGCTGAAAAACAGACTTTTTCACAGTTGAGTCACGGCCCCAATATTTTAGAGATTAAAAACTGATTTCTCTCTCCATCTATTTTTCATTGATATTTTCTCAGCAGGTTGATAAACAAGCATATGATATGGGCAAAAAAAAAGGATGAAAAGAGGAATTTTACGTAATATATCTTGACCCCGATTGCAGGATCTGTACTTGGCGCTTTTTCAGTTTTTTTTCTTTCGAAATGAGGCATTAACAGCATTTACCACTGAAGGATCTTTCAACTCTCAAGTGAATGTATTGATGCCTGACCCCATGTAGATGAACATATGGAAAGTACTACCAAGGTCTCTTTAGTGTTTTCGACTGAGAGGCTTGTTGTCGACACGTCCAACATGAATGGCGTTGGCAGTGGAAACAGCCTGCATAATCAGAATTGAATGTATTCTCCCATAAACACGACTTGCAAAAAAATCATGGCAAAGGGGCCTGAAAGCTGCCGTTTTCATTTCTAAATTCATAGTTTAAAAGAATATTTTCTCCTATGCAGGGAAAGAGTTCAAGATAAGTAGTTTTGAAAAGCCCTCGATTCGTTCTCGTCACTGTCACAGCTCGTTCAGAAGTGTCCTGTTTTTCCACAAACAAGTCATTCGCTCGTATTATTTTCCATTAGTCGAGGCCATCACACAGGATCAATAAAACACAATTCACCTCGCTCTGTAATTGATTTTCATTTCTTTTGTTGTATTCTGTTGTTCTCGATTTGTTTGGCCGCAGCTCCATAATTAAAACAACTTTGAAGCATGAATGATGGTCGCACCCTTCACACTGACCTCTGCTGAAGGAGGCTAATTTTTGTTTGTTTTTGTTATTTGTGCTTTTGCAGAATATTTCAATCTTTTTTTTTTCTTTCCCAAATGCTCATCTCCATTCAGCTTGCTCGAAATTAAAAAGTCATTTTAATAATTTGTTGTGCACTATTGCGGTAGTTAGAATGAAGCAAAATGTTACACATCTTCATTATACGATCTTTTTCCAAGATATTTAGTCTAAATAATTAAATAAATAATACATAATTTAGAAATGTTAGATTGTCTTTTTCCTTACTATAGTATTGTCGTCTCGCCGTGTTTGAAATGTTTACAATTTAAGTGGGTTTTGATAGGTGCTATACAAATACGCATTGTTGTTGTTCCAGAAGTAAATATAAAAAGATGTTTGTATGAGAGTTCCTTCATCTGTTGACACCAAAGTTAAAAAAAAAAAAAAAAAAAAAAAGTCAACACTGGTTTTGGACTTCAATTTAATGACCTACATCTAACTTTAGATTTCAGATGGATTTGTAAATGATTCCTGTTATTCTACATATTACACCTTTTTCTATTACATTTTTCAAATTTGGGCTTGAGTTGGCAATAGCAAATGTCGCCTATTGCCCCAATAAGTGTAATATAAATGCCATTTAAAATTAACAATATTTCAGAGCTCTGACTCTGTACAGATTTTTGGGAGTTGTATTTTGAAGTCAGAGTCAAAAGGCATTGATAAAAATACTTGTACGTGTAGGAGCAAAAGAAAACTATGACATTTTGGCTTTTTTTTTCCCCCTGAAAGACTGAAAATAACTTTTTTTTCCTGAAAGACTGAAATCTCCTGTGGCGATTGACAGATTAAATGGAATGGAAGCCAGTTCTTTTTGAGGCACCTAAAGATGCACTGAATGGTGGTTTTTCTTTGCAAAGTCAGTAATTAAATCCTGTAGCCATTTACACTAATGATGATCGATTCTCCTCCACCTTTGTATTAACCTCATATATGAAATTAAAGCCTCCCAAGTCATTCCGTCTGTTACTTTTCTTGTGGGTGTATTGGAGAGAACTTGATGAAAAACACTAATCGAATTAAACTAGTATTCAAGTATTCAATGTGCACTTCCACAATGCTGTGAATACAAGAATATAATGAACCTATGGTCTTATTTTGGATCCCTCCCCCCAAAAAAGGTTTTTCTTCTTGCATTTGATTGAACTCTGTTTTTTGGTGTATTAGGTCAGCTTGAGTATAGCTCATGGGATCACTTAAAATTGTGTATGAGTAAAAAGTATATTGTGCATCTACAGCATGCAAAAGCAGTGACCTTCCCTTTCCCTTGAAGAAAACAAACTTGAAATAAAATAACTGTGATGCTCTGGGGCTCAGGAGAAATCTCCATCCCCAGAAGAGACGTTAGCACAGGCAGACCTGCTTTGGGAAGAGGAGCATCAGAGGGCCTGAGGGCTGATGAGTCACTTTGAGGCAGATCTGAGAATACCGTTATGGCTGCAGGGGCTGGAGGATTGTCAACCATCCGGTCTTAAACCTGAAGAGCTGCGAGAGGGAGTTTCACCCTCACTTCCACGCTAATATTAAACAACAGTCAATGAATCATTTTTATGCGCTTCTTTTCGGGAAACAAGTTATTGAATTACTGCAGTCGCACTTTGAAGCTGAGAACAATGCAGAGGTAAAGCTTTCTTCATGGCAAACACAAAAATATGTTTTCAAGCCCCCCCCCCCCAAAAAAAAAAAATTAAAAAAAAATAAAAATAGGGATATTGACAATTTAACACCTTCTAAACTCAGAGATAGTGAAGTACAGATTCTGTCAGTGCCACATAGCAGAAAATGAAAGTTTTCAATGAGGTCTTATCTTTGTATATATTAGAAATTACTTTTTTATCTTAAGAAGACTGTAGAAACTGATGAAGTAAATGCAGTGCACAAGGTCTCTTATAAGCAGTGCAAAAGATTACCTTACTCTATTATACAGTAATTTGAAAGTGAGGTAAAGGTTAATGATGAAAGAAGGGCTGCTGTCTGCAGCCAAAGGTGCAACACTGGCTGACAGGGGGGATTATTCAGGAACGTTTTACAGATATGTCTCAACACTGAGGAAGCTGTTTCAGAGATTAGTTCATCTAATGCCTGCAATTTTATATGACCTGATTCTAAAAGGGTCTGGATTGCGTTTGGAATGCATTTAAAATGAGGATGCAATAACTTGATATCCTTATAAACACATTTTATTCACAACAGAACATACAATATATCAGCGATTGAAAGTGAAATAATTGCCTGAAGGAGACTAATTGTTCACTTTTCTGGAGTCGTTATCCCATATTTGTATGATTTTTTGATTCTACAGACTCGGCAGTTCTCTCTCTAGCTTGGTCTTGGTCTACTGAAGACAACTAGAACATTCTCTACAAATAGATTTTTGCCAAAAACCACAAAGTGCTGAGCACCAATCAAATTAAAGTAATATTTAATTTAAAAGTAAGATTTGAAGACCCCTGTGAGACTGTATATTCTTTACTGTAACTATAGTACAGTATTTTCTCCACATTGAACATTTGCTTGTTATATGGAAATGTTCATGTTACTACCAAGCAATAATGGCTTTTGTCACAGTTCAATGGAAAACAAAGACTTGGTTTAATTCTGTTGTAAAGTATGCAAAATACTAACCAAGAGCCCCTTTGTGCATGGCCCTGGTAGGAGTGTTGTTTGGGGTACTTCAGTTTCCTCCCACAGTCCATAAATGTCCATTAAGTGATGGCTTTAATATTGCCAGAATACGAGTGCGCTTGTCTCTTTGTGTTAGCTCTGTGATGGACTGCTGTCCAGAGTGTACCCTGCTTTTGCCCACCATCATCTCGTATTGAGTTCCATAAACACCACCATAAACTGGTAAGACACATAGACAATTGATAAATTAATGATGGTGTACAACAGAGTCACCAGACTTTCTCCTTCACTTCAATCAAGATACCTCTCCTGTCTGTCCTTTGAATATTATTTATTAAAATTGCATAAACAGCTAATTCTTTATGCTTTGTTGGGAGCAATATCTTTTGAGAGCTGTGGTTTTATTACAAAAGAAAATGCCTGTTTCCAACCATAGTTAGATATGGTATTGATCTAATAATATGAGATTCATCCATCCCCCGCTCATACATTTATTTGAGCTGTGTTTAAATAAAAAGGTTGAAAACTGATGTGACCCTTGTATCTTTTCTGACTCTGAAAATGCAATTGAAACCCCAGTCGGACATCAAGCCTAAAATGAAAATAAGCATTCTTCAAAGATTACAGGGTTTCCTGTCCTTTCGAAACAATCATATCTTTTCTCAATCACTACCTTTACATGAGTATAAATGTAGTGTATTTTAATGATGTTAATAGAAAACAAAAGGGTGCATTAGTAGATCAAAAATGCTGACCTCAAGACACTATACATGTCTAAATTACTATTGAAACATACAAAACAGCTGTGACTTTACTCGGCGAAAAATACATGTTTTAGTGAGTTGAGTTAAATGCTAAACTGACAATGTAAGATAAACAAGCAAAATTCCCATTAAGAAGTCATGCAATTAAAAGTATCCCTGACCACTGCAGCACATCCGAGAAATTACAGTATGCAGAAACCAGTTAATGGCAAACTTTTGTTTTAACTTCAGTGTGTGTAGTTGTAGCAGAAAGCAGAGTGTTTTAATTTTGTGGATCCAATTTTCTTAGGAAGCTTTTGCCCAAACAGAATGCCAACAATGCACTGTATTCAAACAGCTTTCATCACTGTTTGCCGTTTGTCTTGTACGCAAACATGATTTAGATGTACTATGCACGTATGTACACCAACTGTGGACAGTTTTTTTTGGGGGGTCTGTTGGGGAGATGATAAATCCTGCCAAGTGGGAAATAGATTTAATCTTATACAGCATTTTAACTCAATACACAGGAAACCACAAGCTGCACTGTTGCCAAACTATATGATTAGTTTTCTGTCAATCACACAATGGAGGCGATGCCCAGGTCATGATTTTCTGCCTTTCTTCCTTCCCTCCAACCGTGCATCCAACATACCTGCAATATCCATTTCACAATAAACAAAAGGCATGGCACATCCGGGACAGGTAAACAGAGATTCATACACATTTCGACATATCCACCTATGAGTAATTTAGAAGCACCAGTTAACCAAACATAAAATAGAGAGACGAAAAGGCCTGTATTGAACTGAGGTTTTATTCGCTGTGAGACAAGAGTGCTGACCACGACACCACTGTGCAGAAAAAGTTGACAATCAGATTATAGACCATACTTAATACCTCCATCTATCTTTTATTCGGATTTATGCAACTCATGGTCACAGGATCCTGAAGCCATTTCCAGCTGACTGTGAGCGAAGGCAGAACCCTCACTGGACAGACCATCCCTCCATCACAAACAAATATAGAGATCATACAAACTTTCACATTCACTCATTAAAATGTATTCTCTAGTCATTAAATAATGCTTTGAGCAATGTATATTAGTGTCTTTATTTGTCGAATTAGCAGGTGTGAAGGTAACTAACTAACTAACTAACTAACTAACTAACTAACCAAACTATTGAATAACCACACTAACATGGGTCATACTTTGTGCTTTTAAAAATACATTTTTTTTACCACTAAATTTAATGCATTTTGCAATCTTACTTTGTGGCAATGCTCGCACATTCGATGAATAATGTGTCCCAGTGGAGTGGACATTATTATGTGCAGGCATGTTTTGAGGACACAGCTTGCTTCAAGTAAATGCTTCTACTTGTGTCCATGAGCAAATTAAATAAAACTGACCAATAGGGATTACAGAACACAATGAGCCTAATTAAACACTGTCTTTGTTCCTTAGCAACATTTAATAAAACATGTGTCATGTTTTCATTAACTCATTTGAATTCAGTGACACAGTGCGAGTGAAAACCAACTTTACCAAAGGGTTAAAATAAAGGTATGTATTGTATATTCTAGTCGTCATTGAGAGTGAGAAAAAGGTGAAACCGCACTCATGACAGCAACTGTTTTTGACAACTATATGAAAGCTCGAAGAGTCCTGATTTCCCTCCTGTAGTTATTTGTTATTACTTGGTCCTACATTACATTGTTATGACACATGATATTTCCTATAGTTTAAAGTACAATAAAATGCAGAGCGACTCTCTGGTGATACAGCTCTATGAAACAGTAAAAACAAAAACCTGCAGATGAATTGCAGCTTACCGACATTGCTTTGTGCACTACTCTCAAAATACAAGCTCTATTTATAAATCACTTTAGTCAAGGTGTTGTTACCTTACAACCCAATCTCACATGAGAACGCCTTTTGCATAAATTTAGCAGGGAACACAGATGAAGTTATTCCCATGTAATTAAATATGCTGAATATCGGGG
Organism: Blennius ocellaris; assembly: GCF_963422515.1. Taxonomy (NCBI): domain Eukaryota; kingdom Metazoa; phylum Chordata; class Actinopteri; order Blenniiformes; family Blenniidae; genus Blennius; species Blennius ocellaris. The sequence goes on along the minus strand of NC_137653.1, from coordinate 11,099,791 downwards.
TGACCTCACTGTCAATCAACTGAAGTCTTGAGCAACTTTGAAGCTACAGATAAAGGAACAAAGGCATGTATAACAGCTGTATTTTGTAGAAACAGCTCTGTGACTATCAGGGATATTCAGGAAAGTGGCTAAAAATGGAGCATATATATATTGTGTCTTCACAGGTTCAACACTTTGTCACTGAGGCAGAGCCCTTCAGGAATCTGCAGTCACATCGGTTATGAGGCAGAAGGTATTTGATTAAAAAAATGTGTTTAAGTGAAATCATATCCATAAAGTTCTACTAGACTTAAACATGGGGGTTTTCAGCTTAGCTGTGTCACTGCTTCAATCATATTCACTCACTAACACACACCAGTGGTGACAAAGCTGTCATGAAAGGTGCAAGCTACCAGTTGAATTGACTTGATTCAATGTCAAACATACACTTTGACACATCATAGGTATATGGGAGTGCCAGACCACTGACCCTTAGAGCAAAGGGTGAGCTTCCCAATCACCTGAGTCATTGCTGCCCCATTGCCCCTTTTATCAATAAAAACCTACAGGTTAAAAAAGTCAGAACATAAATAATTCTTTGTGGGATGATAGTGTATCTTATGCACCAATTTTTTTTTTGCATTACATATATAGCACCATTAAAACACATTTTGTGTTGTGTGTATGCAAATATGTTTTGATAGTAATCCCACCCCCCATAGATGGAAATTGTTAACATCAGTAAAACAGCCAGTAGACCAGATTGCACGCATGAGTTTTTTGTTCTGTTGATATGAGCTATATCTCAACCTGCAGGAAGTGCCAAACAACCACAACACTGTACCACTGCCAAGCTCACCTCCCGGGCTAAAAACCCAAAGACATACAAAGAAATTGGCATCAATGAGGGATCAAGTTCAGGAAAGCAGCTCCACTGAGACACATGACTAAATAAACCTGACATTTACACGCAGAATTTGAAACTATCTATAGGCCAAAAAGCAGACAGGGCAAAGGTAACCCTGTGATCAGTTGGACATTATAAAATGGCAAAGCAGAGTTTACTGGCTGGTAGTGTAGGTGTGTCCTGGGCAGCTGGTAATGTGCATCTGTCGGTGCTGCTGAGCCATATCAGGGTTAAACAAAACCACCGCAGAGCTCCCAGTCAAGCTATGCCAAGTACCACAGAAAATAGCCAATTCTACCCTGTCTCTCTTTTATTCTCTCCAGCTCTCATACCGTGGCACCCAATAGACAGATGCAACTGCAACAGTGTGGTTTTAAGAGGAAGGTCAAATGAAGCAGTAGCAGCAGCTCGAATTTATTCACTACTGTCCAACAACATGAAAAGACTCGAGCTGGCAAGAAGAATGTTTTTTTCCCCTTCTTCTTACCACTATTCACTTGTTTCAGTGTCGAATAGCAGCATACCTTTCATTAAGGGAAAATAAAGTTTCTATGAAAAAAACCAGTGCCTCAGTTTTACAATTAATGAAAGCATATAAACATCGATTAGATGAGCAGTTTCTAATTTTCCCTTCTAAAGTCTAAAGAGTGCAGTACATCCATATGTGATTTTGGACACTCTATGCTTTCAAATCTTATTTCTCCTTTGTGGAATGATTTTTAAATATTTAAATAAATAGCTTGACTGTTTTTAATGACCCACGTAGGAGAACAACAGCAAGCTATCCATCATGCTGTGAACCTAATGTGCTATACGAATATGTTATTTAGCTTTGTTATGGATAAATTTAAATATTGCACAATTACTCTAATGGAGGCATGCTTGTCTAACTCTTGACATTCATATTATTTTTTTCTATTATGAGGTATTATTGAGCATACTATAAAAAAAAGCAATGCGAAATGTTAAATCCTTATTAAATAGATTGTATAACTGAATGCAACTGTACTGCTACGAACCTACTTTGCAGCATTATCAGCATTAGAGAGCAGCTTTATTCACTGGTCCCTGTGCAGCTTAACTGCTCAATTTGGCTCTTTGTGCAGTTCACTGGACCAGTAAGCATCAATGAATATCGTTCATTATTACATCATCACAACCTCACGGGAATTTAAACAACAAAAAGCATACAAATCACCACAAACAGAATGATCAGTTCAAAACGAGTAGTTCAATTCTGTAAAAAAAAAAAAAAAGCCCACAAACAATCACATTTAACAATTTTTTTTTTAAAACAAGGGCTGGAAATCAAGGTGGGAATTAATGAGGCTTGTAAATCTTCCACTTTTTTTCCCAGCATGCCATGTGTCTGCTTTGCCAAAACAATAACACAACCTGCTGACAGGTATTAGCTCTGCCATCTAACATGTTTTTGTGCTGTCAGCTCTTGTCATAAAGTGCAAGTTTGCATGTTTGTGCCATAACACTTTTTTCCAGGTAAAACCTTTTCTTTTGGGAAAACCAAACAGCATGAAGAGGGATGCATAATTTTCCATCTAAGTAAACAGACTTTCTGTTTTCCCTTCCTTTATGGGTTTGTGTGGTGTGAGCAGTATTTACAGAAACTACAGACTATGTGCATATTTGTTGGAGCAACATGTTGGGAAAGAGACAAGTCAAAAATAAACCAAACTAAACATCTTTAACTTTTGTTTTTCTTGGTAAACACAAACACCACATCCGCCTACACTCGTCTGGTGCATATCCACTTTCCGTTTTTTAACCATTTAATATGACTCATGCAAGTATTAGATTGACTGGTAGCTGTAAGGCCTTGTCAAAAATAAATGTAACATATTCAAAAAGCTTTTTAGTTCACCTACTCAATATTAGATAAATGACCTTTATAGAAAATTAAAGAGTGTTTTTGCGTGAACATCAAGAGACATCTGACTGCTGCTCTGCTGTTTCCTGATGTGTAATGTTCTGAGTGTGGTGAAAACGCTTGCCTTGAGGAAGACACAAATGGCTCAAACATTAAACAGAGAGGAGACTACATTACAGTACACTGTGACGCTGAGCTTTTTAATCTTTTATCGGGTGACCATATTTGGTGCTTGTGCTTTTCTCCCAGCAAACTTAAAACCAACAAGTTCAATTGAATAGTGTTGGACACTGAGTGAAGTATAGTGAAAAAGTCTGCTACACAATTAAATTACACGCTAGTATGTTTTGCCCATTTAACACTAGATTTGATTACATGCACGATGCTCATAGTGAGAAGGTTGAATACTGACCCTTTCTGAGTGGAGTTTGCATGCTCTTCACATGTGTGCCTGGGTTTCCTGCAATTACTTAGGTTTTCTACCACAGTACAAAAGCATGCATGTGAGATAAACTGATGTCCCTGCTGTGGATTGTCCAGCTGATACATCGTGTCTTCGCTCATAGTGAGCTGGGATTGGCTCCAGCACCTGGTTACCCTGAACAGGATATAACGGGCAGAGTAGACTGATGGATGGATGGATTATGCATATAAAACTACTCGTGGGACTAACAGTATGCTTATTTTCAAACATACATCCAACACATTTCAACACAAATTATGTAAGAGACAAGCATTGAGTAGTGTATGAAATGTGGAGATTTTTTTTTTGTTAAAAGAAGGAATATTCTACAAGTATTTCATAAATACTGCCTTATAGAGGGGTAAAGAAATGAGGCTCTTGTCGATACAGAATAACATAAAGATTTATGCTGCATGTTTTCTTCCTTGTGTTGACAATAATATTTGATTGGGGGGCCTGGTGATTGAGTATCGACAACTTCAGATGGCACGGTTCATTTTTCATCATTGCCTTTCAGGAACATAATTAGTCCAACCTGCTGAGGTCTCCCGTTATCTGTGCATTTTCATTATTATGATAAACCTTTCACAGCTTTACCCCAAAACAGATTAACTTCAAAATGTGTGTGTGTGTCTGTGTGTGTGTGTGTGTGTGTGTGTGTGTGTGTGTGTGTGTGTGTGTGTGTGTGTGTGTGTGTGTGTGTGTGTGTGTGTGTGTGTGTGTGTGTGTGTGTGTGTGTGTGTGTGTGTGTGTGTGTGTATTATATATATATAATGCCTAAGGTTTTTTTTTTGTTTGTTTTTTTCCAATGCTTGAACATATGTAGATATATAGATATATTAAATTATTTGACACGAAGGCAAGGCATCATGTTTGGAGAAAACCTGCCACCACTTATCACCAGACCAACATCATCCCTTCAGTAAAGCATGGAGGTGGCAGCAAATTGCTGTGAAGATGTATTTCAGTCACAGGAACTGGAAGACTAGTCAGGGAAGAGGCAAATATGATTGCAGTAATGTATAGATGCATCCTGTAAACTTGCTCCAGAATGCTCCTGACCTCAGACTGGGGCCACCTGTTCACATTTCAGCAGGACTTCTTTGGTCCAGGCTTGAATCTGGAGGGATCTGAACTTCGCAACTCATGGTCCCATCCAACCTGATAGAGATTGAGAAGACTTCAGGCTAAGGTTGCTGCCAAAGATGCATCAATAAACTGTTGACCAACAATTGTGAATATATATATACATGGGTTTTCTTTGTTTTGTTTATTTTTAATAAATTGGCAAACATTTTAAAAATACGTACCGTATTTCACATTGCCATTTTTAAGTATTGTGTGGACATTCTGGAACAAGGCAGTAATACTACAAAATGTGGAAGAAGTGAAGTGTTTCGGGATGTCTTGAGTCAGAGACTTAAATACAAAAACCAACCTGTCTGTTTGACAACCTGCATGTGAATAATCACCTGTCATGAAGCCTGACCTGCATTTTCAGAGCAACAGCGAAATACAATTTGAAAAGAACCCACTGACAAATTAATCAACACTCTCCTTTATGACTTTACTGACTTTGGTTTTATGCCTCTGGCTAATTTGACTGAATTGGAGTCCTCTACTGATGTTTGGTTTCCTGCTCACTATTTGGGTGACACGGGGTGGCCTCACAGCGAGTTTTAATCCAGGATGATGATGAAATGGCAGAAGATGAAATACAATACTGACAAGATTCCTTTCTTAACCACATCAATTGGCAACTACTTCAGCACAGCCTGACCCTCATCTCTTTGGACTCAAAAACTGATTATTGAAATGTCAGTGTAACTAAACAAGAAGATTATTTATATCAGTGGATAGATAAAGGAAATGTTGAAATACATTTGTATTGGTTATATTTTTCTGAAAACTTGTGTCACTTTTCACTTCACTATTTCCACTTTAATGATGTAAATGTCTCTCTTTCAGTTGTGTTTTCACAAGTAAAAATATTTATTACAAAATAGAAATATGATAATAATAAACTTGTTTATAGCAGGCAGCTGTCAAGACTGTGGGTTCCAACCGATCATCAAACAGCCAACACAAAGTTATCAAGTGACTATGAGGTACATAAAAGGACACAAACCATAAGGGCCTTGCACCCCATCATCCAACAAAACGTTAATCTATTTCGTTTTCTCCTCGCTGCTGTCTGTACAGTCTTCACATGGAGTGTGTCTCACTGGCTCAGCCTGCTGCTCTGGAGAGAGAGCATTCAACTGACTTGAAACAGAGGAGCCAATTAAGCTCCATCTCTGCCACTATTCACAAAGCACATCCTATAACCTCCTCACTTAGCCACACACATCCGGGGTCATCCATCTTTCCCTTTATCCATGATGTGGGCAGAGGTCTGGAGACTATCTCAGCTTAGAAAAAGCAAAGAGGATACACCTTCCATGGAAATGGCAGACAATCAGCCCCACACACTCAATCCTTTGTGTAAATTACAGTCAATAATTGGCCAAACAAGCAAGAAAATCGAAACAGGGACAAGAAGAACTTCTCACAGAAAGGCCTCGGCCTGAAAGCAAAAAACTGCTGTTTTAGCTGTGAGGTAGGAGGGCTCACCACTTCCTCACCCCAACAAGGACTAACTATCGCTCTGTTTTTTTGCCAACCTTCAAGACACTGTGGGACTCAAACATGCACATTTTGCAATTTCAATGTATTAGTCAGTGCAAAGGCTGACTGTATGATACATGGCAAGGATTTGTTTTAAAGGATGCATTTTAAAATTGAATGATCACTTCAATAATTTGCAAGATGCATAGAAGAGACGTGCTTTTTATAAAAAAGATTTTGTTGATCAAAGCAGAGAGCCTTTTGTCTCATTTTGGCTGTGTGGTACAGCTTGTTTATATGTCTGTGCTGGTTTATGTTTCAAGTGTTTCAGAATAGTTTGCAGCATTGCAGGGTGCTCATTTCTCCAGCAGACAGCCATAAACAGAACACTTAAAACAGAGAAAACCCTTGATGTTGTCTTACAGTCCACTTCGGACAGTGAACAATCTTTTATTGAGGGCGACGACACCAGCAATGGGGATCAGACAGGAGAGATCTGAGGAGGGATTCCTGGCAGGCACTGAGGGGTCCTGCAGCTAAGGGGAAGGGAATGGAGGCGGGAGGGGTAATGAATGACTATACCTCTACATGAAGGTCAAAATATTGGTTATTCCTTTGGTTTCCCACACGTAAAGAGGATGTGCCTTTTTTTCCCCATGACCTTAAAGATGATAAGGTCAGTAGATTACTGAAAGGAAATAAGTAAAGAGGACACAATCTACCTGGAGCTGCTGATCTTGGCAAGCATGTAGGAAACTACAAATAAACCAAGAGCGTGTGGGACGAGACAAAATATCCATGATGAAAGTTTTATAAATCAATTTATCAAAGACAGACTGTAACGACCAGACCACTGCAGGAGAGATAAACTGGCCTAGATGAAGCATCTGTGGATCTGTGGAGTTCCAACCACCCCAAGCTGTGTGACCCAGGAAGAGAGGAAGAGAGATCTGATTAACAGCTACTCCTTTTCAGGTGATCGTTCAGACTGTATCTGTCCATTGAAGGAAGGATGAGTTCAGGAGTAATGGAAGGTCATCTCAAAACCTCGCCAGCACAACTGCAATTGAGGGCCGCATGTTTACCAAGATTGTTATTCACAACTGTCCTACTTGTCGAGGAGTTCCAGGAGAGGAGGATGGCCCTGGTGGGGACACTAAGGTTGTACAAAGTTGAGCCCTCTCCAGGTCCATGTTCAGGAGAAAGAAGAGGAGAAGTTTAGGAAGGAAGGAAGAGAAAACACGCCTGGGGCCCTCTTGAAAATGGAAGCCGTGTGCATTGTTCCCACAGGATAGAGAGTTTATGTTTATGGTTAATGTGTGGTATTAGTTTATGGTTAACCTTTGATTTACAGTATGTTTATAGTTGATTACAATTCATGGTTGATCCACGATCGCATTGTTCCCAAAAATAATGCAGATTTTGTGTTTTTGTAATCAATTTCTTAAAAAAAACCAAAAAAAACAACAATTGTGTTTGTTTGTTCATAAAAAGAATGATTTTTTATTCACATTTAAAACGAGTATTCTTCACAAGATGACAGCTTCCTTGCAGATATAAATAATTTAAGCAAGCCATCAGCTCCTGTGTATTCTGACATATCTAATTATGCCCCTTTAATGATTCGCTAATATAGTATGTGATTAAATTCAACACAATACACAATGAAAAGATTTATAATTGAAATTAAAGTTTTACACAGGTTTAGCTCAACAATAACACCTAACCAACTAATGACATGCGTGCAACATAATGCATTTAACAAGTTGATTAATAGTCCCACTGAAAAGTAAGATGGCATCACACTCGGATAAATTCATGACATGAATGTTAGTACATGTTTGATGATTTAACCCATCTGATCTGATTTTTGAGGACCAAACTGAAACAAAGGGACTTATAATAGGCATTACATCTATTTCCTTATTTCATTGATTATTTTTATATCTTGCTGCATGGTGGAGGAGGGATCCAGAGAATATCCTCTGTTTGAGAACTCGGTTGATGACCTTTCTGTGTGGAGTTTGCATGTTCTCCCTGGGCGTGCGTGCGTGTGCTTAGGTTGGCTCCAGCACCCCATGACCATCAGTTGGATACATGGGTATTGGACATGATGGATGGACTTCATCACCACTTTTTCAAACAATGGTAAAAAACACTCTAGAATAAAATTAAAGAACAATACCTGGAATACATAACAGGCTATTTAAATAGAAAGTTGAATAATCTACCGACCCATTAAAAACGTACATAAAAAGAAACGCCTTCAGGTGTGATTTAGTATTCTGATGGCTGGTGAATTTGTGCTTAAAAGTCAGTGTTCCAAAATGTCAGTGCTTTAATGGCAAATATTTGTCTACCCTTCTTCACCAAACCTGACTTCACCAGACATGACCAATCTAAGTTGTCAGGGCACATAAGGGTGCCCTGACAACTGTTCTGAGCTGGTGGTAGTCCTGAGATATAATGTGGAGGCATTTTCTGTCAGCAAAGAAAAGAAAATCACTTGCTACTAATCCTGATGGCCAAGGATAATTAACAAAGATTGAAAACACGCTGCGTGGTTGCATGTGAAGAGTCTTAATTGTTTTTCATTTTTGCAGCAACGATTGAATGGTATTGTCAGAACTTGGAGTAAACAACCTGAAAGCATAGGTCCAACCTGCATTGGATAAACAGTTGAGACCGGTGATTGGGGAGTTATTGTGTGAGGGATGTTTTTGTGAGAAAAGTCTGACCTCTTTTTCGTTGATGCAACTATGCCAAATCCTTCATAACTGCAGTATACCATCTCCTGATGGCTACTTTCAGCAGAATAACATGCTGTGTTACAAAGCTCTAATCATGTCAAACTGGTTTCCTGAACATGTCACTGAGTGTGTTGGACTCAAATGGCCCCTGCTGAAACCAGACATACGAGCTTCAATTTCAGCACTCAGGGGATATGTGGGAAAGAGAGATTAGTATCATTGATGTGCAGGCAACCAATGTGTACTCACTGCTTGACACTATTGACTCAATAAAAATATCAGAGGGATATTTCCAGCACTGTGTTTTACACTCATACAAAGAATGAAGACAGGTCTGAGGACACAAAGCAGGTCAATTCTGTACTAGCAAGGTGTACTTAATGTTCTGCTCAGTGATGGTCAGTGAGTGTATTTACTGTAAACCACATGTGTCAAACTCAAGGCCCGTGGGCCAAATGTGGCCCGCCGCGTCATTTTATGTGGCCCGCGAGGGCTTAAACATCTGATTGGCTTAAAATAAATACCCTATTATTCCCAATAGATGTGCAGTGTATGCCTTGGGGTGCGTGTCTGTTGGGAACGATATGGGAATTACCTGTGCTTTCGTTGACATGGAAGTAGTTCTGCACTTGTGCATGTTTCCCACAATACATGCTGATTGTATTTTTATAATACTAAAGATGAAACATTTGCAGTTTTGCTACAATCTGGCACATTTACAATTTGTGTACAATTTGTATATGCTTGTTCATTGATGTGTTGTCCCGATCAAATTAATAAATAAATACATATTTTATTACCTGTGAAGATTGCCGTGTATAAACATCAATGCAATTTTCAACAAGTAGAATTGAAACATACAGATGATCCAAAAATGTTCAGGAAGAGAAAAATTGCTGCAGATGAAAGGCTGTTTCATGAAAGATGGGAAGGCAAATACATGTTTGTGCTTCAAGGAGATATGACGGTCTGTATTTTGTGTTATGAGGCATGTCGGTTGTCAAAGCTAAGTATGCCAAAGTTACTTAACAAAGCAAATATACTTTTTATATCTATGCAAATGCATATGTGATATTTGTAAAGTGAATAAGTAATAAATGCAGTTATTTAAAATTGAGGAATTGTTACATTTATTTTAAATTACATTTGTTTACATTTATACTGTCATACATGTGGCCCTGTGAGGGCAGCCATTATGCTGATGTGGCCCTCGGGGGAAATGACTTTGACACCCTGCTGTAAGCTGTGTTTCTGTAAATGGCGTCAAATCAAAAGCTTTGCAAACCACTGCTGACTTACACTTCACCCACCGTTGTTTTGCACTCTCATTTTGATTCTCATAACGAAGCCGCAAGTTTCCGAAAGAGTCAGTGAGTGTGTTTTTCTAATCCACATGGTCACATTGACCTCCCAGAGATCCTAGTAGACTACCTTGAATACAATCTTATGAAGACTAAAAGAAAGAACAGAGTGACCTAAATACATCTTCAGTTATAGAAGAAAAATTGGCCTACACGGTGATACTGTTTATTAGACCAGAGGCTGGGCTCCTCTGAGTGAACTCCTGGTGTGCTTTTAAATTACTCACTATAAAATCTGGCACTGTTTGTAAACAAAGTCTAATTGAATGCTATGCTGTGGATGCAAAAATATCACCCATGACAGTAAGGCACTTAGTGAGAGCAGGTGTGAGCATTAATATAAAACAAAAGCATCTTTCAAGCGTATGGCATTAGATGTGGTGCGTGCTGTATTCAAAACACTAAGTAAATTAGGAATTGTTGGGGAATGTGAACAGACATAATGTACAAGGAGGTTTATGATTTTTGGAATTACTTTACACCTCAGGTTAGAATAATGGCTTTGTGGATCACTAAAGGTTTCAGTGGTTGAAAATGTGTCCCACTTTTCAAGTGGGACACATGAAAAGTCCTGCAAGGACAGGAGGTGAGGATATGAAGGACGTTATGACCCTGAATACTGACATCTCACTTTGATTAGTCTGCCTGTTTGAACTTAGGCCCGTGGCAAGTAAATTCAGGGCTGCACATTTATTGTGTCCCCACGTTTTTAAGGCGACTTCAGCAGCCTATACTCTTGTTTTTAATTTTACTTAAGTGGGTCATTCATGTAGAAGTGAAATGAGTCCATAACCCAAGTCTGTTTTATTATTCCTGGCAGATTGGCTCTGTCAAAAAAAAAAAAAAAAAATGTTGAAAAGGACCGAAACTCTAAAATGTTCTCAACCCACTTACAAGTATTGATGGCTTGTATGGTGTTGTTGAATACAAATTCAGGCCTGACAGGCCTGTTCCCGATTCATCAAGGTTATGTTTAATTCCAAGAGAAACATTCGACCATTACTTTTCCAACTACAGTGTGATTGTTGTGCAGCTTGATCTGTTTTGGGGGATTGTAAACTTCACAGAAAACAGCAAAAAAAATTAAATAAATAAATTTTACTCCAACAAGAACAATTGCATAGAAAACGATTCAATGAATTATGACAATCTGCACTATTGTACAACAACTACCTCAAAGACATGAGAAATTTGACAAAAAAACATATCATCTGATGTATGATATACATATAATCTAAACTGATTCAGGCAACTGAAATGGGGAATGAGCCTAATGATGGTGTAGACAGTATATACTCAACATGATAGATAACATGTTTGCTTTCCCACATAAATCCACACTTGCAATTTCTGACCACCTACACAATAGTTGTGTCAGATGATGTGAAGCTGCAAGAACTCCCAAACCAGGATTGCAAGAGAACAATGCCATTCTGCTTTTGCATCCCCAAGAGAGAGAGAACACATTTTTCCGTTCTTGTGGAGTGTGGATAAACCTTTACAATGTTTCCAATGATGACGCAACCAACCATAACATGTTTAAACATATCAAATCTCCTGCTGAAAACTAGGATTTTACTTCAACAAGAAAAGCCTTTTCTTTTAAATATATATTCATTTAAAGAAAATCTAAATCCAGCCCCAAAAAAGGGAAGCATTTTCCACAAGATGTTTACTTGGCTCTTGGGTGCTGTGGTCCACGGTACATTTTAGTAAACATTTACATTTCTTTTATGCTGGGAACCCTACATTTGAGTTGGTAACAGTTTGGCAGAAACATCCAGATTGGATAAATACATATAGCTTTCAGGTATAAATCTGCTGCCGCATTTGAATTCACATGCATTTTACTCCTCAAGCTCATCTATAAGGGGCCCAGCTAGCATTTAATTACTGTTTAATTGTTTTTCCATTGTAATGATAACTCGGTTCCACCCCAAATCCAATATTTTATGGCTATCTTCCTCATAAATATGGCCATAACAGCTAGTCACAAAAGAAAACATCTTGTGTTACTGTCACACTAGGGCACTTCAAAACCAACATTGTCTACTCTAATTGAGATGTTTTGACAGATGCAAATGAATAGATTCTTTTCAAAATAATGAGTGAATAATTACTCATAATTAAGTATGCTAACAAGAGCCGATTTATTAACTGATTTCTCCTTACCAGCTTCGTCAGTGTTCACTGCATGCCAGGCTTTGTTTTAATGACACTGTCGGTCCCAATCAGCATCACACCATTTCTGCACTGCAAAAAAAATAAAAAGAGTCTATTATAAAACTTACAAAGTGTTAAGTACTGTTGATGCTATTTTTTTCACATACCCAGTTTTGCATTTATTGTCAAAATAAAGTATTCCGATTAAAGTTGTCTCTATCATGATTACACATCCGTGGGTAATGCAGTTTACTAAAGGCACAGCGTTCTACAAAAATCACCTAATGGTTCTTCAATAATGTAAAGAGGTTTTACTCAGAAAGTAATGAACACTGCACTGATATAGAAAGGATTTCAGGTGAAGAAAGATTTGCAAATGTTTCAGCCGCACAGGAAGGCGTGACAATGAACCTGATTGTCATCATTACGAAGTTAAAGTTTAAAGATGCATAGCAACACGAGTTAAACCTTTGCATTAGTGTTGTTCAAGAACAATCCAATAACAATTCAGATTTATATCTATAGACAGCTGAAACCACTTAGTGTTTGAAGACAGACATGCAAAAACTATAATAAGCACAAAGACATACACTTCTGGCTGTATTCGCTGTCAGTAGTTAATTAGAAGACATCTTTTTGATCTCCAAATAGCCCTGTTGCCGGGATAAACAAAACAAGTGACAATAGCAGATTTTTGCCTTTCAAAAGAGGATAAAACTGTATCACACATCTCTCTTCAGCTGATTTCTTTTGCAACATTTTAAGGTTTGAAATCTTAGTGTAGCTAAAACATCTCATTCAAGGTTCTCCAACTCCAAAAAATATTATTATTTTTCTCTATTGTGAGTTTCTCAGCTTCATTGTTTGATATAAACCTTGTCATAAAAATTGGAACATACAAAATGCAGAAAGATCAAGAGACAAAAGTTAAATTGGGTACATTTTGAAAATAAAGAATTAAAAACAACTGAAATGAAATAAATGTCAATGCCAATAACATTTGTGATTAAGAAAAGGACCAGAGAAGAAATACATTTTACATATTGGATTCGGAGTTTAAGATATATCCAGCCATACTTCTATACCCCTTTATCCTGTTCAGGGTCACATGGTGCTGGAGTTGATCCCAGCTAACTCAAAGCCAAGTAAGATTTTTCTTTAAATGTCCTTATCTTAGTATTCATAAGTAGGATTTTCTGTGTATTTACACAAGAGGGAAATCTTTTTGTCAAATTTTGGGGTGGTTGTGGGGCATAAACAAAAACATTTCTTAACAGCAATTTGATTGAGTGCACAATTATGTTTTTATCAAGAAAAATATCCAGATCCTAATCCTTATCCTTAAGTATGTTATTCAATTGTCAGTTGTTTCAACTCATAACATATGAACCAAAACGTTTATGAACAGATTATTAATTGTGATTATCATGGTCTCAGGTTAAATTGTATTGTATTGTATTGTATTATCAATTGGTAAATTTCTGCATTTATGTGTTACATTAACACTACAACTATATATGTTAAAATATGTTATCTTAAAATCATAAAAACAATATAAATATATGGAAGTTTGACCATATGTATGCGCACAAATGCTGGAGTGAGCGGTCATAACCAATCAATCAATCAATCAATCAATCAATCAATCAATCAATCATCAATACTGATGACTGACAAAACGGTAAAAAAAATTGAAAAATAAATAATAATGCAGCAAAGACAAACCACATAAAAAGATTAAACAAACAATAAAAATAAAATCCAAATGAAAATTGAGCAGAAATATCAAACGACAAAGCTAGAAATGAAGCCAGCTGGGAAATATGAATAAACTAAATGGAACAAATTATAATGACTGAAAAGCTCTTAATTACAGGGTGAATTTAAATATGAGTATGGAATTATAAATTACTCTGGCAACCCTTCAAAGCCATGGAGAGAAGGTACATTTTCAGCTATTGTTTGAAGTTGTATTAGTGTTTCAAGCTTGTCAAGAGTGCCTCACAACAATGCCACAAACGTAATTACAGACCATTGTTAATATAATAATTGTGTTTACACAGGAGAGTTTTAATGGGGGTGAATAAAAAGGTAATGCCTCGACCTCATCAAAGTTCATGTCAAATGACAACAACTCCTTCCAATGTCAGCTGGTAATTTGTGTGGGTGAACTGGTAACATTCACCCTGCGCACTTGTCTTCGCAAGGGCTTCATTTTGCGTGTAACTTACTAGTCATTTGTTCTTCTCGCTTTATCTTCCACACTATGAAGCTGCACGTTCGTCGACACAAGGTGGAAATAATCATAATTAGTCCGATGGAGAAGGTTGATCCAGTTCCACGTAGAATGGCTGTGGTTATAAACTACAATACCCACAATTCATCGCGGGCGAGCTATGGAACGTACGGCGTAAGGTAGTGGCGTCTGGTAACCACGGCTACACATATTACGCGAAGCAGTTTACGCCTCTGTTTTATACGTCAACGTCCGTTGTTGTTTTTATCCGTGTTTCATGGAGCATTTAGGGCAAACACACCGAGTGACTTCAGCAGACTACAATTAATTAATGACACAATTAATCCGGTAAAATGTTCAGAAATATTTATCAGGTAAGATCATTTTAACACACCTGCTATCGTCCAGTAGACGCTAATAACTCACTTTTCAAGCTGCAAACTCATTGTTCCAGGGTGGAGCTGTGGTGGAGATCTTCAGCGGACAGGGAAATAACCCTACGGCTAAATGGAAACTTTATGGAGGACCCTCAGCCGTTCAAAAAGTAAGACATTGCAGATCATGCAGTTTCTATTATTGTAATTATTCAGGCCCAACTCGCCTGAGTTCATGAAGTTAGTGCTTTTCAAAATGGGAGTAGTTATAGTCATACTTCAGGGTACCTTTGAATCATGTGCAGATAACCTGACTTAATCAATTATCTAAAGATCATAATCCCATAACTTAATATGCAATAAAGAAATGCAGTGACATTTGATATAATCATAATTCTTAGTTTTAATGCAATAAGAAATCTATAAACAATAAAAGTTAACTTCACTAAAGTACTACTCAGTTCAGATATCTTAAAATGACCAAATAGTGACTAAAAGCATGGTTCACCCTAAAGTTTGTGTTGGAAATCAAACACAGTGTATTTATCTGTACAATGCACTTTGTACTTTATCATATTGTGATTTTACATTGCAGAAGATCCTTGTCCAAATGAATATTGCAAACATAAATGTTTAATGTTTAAAAACAAATTGCCAAAGTACCATTGTATAGCAACAGTTAAAATGTTTACAAAAACAAACTCCTAAATTGTACGTACATAGACATTGATTGATGTCATAGAAGCTCGCATGTCAGAGTTATCAGCGCCCTAAATCATATCATTGCAAGCAATACTTCATTACATTTCCATAATAAGCACATGTCACATGTGCTCACGAGGTCAAAATGTAATTATATACTCTCCCAAGAAAAGAATATACTTTACCATCTGTGAGAGCAACCAATACTGTTTGTAAATATCAACAAGAGCTGAGACACACCGAGGCCTCTTCTGAATTCTGTTTCTGTCTCAGGAATATAATAAAGAAGTCAAAGGATTTGTTTACTGTCTGAATGGGAGCAGCCAGACAGTCAAGATGCAAATGCCGGAGAATGGCAAAATGTCTCGTAAGTCTTGTAAGGTTTATTTATTTATTTTCTCCTTATTTCTGTATGTTGACAGTAATTCACACCTATTTTCTTGCAGTTGGGCTCATTCAAAGATTTTTGGTGCTTCAAGTCAATATTCCTCCATGCAAAGACTTTTCCACTGAACTTGTGTAAGTGCATTGGCAAAGGGTTTTATACGTTCATACAATTTATAAACACTAACTGACCATGGTCAACATTTATTAGAATGCTCATTGTTCTTGATTTACCTTCGACTTTGTGGTGGATACAATAGGGGCTGATATTGACAGGAAAATTCCTGGTAATTGAAAAATACTGTAAAAATACATGATTATACAGAACGTGCAGAAAATAATGATTGAATATGTATGTATTCACATAAAGATTAATGCAACACAGCTTGTTTACATCAACGAAAACCCCTTGAGCTGCTTGAAAGATTAAGTGTTTAAGTTAAAAGATTAAAGATTAAACCACTTGTTAGGACATTGCTAAACAATTTGCTACTAAAGAGACCGTTATCAGATCTGCCACTGCAAAATTATGAATGTATAATTATATGAAAATGTATCCATGTGTCAATTGCTGGTTATTATTGTTCACACTTAGTGTAGTCCAGTGTGTTTATTATGGTGGCCTGAGATTCCATCACAGTGAGAATGTTGACACTAGTGTGGTTTTCCAATGTTTTCCAATCCATATTCAATGTCTCAATAGTCTTTGTTCTCCTGAAAATTCTTTAGATATTAATTCATGCCGTGGTATTTTCAATTGATTATCACAAACAGCTCTGTATAATGTTGATGCTGCTTTCTTTAAAAATATTTGCTATCATCATGACAACTCGATATAGGAAAAAAAAAACTGATTGTGCCCAAGAGTATATATGGTATATGTATTATTATTGCATTACTTCTCTACTCATTTACTTTCACTGGATAGCATTTATGAATATGCTGAAACATCCTTGCCAGCGGCATTTTTCCAATTCTGGAGAGTGTCATGACAGCTGATTTCAAAGCACAAGATTAAAGTAAAAACACCTTCACAAGCCAACTTTGGAGACGAATAAATCTTGTTGAGTTTCTAGCCAAGACTTTTTGATTACACGACTGATGATTGCGATCATTTCTGTTTTGTTTTGTAACCTGTTGTTCACAGAATAAGTGATTCAGAGAATCTAAAAAGAAGACTACATTTGTCAACATTGTACAAAGAATTGTCCGTCACACCTTTGCATGCGAAGATACCTTTTGTCGAACTGAAACGCAACACTGTGAGTATGCTATAACCCTTGCTATGTTCCTTTTGCATACATTTTAATGCAGTTGTTTTAATGCTAAAGTCATATTGTGTCTATTTTGTCAGTGGTCTACTTTATGCATTGACGTCAAATCAATGAGCAGTGAACTGTTCACGGGATTTAGATCTTTGGATGTCATCACTCTGTGTGCTTCCTGTAAAGTCCGGAGAATATTCACCTTGAAAGCAGCACCACCAGGAACCTCAGATGATGGTAATACATTAATATATTGGTTCTGAAGAGTAAATTTGTTAACTATAGCATAGAATTAGGTCTGCTTCATCGGCGATACAGTGATTAAAATACGATAAGTTTACAAGCTATACATATTGTCAATACCAGTAAGACACATCTGCCAGCAGGCATTTCTTCACTTAATTGCTTCTGCCATGTGATGAAATACTATTTTCATTTAATCCACTGGAAAGATAACATTGTCCCCAATTCTCAAATCTCGATGTGTTCCTGTTTGTAGCTGGTCTCATGGGCTTGATTCCTGAGAGTTGCCAGTATCCACCAGATGTGAACCAAGTCACTCAACTGTTGACCATAAAGAGTGCAGATATGAACTCTGATGTTTGCAGATCTGACTGTGGTAAGTGAGATAACATTCTAAATTTGAAAGAAAAAAAATTAACAAAAGAAGGCATTCAATTTAAACCAATGTTAAATTATATAACTTAAAGTTCAATCATACCATCATGGCAAGACTGTGACTTCTGTGTTTGAAGTGACCTCTTCATATATCTTTGCACGTCGCAAATGTTTGGGGAAGGAGCTTTTTGTGTTGCAGCAGAATTGTGACCCATGGATTAAACCTGGCTTAGAAAAGAATACACTTTTTGGCTTTGTTGTGTTTGACAACAGTTGACCAGTGCAACGCTTTTAAGTGGAGCACTGTCCAGCTCTATTGGGAAAGTAGAATGAAAGGTCTGCCTCTATCTGTGTCTGACCTCACTGCTGCAGCTGACATCCCTGCAGCCAGATTTCAAAATAAATTCTGTAGAAAACCCTTCAGAAGATCAGTTTTAAAGGGGAGTGATACCATAGTGAAATGAAATGCTCAATAACAGAAAAACTATTTATTATTTCTAAAGGCATTTCACTTCGGTTTGAATAATCCTTCTTCTTCTTTTTTTTTTTTTTTTTTTACCATTTAGTCTGTCTTCAAACTCACAGAATCAATTTGTTGTTCTCAGAGTATCTTATGACTGTCAACTGAAACATTGTGAGGTACAAGACAATGCCAAAGACTACCCATTTAACAACTTGTTTACACAAAAATATAAAAAAAAGAAAGCTTGTGCAGAAAAGCTGTTTTTCACAGACGCACTGAGATGATAATCACTTTCCTTGTGTGGAATTTCCCGTGGCCCTCACTTTTTGTATTTATGCATACTCCACCTGTACTCAAAGTGTTGCAATTATCTCCTCATACAAAAAGACATGCACCAGCAATCCAATTGGTTGCCTTTGTGGCCTTTCTTTTTTTTCTATCAAGGTTTATTTATTTGTTCTGACAGTTATCTAAGTGACATTGAGTCAACCAGCAATGTCCGTGGAAGGGAGCAGTGACCACACGCTGGAATTATATTTTTATAATTAGCATCTGCATTATTAGCATAACATTCCTAATCATAATTAAAGCGATAGCTATTAGTGTCGGCATCCAATTTAACCATGACACAGTTGCTTGGTGTATGTTGTTGCTTCAGTGCCCAGTCTGTCAGAAATTGTTAAAAGTAAGCGACAGGGTTTTCATCCCGCAACAAACAAGCCCTGATTATTTCACACCAATGACGTTCTGCTTTTCTCACAAGGTCAATACATTTTCATAGATCATTTAAATGTATGTATTTATTTATTTTTGCTTTTCTGCTCTCAAACATACATCTGGTTTTATTTCCGTTTCAGTTTCAATTCTTAACTGGCATCCACGGTTTAAAGCATCATATTAAATCGACAGCTATTGTTGAAGCTGACTCTACGTCTCAGTACATCCAACCCTTGGCGATCGTGTCTGTTTTGTGAAGCGGAGGTGTTTGCTGTCAGCTCTGATGAGGAGCACAGGGCGGAGAGCAGCTGATGCTGTTAGCATTAGCGGCGGTGGACCTGATGCGACCCGGCACAGATACAGCAGGGTCGAGTCGGGCTTCTATCACCAATTTCCGCAGGAGCCCATTATTTTCACAAGATAAAGTGGAACAGATTGTTAGATTGAAAAAAGAAAAAAAAACTTTTATCTACTTGGCAGAGGAGTCGAATTAATATTCAATCATTCATTTTCTTTTGTGTGTGTTTAATTGCATATCACAACCATTAGGGCTGTGTGCGCCAGCTCACATTATTATGCGTTAAGAATCAGCAGAAACAAAATTAGGACTGAAACTTTGTCGTCGTATAAAACATGGGTTGGATTTGCAATGTAGTGCAACACATATCAAAAACACACTTCAGTTTGTAAACTGTAACAAAAGGCATGTTTTGTATTCTGAACACAAAAAGAATTTTGGAATGTCTGTGTTGAGAAAAAGGCTTTTTCACTGACCCTAAAAATGCTACTTTGTGTCCTTCATGCTAAAATAGCCTCATGTATCAGTGTTAGGTTTGAGGGAGACATCAATAAGCATCTTTGTGTAATCTGATTTCTTCCTGCAGTTTCTGCTGACAAATCAACCGGCTGTCCGAGGAGAAGGCCCCAGGTTGTTGTCAACACAGCCTCAGGGTCTGGAGCTTCTCAAATGGGAAGAAAAGATGACGCAATCTCAGACAGAGTCTTTACTCACAAAACGGTAAAAGAGAGAACAACTACGTCTTCTGTATATTATTATAAGTGGAAGAGTAGTACAATCCAAAGGCAGCATAACGGTGTATTGCCTTGAGACTTATTTGCTTTTGTTGTGTCCCACAGGTGGTAAAATCCAGTAGAATGAAGCAAAAGGCTACAGAGAGTCAGAACATCACCATCATGGGAGAGAACCTATCAAACTTAAATGAAGGTAAGCTTGACAGTGTACAATATTGCATTTCTGTGTAGTTTTTAAAATTTGTACTCCCAAACATGTTCTTCCTATCCGTCAAGTTCACTCTGTATCATTCTTTTCATATCCATACGTATTTCCATGTGCTAATACACTGACTTAATCTGAAATTACAGCATTGTTTCTAATGCCTGCATAGAGTTTAATGTTTATTAAATTGTGCAATAATGCAGTGTAACATTTGAAAGTAGCATGGTGAGAAAAAAAGATCAGTGTAAATAGAGGAGAAAGTGAAAGGATGTAAAATAGACTACTTGAAAAGGCATTATTACACATAGAAAAGAAACACTGAATAGAAATGTGAACAGCATTTATTTTTTAATTAGTTAAGAATCTTCATACATGGAAAAAAAATGCAATACTTTATTCAAACGTGAACGTGTGTGTGTGACTGGATAATGCATTCATTTTTATTTTGTTTGTTTACTTTGACCAGGAAGGTAGAACATTGGCTTCTTAGCACATCAATAAAAGCATTATGTATGAATCAACAAACAAGACATGTACAAAAACATGTCCTCTCAAGTACTTAATAGCAGCTCTTACAGTTTGTAATATTTCATCTATTGAGCATGACTGAATGCAAAAGCGGCATGATTAAAAATACCTGAATTCAGCTAAGTGTATTGTTTTTCGATATATTTTCTCTGCACTGAATCCCTGTAAGAAGCCCTGTTTCTGAAATGCCTTCATTAATACGAATTTTCACAGTGCATAATCAGTTCACAGATATGCTTCTGGCAAGCTTTAATAACATTGTTCTTTAACTGCTTGGTATCATAAATCTTTCTGACCGTTATAAGCACTATATGTAGGAACATCTGGCAGCTTACGACCCCATCCACCCCAAAAGAGGGCATTTCACAAGCAACAATCTCAGAAGCTGCATGCTGGGAGAGACAAGCCAGTATCGCAGCTAAGGTTCCATTCAATGGTGTAAACACTATATTTAATTATGAAACCATGTTTGATCCTGGTTGGCAATCCCTCTATATGGTTTCCATTATAAAATAGGATTAAGTGCAGGGAGAAATGCACCCCTATGTCCAGTAGGCAAAAGAGCAGGAAGTAGCTTCTGATCCTAATAGAAAAGTCAGAGATCCAAAACACAGGTTCACATCAGCTGTGAACGGAAAGGATTTTACGACAGCAGGAAGCGACAGCAGGAAGCCATGTTCACACTTGGTGGTGGTTGGAAAAGGGTAACAGACAGTCAGCGACGGTAAGAACAGACAAAAGAGCACAGAATTCATGTTCACCGCTATGTGTGCTCTGATTTGAATAAACTCTCTGATATTTAAGAAAAACAATTATTCTTTTACTTTAAAATTCCCCAGACATTTTAATGAGCTTTGTTCTATGCTACCTACATGCTTCTATTCCCCGTTCGAGTTTTACCTCGCCTATACCAAGGCTACTCACAGAGACCTCCCCTCCCCCAGTCCGTCCAGCAGACGCACACATACCTACACTCACACGGGCCTCAAAGAATGAGTGCATGTGCTCTGAAAGCTCAATTATGGATGTTTCTCCACAGCGGTAAGCTCCTTTGCTGCAGCCCAGCCCACAGATGGGAAATAGTTAGTTCATTAATGGTAATGTGGCACATTAAATAAAAGTCAGAGGGACATCTCCTGGGCCCGGGGTTTGCCACACAGTGGGCAATTAGAGAAAGTGATTATACTGTTGAGGGGTTCAAATGTGCTCACTCATTCAGATTTAGGTGCCTCTTTTTTGATCAAGCTTATCTCAGTGAGTGAGAATTCATTGTGTCTCGCATACACATTTGAATGGACATAACTTTCATTTCAGGCTGGAAGGTTTTATCCTCTTGGCTGTGTATAGCAAAACATTATGTCGAGTGTTTCCTCCATGCTCTCAGACTTTCCTTTGCTGCTCTGACCAAAAGATAGAACCAGTATCAAAATATTCTGTACAGCTCACCTACACTCACACTCACACCTACATCAACCTGATATATCTTACCGGAAAGAATGGAGAACAAAAATGAAGATGAAAACTATCATTCATACTGTCAATCCTCAAAAATGGCTTCATGAACATTTTTTTTTTGCTCAGCCTTAATTAAAATGTTTATTGCTCCCAAGTTCAACCTTCAAAATAGAAACATATATTTGACTCTCCTCGCTGTAAATTGTCTTGTGTATTGCTGGTTAGATTTATTTGGTTCTAATCTCATCTATGTGTTATTAGCTGACACACCATAAATATTGATATATAAAAACACATCGATGCCACATGAACTCATTGCCACGCATGGCAGCCAATTCGACATAAATGTGACCATACATATTGTTTCATATTATTATGTGCATATACTGAAGTAAAATGAAAACGACACTGAAACAAAATGATTTGTTACTCACTGTAATTAGATCCATGTGTAATTGTAGCCACCAGTCATTCATCAGTATTAGTATAGAATTAACAATAGCGCCCTGAAATGTCTTTTTGCTAGGAGTAGAACAAAATTACTTAAATCTTCTTTTATAATCTTTTCTTTTAGATGAGAGTCGCAGCAGTGCTGCTGAGGAAGGTTCAGATGTCACTTCCACACCAGCAGAATCTCAGCTCTACTCGATCTGGTCGGGTGTGTCTCCTGACCTGCTGGTCTGGAGCAGCGGGGAGACTAATGAGGGGCCCAAGCCCCAGCTCGGCCTGCACGAGGAGGTGTTCACTTTCTCTTCCCCGCCTCACTCACCCAAACGAGGGCAAGGGCAGAATGACCAGGGGAGGATGGAAATGAGAAATGCTCGGGTTCACAGTAAAAGTCAGGGGCGGCGTGTTGCCCAGCCTGACGATGACTTTATTGGGAGTGAAAGTGATGAGGTGAGTTTGTTCTATAAGAGTGAGCGATGCGAGCATGCTGTGCTTTCAGAATCACATAACGTTTTTGTCATTCAGTCAATATACCACAGATGTACGTCAGTATGAAATTATAAGCACAGACAAGATCACAACTGAAAAGAAAAAAACAAAAACAAATCTGCATTGTAACACAAACACTGTTAACGTTGCCAAAGATCAGATTTTGCATTGAATTTAGCTCAGAGCCCTGATGCAAGCCGGCCTTTGGACTGAGTGTTTTCAACATTTTCCTGCTCTAGCTCATCTGACTGTAATGAAAGTGTTGTCATCTGGCTTTTTTAAGGGTTTCATGATGACTCATTCATTCAAGCCAGTAGCATTGGAACAGAAAGACATTGAAAACAGGGGGGATTGTGGCCATTCAGTTCTGGAGTACCCACCTCTAATTTTGCAGTGTGAATTGACTCAGTAAAGTATGATTGTGCACACATCATATTGACTATTCAACGTGTAAGTTTCATATTGCTCAACACAAACTGTGAGCTGTAATTTCACTTCGAAGGTCACTGAGGTTATTTATCATCAGATATTATATTAAAGATTCTGAGATTTGTGATAAAGAACATTCATTTTTTTTTATGCTGAGCTGTGAAATTAAACTTGAATTATGATTATCAAGGACTAGTCTTCAAAGAAATGCTAATTGCTTTTACTTATTTAAAACATTATAATGAGGATTCAGAGCTCGGGTCCTCGTTTTGTTGTCTTGCTGATTAGCTTCATTTAATACCTTCTTAACATATGTCTGACACGCAAGTATCTATCCTTAAATGCATAAATTGTACGTATGGTTAAACCAGGCTGTCTTGCACTTTTCAGTGACTCTGTGTGCCCGCTTAGATTGGGGCACATGTTTGGATTTTTGGGAACAAGACTGATCTCTATTGTATGAAACACGCTTGTTTCAGAAAAGCGAATCTTTTCATGGTGACCTTTGTAAACTGCATAGCTAACCTTTTCTTCCATAGTACAGTTGACAGTTTTCTTTAGAAATTATATATTAGCTCAGGTTTGTGCAATATCATCTTTTCTTTCTTTGCTTTCCAACCTATTGATGTTGAAACCAGAATCATGACTCACAGAGCTGAATGGAAACCTAATGCTTCTAAACTATATTCTTTACTAATTCTCTTTGGCTACTTATTTTATCATTGGTATTTCTCAAATATTTCATTTGGTTTGGTTTTCTGTCCACATTTCCAAATAATTTCACTGGTGGCAAAGGATTAGGTGTGACCGAAAAACAAATGCCCTTTGACAAAAAATAATAAATTAAACCATTTCATATTAATAATGACACTGTCAGGTATGTTTAATATTTTCTGAAATGTGTTGAAGTGGCAGTGCTTATTGGAGTTGTAGGAAGAAGAGACAAATATATTATTTTTCTCTGTTGAAGCAGAGTAAACAGTAAATCCGGTGCCAATGCTCTGTATCTGAAACCTCAGAAGGAATAACTTTTTTTAACACTTTGGGCATCTTCATGTTTTCTATATTAATTTTCTTTACCGATCATTTAGAAAGTGAGCATTATTATTTAGAATGTGAGCACCCCCTACCACCACCATACCATTATACACAGCAAAAACCAAACTTCCAGTTTGAATGCGAGAAATCGATATACGCCAAGCATCCACTTTCAAAACAAAAGCAGTCGTTTTAAATCATATAGACTAATTTTGTCATCAATCTTTGTTTCTCAGTGACCGCTCGGGGTGCAGTCAGGGACATAGGGCCAGATGTGGTCCATTTAATGCCCAGTTCGGTTCCAAACTATAGAAGCCATTAAAAGTCCATTATTAAAGGAGCACAGTTTGGGGGACAGTGTATTGTAATGGTCATTTCTTTAGCTCTGTCATCTACCATATTGTGCAACCCAAGGAATAGTAACAAACCACACTATGCTCAGGTGATATCTGAGACAGCTTGCCCTGATTTCCAATTTGATTCATTTATGGCAAATTACTTATTTCTCAGCTTGGAGCAGTATTATCTTTCAAGAGGTTGCATCAGGTTTATACAGTTCTTTTGAGTAAGTGTTTGCACTAAGACATAGAGAAACATTAAAAGTAAAACAAAGACATGCACTTTAAGTGCCTGAAATATTTAGAAAAGGATGAAAAACAATGGATCTAATTAAAATCTGTTTGGCTTCAATTGAAACAGGTAGATTTTATTGCAGCAGTAACTGAAAGAAATGCAGTTATTCATTGATGGTCACAGCCACACCCGTAGCAAGGGCTTCAATAATAGATGTGGTCCATTGTTCATTCACTTGCCATCATGAAAATGATGAGGCATTGAAAGAGATGAGAAAATAAATAACATATGGTGCTGGAGCCGGTGAGCTAAAACCCTCCAAGTGCTTATGATAACCTTTCACCCCCTCACAAAGCTTCGAGATGAAAGAAGACAACTCATCAAATGATAACTGAACAAAGAGACACATTGAGACGCCTCTGCAATCGAAAGCTGCAATCAGTTCAATTCAAGTGAAATGAAGTCTATAATATTAATTCAATTCAATTCAATTCAACTTTATTGCTATAGCACGAAATACAACACAGTAATTTCTAGGTGCTTTTAATAGAGAAAAACCCAACAAATCCAATTAAGCAAGCAGATATTTTTACGACTGTGGAAAGGAAAGCCTTCCTCTAACAGGAAGAAACCTTTGCAGAAACCAGACTCAGAGGTGGTGGCTTTTCTGCTGGCCAGTTGGAGTGAGGGGATAGAGGAGAGACGCTTTAACAGTAGACACTAATATAGACACTTCAAAATGTATTTGTGTTGGTAGTCTGACTATAAGTACAACTATTGTGATTGTGATTCTCTGTATGATACAGAGAATTTTCAAACACACCATAATAAATTATCTCATACGTCAGAAAAGTGAGGAAAACACATTTAGTATGCATGTTATGTTCTAATAATTAACGGTGAAATATTCTGTTTGCTTTTTTTTACATTTACCACCTTTATGCAGCTTAGTGTAAAGGTTAAAAATGGAACCCATTGTCTGTTGTGAGAGCTTTTTAATTCTTTTTGTGATCATTTTGATACTTCTTTTTCTCTTTTGGACTGTCAGATTTGTTGCAAATAGCCCTTGTGCAATGACTGTTTGAATTTCAAAAACACAACTTTTCATTGCAGTATTTCTTTGTGTAATTCGACAGTTAAATATTGCCTTAATTTTTTGCAAGGTTAAAAAAAGTGTAATGCGCAGAGTAAAACTTTAATCTGCTGGTGGTGTAGAATCACAGTAAAAAAAACAAACTGTAATTAACCTTCATAAATATGAGGTTAATTTGATCCTGAGCTATGCACCTGGTCAATTTCAGCAATTGGTCTGTTCTGCTCACATCAAATCAAAGAGATGAAAACAATATTATGGTCGTTTAACTAATATCTGAAACCTTAAAAGCAATTAAAGAACTTGTGAGATAATCATCATAAAAAAGGGCTTCATCAGCAATGACACACATTCCCCAAAAAATGTTCACCTAACATTTTCATTTTCTTTAGGACAACAGCTATGCTGCGTTCAAGCCTCAAATAAAAACTAGAGTGTCCAACTCTGCTACGCCCAGAACGCCTGAAACAGCTATGGACGAGCAACAGGATTTCCAATCTTTTACCTTCAACCAAACATCACAGAGGGAGTCATCTGCCATCAGGATGTCGTTTCCACCCAGGAAGAGCGCCAATTTGGCTGAGCTAGTCGCCCCCCGCTGCATCTCACCGATCTGGCGCGACCACAACTGTTTTCCGAGGGGGTCAGAAGAAGCAAACCAGGTTCTCGATCCGAAAATCATTTCAGTTTCCAGACAACTCCTGCAAGAACTGGAATTGAATGACAAGCAGCACCAGGTAAAACTTTTACCAGCCATAATGTTTCCTCGAGGCTAATTTGATTCTTCAATTTAAGTTCCTCACAGCAGCACCATTGTTATTATTTTGTGAGTTTTTTTCCTTAAAATGAACTGAACAGCTGTCAATTCATTCCTGATTACCTATGACATTGTGACTGACATTCACATGTTTAATACTACATCATGGAGCTGCATAAAACATTGTTGATTGATATTAGCTCCAAGGCATGCAATCACATTGAAAGGTCACACGCACCATCAAAAAGAAACTTTCTCACCCCAGAAATCCATTTTACATTGAATGCACGTGACTGATTTTTTTCCATCGAAGTAATTTTTTTAAACATTTTGTTTAGGCTCAGTCCTCATCATACATATTTTTATCAAAAATCTAACATTGTCCCAAATGTAAGGGGCTAGGTAGAGACTTAAAATCATTAGCCAATTGATAACCAACACTCTGAAAGTCCTTTAAGTGAACGGTTTGAGATTTCTGCTATACACAATTACTATACACCTGCGTTTCAGCAACTTTCAACAATTCCTGTTGGCTACTGTTTCCATTGGAAACAGTCCTTGATAAATCAATGGTGCATTATTTCTTCCATTCCAAACACCAGACAGAAAGATATCAAGTGCAGAAAAGAAAAACACTGAGCACCTGGCAGGGTCCAAAGATATGACACAGATATGTTTGTTCAGAGTTCCTGGAGGACTGGCAGAATAATGAAGGGACTGAATGTTAGACTGTCCTCAAAACTAATTAATGCAGCTTTGTTTAATAAACTGCACGTTTGCTACAATGTGCCACTTATTAAAAACTCTGACAGTGGTTTGCCTTTCTATCTTTCCCATTTGTGATGTGTATTCACTGCTCATTTGGACAACTAAAGAGGACTGGTGGAAAGACGTGGAGGATTAGAGTATGGTTTGTTACAAATTGAGGTAGGCCTCTGCCCTACTTAAAGAGATTCAGGATCAGAGGATAGTGAACTGCAGCGATCACAGGGCCTGAAGGGAGATCTGTCACTTGGCTGTTGATTTCTGCATTTATACAGCTCACTGCTGAGTGATATCCCAGCATCCTTCATCAGTGCAGCTCCTGACTGCTGATTTGTGCCAACGCCAGCAGGCAGCATGCAGTGAATGCTTTGACTGAAAGGTTGTCTGAGAAGTATGACAGGGAGTTTGTTTCCCTCCCAGTAGCCTTGGTTTATTGACTGCTATTGACTCACCACCAGGGTAACTCCAGACTTTCTAGCACTTTGTCACAGAATTCACACCAATCAAGTTACTATACTAAACTAATAGATCCACTCTTATAATACATTTCCTCAGAGAGTCAAAACAACTTCAGGTGTCCAGTGCTGCTTTAAGCTTTGTCTACTCTGGTGGCGGTACCTCTGTTGTTGTTTTCACAAAATATCCTACGATACAATTTACACACTGGCATTAAGGATTTATTGTGGCTATTGAAATGTGACTAAATGCTAAGTATCATATGTTGGATGGCTTCCAAATAAGATAGCTCTGTCCTTTGGGTCATATATTAATAGGAAGAAGAAGTGGAGATGCTGAAGTCTATTGATTCCAGCCATTACAACTCAGGCCTCCTTGACAGTCCACGGATGCATGGGGATGATGATCAGGAGCTCCGAATGCTGGCGAGCTGGAAGAGAGAGCAAGAAGAAGATGAATGCAGAGCCTCAGGCTTTAGTGCGTCTCAGATCCACCAGTGCAATGTCAGCGTCGGCATGAGCAGCGATGACACCTGCGCATGGACTCACATCTCAACGGTCTGTACTGCTCGACTCTGATCCTTTTAATCTTTTAATGTTGACTCTCCCCGAACAAGTACCACAGCTACAGCTCATCTGCCACTTCCAATTACTAATAAGTTGTCCTCCTTTTCTTTCTCCTTTCTGCAATATAATTTTCTGACCTTCCTAGCTGATCCTTCCCTTTGCTAATTTACACTTCAAGCCCTAACTTGAACCGCAATGATGTGCTAATGTACCTCTTCCTCCAATGTGTTTTCTGCATTTAAAAAAAAAAAAAAGCAATGGAGAATGAAACACATTAATTGGCCTCAACCAGCTTTTAAAAGTACACTGAAATAATATGCATAGTCCCCCCCAGTGATTCGGTATTATTTAGGTCATATAAAAATTATCCCCAGAAGTCTTTTTAGAATTCAAAGATTGTATAGTTTGCCCCTGGCTACTGAAGGTCATTTTGATCTATGGTCCATTAGTATAAGCATGTTGGACTCACAAAGGGAGAACACTACCTTGGATGGCTCCACTGAGTCCACTGTGGGATCCCCAATGAATATTATCATTACATATTCTTGAGTTAGAAGGTCTTTTACAATTTCTCTGCATGCAGGTATCTATTAATGTACCAAAATCCATGCAGCACATGATGAATAGTGATATTACCACAGGGATTATCATTTAATGCTTCCTTTTGAGGACATACTGATGTAGTCACCATTAAAAACATGTATCACTACACCCAATAGTACTTACAGTTTCTACAAGGGCAGGAGAACATTTAACTTCAGGACCTGAAGGAATGTTGTTCAATCAGCTGCAGTGTTTACAATTCCAAATGCATACTGTATGGCAACAGCACCACCAGCAGTATATCAATAAAATGCTGGTAAATAGAAATAAAAGAGGATAAATAAAGACACTAAAAATAAAACATTGTTTGTAAATCACGTTTAGCAGACACTGCAACAAAAAAAACCTTCAAATTAAAAGGATGTAATACATTTCTGTCAAAGATAGAAACAAGGCTATTATAGAAGTTTAAAAAAAAAATAGTCATTGTCTGTGGATAGAACTCCTTCACTCGAAGTGACAAGTCAGTTTTCAGGCTGGATTCTGGGATTCAAATGGTTCCCACTACTGTCATTCATGTCATTGTTGCTATTTTCACTGCGGCGGTGCTGCTGCAGCTCCAGCCCAGGCACAACTCCACCCCCAGGCAATTGTATGTGCTGTTTGCTTTGCTAGGTTGGACACAAAAAGATTCTACTTATTGACTGAATGATTGTGTGAATTTCAATTTCAGGCACGTTGGTGTGTGATCCTTGATGACTTAAATATTCTCTCTGTGGGCCCACAACTGAAGCAAGAATTGTCATGTTAGAATTAAGAAAGGACATCTACAAATGGGGGAATGACTCAAGCGGATATCAAAAGAGAGCTATTGGTATTAGTATTAGCTATTAGTATTTGTTAATATTGTTGTCTACATGTGATGCGTTTATGAGACATGAGACAGCGCAACAGTGTTCAGTTGAATTTGTGCCCCATGTCACGTCAGCATGAGCAGCATAACAGGTTGTTTCACGTGACAGAAAACCATCAAATACACAGCTTTTGCTATGACAAAAATATGTTGCTCAATCAATAACAAAATGATTTCCCAAAATAATTAATGAGCTCAAACTACAAAATGTCTTTAAATAAGATCATATGCATCATTGCCTCAGTCTTCTGTTGTGTGATGGAATAAAATTCAGCATACATTTATTTTATTCTTGCAACAGACAGTACGTTTCCTTATATTAAAAAGCCATGGATTTTTTTTTTTTATGATGCATGTTCTTTCTCTTTCATTTCATGTCCAATATAATGTGTATAGAAAACCTCGTTTTGAAGAAAAGTTGAGAGGTTTTAAAATTGTTAATATATTACTGCTCTGTATGTAGTTTAATCGTACCAGATACAACAAGAAAAAACATTTGGAACCTGTATGTCGAGAATAAATACAAGAAAAATGCATCAGGGAGGAGTTCAAACTCTTGTCATATTCGTGAAACTGCCTTGATAACTATGCTTGTAAAGTGGAAAAATAATTATTTGGTACAACGCTGGAGTGCAGTGCACTTGTCCAAGTATTCCCTTATCCTGACAGTGACTCGCATTGTGAGCTTTTTATGTTTACTATTACCACTGCTGACAGATACAGATGGTGGGACAATGTTGCACAAAGACAAAGATTATTGTTGTCTCATTCAACTCGAGTATAGAGGACAGAGGGAACCGTGAGGGATCGTCAGGTCTGTAGACTGAGTGGTTCAAGTGTCAATATGACAATAGATGAGGAGTCTCAATCACACATGTACCAGCTTCATCCAAGAAGTAGGACTTGTCTCAGAAACTGTAAGCGATCACATATATTCACAAGCAAAAGAAGCCTGCGCCAGTGTCCTAAGAAGAATGAATGGCCATGTGAAGCGCTTATTTTAATATAATACATGTAATTCAATGCTCTCAGATTTTCTCCGGCTGGTATCTTATCGTCATCGGATCATATTAGCTGCACAATTCCACAGGGCGCAATTTTTTGACTGGTCTTATTTTAAGAAAGGAATGACCTAAAGTCACCAGGGGATCACACAGATAGCTAAAATTAACTCAAGCAATGCACGGACTACAGCTGCAACATGGCTGCTTCTTCATGAAAGCCATGTTATTTTATAGCCTCGAACAGGCACTATGTTTAAAAAGCCTCCTGAGGCCATATTATTGTCTTTGGCTTTGACAAGATGGAGAGCGTAATATACTTGTACTTCTTGCAGCTGAAAATGACTTCGTCACCAAAGGAAAACAATCGCTATCTTTACCAAACACTCTTATACTTGCAACTGCAAAGACCAACTTTTTAAAAGACCGAACTAACTATAGCAGTTATAGGACCTTGATAACCTGAAGAGAATTTATGTTTATGTTTGTTTATCTTAGTCTCTTTGCCTGTTATTGGTCACACATGTTTTCTGTGTCGTGCTGCTGCTTTTGTGTTCTTTCATTGATTTTGTAGTTTGCAGGAAAATCTGATTTTATGTACTTGACTTTTTTCATTGCCACAGCACACAATAAAGACTTCGACCTTTCGCCCTGACCTGATCAACTGGAATAAATATTTTTTTTAAAACATTAAATTGGCAGATCTAAAGATTGATGCCGGCTTGTGTCTAGTCAAAGCCTTACTTCCTCATCGGCTTGGCATTATCACTCTATAGAAAAGTGTCTTTTGACATTTCCTATAACTTACTGAAAAATCTCCTTCTTCCTATATCTGGAACATAAATGGGTTAACTGACCCTGCTTTCAGTACTGATTAAACATGTTCACACTGACCCTGTACTTATTATTTAGGGTTAAAATTAACAAGGTGCTGAGACAATTGAAAACGGATTAATTCAGTGGTGGCTGGGCTGACGTTTTTATTCTCAAATGTATACTTTCTTAAACACTTTCACGTGGAATGAACTTGAAATATTGTAACTTAAGTGCTAATGCCAAGATTAAATGTAAAAATCAAAACTGAAGTATTTAGAAAAGGTTTAAAGCTCAATCTTCATATTTTAATTGTATTCTTGGGACGCAAAGCTGAAAGAATTATATGTCTCAAATGACTTTCTTAATGTAGGTTCACCATACTGTACGAGCATTTACTAAAGAGCACAAAGGCAAAAGAGCAATCTTTAAAATTTTTACTGCTGCATTATTTTTAAATTGATTCCACACAAAATATAATATTATGGCTTTTCATTTCAGTCTTAAGGATTCAAGCTGAATCACATAGGAAATGAAATGTCAGAGGGCACACTGTCTCGCTTTACTTTTGTCTTAATAAAACTTTTCAAAAGGACAACAGTGGCAAAAAAAAGAAAGCCTGTGACACGTGTGAGTCAGAAAACAGTATTTCTATTGAGCAGAATCATCATTTGTCAACCATTTGTCCCTTTGGTTGAATGGTGGCAAACAACATGACCTTTATTTCTGGCCGAGATTGAATAAGACAGGTCACTCTGAATTTAAATAATACAATTTCAATTAAATTAAATTCCTCTGTGTTGTGTGTGTGTGTGTGTGTGTGTGTGTGTGTGTGTGTGTGTGTGTGTGTGTGTGTGTGTGTGTGTGTGTGTGTGTGTGTGTGTGTGTGTGTGTGTGTGTGTGTGTCTTTCTATTTTGTGCTTTAACTTAGAAGAAGCGGCCTTACTGTTGGATCAAGGAAAATAACAAATTCAATAGGATTTTTTTTAATTTTTGTTTTGTAAGGATGATTTTAGTATTTGATGACATTTTTAAACAGCTTTTCACTTTCTCCAACATTCCTGTTCAACAGCCAGCAAACCAGGGACACCACTATCAAAAGGAAATGACCCCCCTCCATCAGTCAAGCCCCAGGTAAGACGTGTGTGGCGTCACAATAACAGCAGCGTCTGCACATCAAGCAGAATCAATCATATAAACAAGGTAGACATTTATAGATAAATCTCTCAGCAGTAATTTGCATGATCTGGAATATTCCTCCAAAATTCCATATTTATTACTGCAAACAGATACGGAGTGAAATTAACTCTTCGATGCAGCCTTTTTGTAAATCAGTGTGCAATGTCACCTTTGTGCCAATTTGGAAGTCATTATATCATGTCCAGAAGGTATTCTTTGGTGCGAGTTTCAAATGTACAGATTTTCAGAGTCTGTGTCAAGAGAACAGCTGTGCTATTAGTTCTCCCGTGATTTTTATCATATACATCATATAGATATCCGTGTTTTCATATATTTTCTATGAAGCCAATTTCAAGTTTTGCGAACAAAAGAAGCCAAATAACACCAAACGTAGCGTTTATGCAAGCTACAGCGACAGGCATGATTTTGGCATGCCTATTTCTCTCTGCTTTTCATGTGGATAATTTTCAAAAATGACTATTTAAACGATTTCTTATTTTTACCTTGATTCTACTTGAATTGATTTTAACTGCTTAACAAAACGTATAAATTAATTCCTGCCATCATCACACGATTGCAGGCGATTTCTCACCTCTTTAAAAGTTACTGTCAGATATAATTACTAGGAAGGTTCTTGTTCACTGTATTGTTATAGGGGACTTCCTGCTTTGGAAGAGCTTGGAGATTTATATTCTAAAATAGCCATGGGGAATATTTCACCCTGCTTTACCTGCAAGTTGAACTGAAATGAAGTTTTGAAAACAAAACAACAAGCACATTGGTGACGAAGCTTACACTGCTGCAGGGAAAGGAATATTTCAAAGTGCTCAATAAATAGTCAGCTTTAGAGATGCATGTGCATGTCTGAGCAGGAAATGAAAGTGAAAGTAATAAAGTAACCTGACTGGTCAAAAAGGTAAGTTGGTAATAAATGTGTTGAACACAACAGATTGTTATTTGGTGGTGGAAAAATAATGAGAATTTTTAATTTGAATAAATGGAATGAGGAGTAATCGAGGCAAGTAGGAATGGAATGATCTGTTGTGTAACCCTCCTGAAAGTTTCTATTTTTCATAATGTTTTGAGAGAGCGAAAATAGCTTAGTTAGAGTTTGAGTCAAAAAGCTTTTGGAACAAGTTCAGTGTGTTGATTTACAGGTCGAAGTGAGAGAAACTCTCAAATAGTGAAAATGGAATACCTTCAATAACTTCTTCAATAATGCAACCCTTCTGATGAACTGACTGAACATATTACAGTACACGGTGCAATCTCACAAATTGAATCCCAGCTATTATCTAATGCCGCTCTACAAACCCCTCGTATACATCTGAAGATCCAACTCAACTGTGGCAGCGTCTGGGTGGATCCAGTTCTCCTTGGAGGGTTCTGGAGACGTCGTATCGCCCCGCGGCCTGCTAATTCACAGCCGTGTCCCTGCGCGTCTCCGTCTCTTTGTGGGTGTACACAACCATGTGGCGTGTTACAAAAGAAGACAAAGGAATTGCATCACAGTACCGCTCTTCTAATTATGCAACCTCCTCCTCGCTAACACTTTTGATTTATTGATGAAAAAGCAAGGCAGCGTGCTGTGAACATGTGTAGTATCCCATGCTTTTAATTGTTTCTGTTAGTGTTATTGTTCACAGCAAATTTCAGTCTTTATTACATACAATGAGCATCGGCATCGAGTAGAACATTTTGCAGATTTTGGTTGCTTTTTTTTCTTCTTTTTTTTTCTGGCTTTTTGGACTGGTGAATTTCCTTTCAACTGTTGAAATATTCGGCAACATGATGTTGTTTGATTGAATGTCCACTGAAATGAATATTGCTATTGATAACCGCCTCAAACAGGCTCCTCTCCTTGTCGTGCACAGCTCTACAGCCTCCACAGCTGTACCACTGAAATTAGACTTTGAAGCAAGCCGCCATTTGCATATTGAATAGCAGCTGCACAGGATTTGTCGTTGTTTTCTTTCTTTTCTTTTAGGCATTGCATCCTGAGATGCCCTTACAGAGAATTCTATCGTGGTGTTTTTTGCGCATCCTGGCACCACTGCAAGGCTTTCTTGCTGTTGAGAGCTACAGCTTCCTTGACAGCTAAAATGCTTCTGTTGCTCTGCATTAATGTTGCCAGGCCTTTTCGAGCATTTTAACATGTTTCTTAGCGCGTGATAATTCTTTCTGCCTGTGGCTGGCATTGCAAATGTAACACCAAAAATAAGGCTGTCAGAGGAATTTTTGGTAGCAATGCAGTTGTTTTACTATAAAGACCTATTGTGAACTGCTAAACTAACTTTCAAACAATAACGCCTTTACAACTGTTTTGCAAATGTAGATATTTGCAAAGCTATTCAATATAATTAATTGTTGTGTTGTACTTGCTGAAAACTACTCATGCATCTTTTTAATGCCTACCTTTTAAGGTGTAAGGATTTAATCACTCTTGAAAAGTCCCACTTAACAGTTTGAAGTCCAATTTACAGTTGGGTTGCAGGGGTCTTTGGCCTTGAAAATTGCTTCTATTTACTTTTTCTCAGTGCTCCTTCCTATTACGCAGTAAATGGGTGTGAGAGTGGATGAAATACCTTGGTAGAGGAAGAAAAAAATCTGAGCTTTTGTAGAGAAATTGTCCTTTATCATTTTGCAGGCATAAGGTTAGAAATAAAGAAAATGGTATGAAGTCATGCTTAAATACACATAGAGATGAGATGAAAATGAAGTTGCCTGTTAGAAAATGTAATCCTATCACTTGTTCATGCACTTTGACTTTACCTTTACTAATCGTACCCTTTCCTTATAAATCAAACACAACCATTATGACAAACACGGTTATAGAAATACTGTATGGAGATTTCCTTATAATGTTTAAATGAGCGAACTGGTTCAATTTGAAACATTTAGAAATTTGATCAACCTCGGGGTTGCACTTAAGGAAGCAAGAAAACTTGAGCAGCTCACACATATTCTAATTCTTTAAACCTGTCAAGCGAAACAAATGCAAAACGTACAGTGAAGAGCAACAAGGATACATGAATAAAACTGACTCATTGAAACTTTTCAATGCTACAAATGGCATCAGTTCCCAAAAGCATTTTATGATTTTTAATTTTTTATTAGTGCACAGCTTTATGAAAGTAGTTAAGTTATAAACATTTTTATTTATTTATTTATTTATTAAAAAAAAATGTCAGCCAAGTTACATTTCCCAACTGTTATGTCATCAGTTCCACTTGCAGTTGATGTTTTATGTCCGGTTGGAAAATGGGCTATAATATAACTTGCTATATAACTTATTTGAGATGCTAAAACATAAATATGCATGTTGTATTTTGGCTATGTTATGATGCGTGTTTCTTTTTGGGGTTTTTTTGTGGGAAGGAATTTAATTAATTTAATTAATTAAATTTATTAATAAATTAATTATATCATTTTGGAAAAAAATAAGCTGCAGACACAGACACTTGAAACTGTATGAACCTGAACCTGTCAGTGAAAATGATTCTATGCTGTGCATCACGCTGCTTTATGAAGTTGCTTTATTAAATGTGTCCCAACCATGAATGCTTTGCATGCTTTGTGAATGCTCTTTGTTTTCAGTACAAGTGACATTATCAGTCACTGCACATCTCGATAGTGAGAATCTCCAAGCAGAGGCGACCGCTTGAATCTTCTGCTGTCAGCTGAATATTGTACAATAAATATGCTCTGATGTGCACTTATGAGCCGTTTTGTCCAGAGGCAAAAGATGTTAATGGATAATTGCACTGCTGATATAAAACCAAAATGATTAGAAAAGCTGTTTAACAGATGAATCTTACATTGCTTTCAAGTTGTAATTTATTTCATGATTTTTTTTTGTGTTTCTTCTGGTTGGAATCTGCTCCACCATAACAAACCACACTAAAGGAGTGGCACTGTATTTGCATTTACTGGAAAATGATTGATGTACAGTTGTACCGTGTCGATATCACAGTCAGGGAAGATAAACTCATTTAGAGAGAAATGAAGTCATTCTCCCACTGAAACAGGAAAGGTTAGGACCCCGGCGCTCTGCTATATGTGGCTACTTGGAAGTCACAGCTTGAGTTTGAATCTAATAAGTGATCCTTCAGGTAAAGCTGTGAGGCTGAGAGGCTAAGTTTGTATGAGATGTGGCTCAAGGACAATGGAAGCCAAGATGGGATTCCGAGAGCGCATGATGATGAGACCTCATTGTAAAAATGTCATATAGTAGGATGGTGACTGTAATGGCATGTGTTGTCATGACTGTCTACCTTTATGGTCTCTTCCCTAGGGAGCGGATGGACGTGCTTAGCCCTCCTATTATGCTCCCCAGCCAGCAGAGAAGGTCAGGCAACACTCCGAACGACGGCGAAAGTCCAGTCCCAGGTATAGTGTCCTTCATTTCAATTCCCTTTTCCCCCTTTGACTGCATTTTGTGCCCTTCATTGGTAAGAATACAACAAACGTTTCAGTGCTTTAACATTAACACTCAACAGTTCACAAAAAAGAAAAAAAAAACTAACCAATGACTGCACATAGCAAATGAAACTGTATCTAATTAAAGGTAAAAGCCCATGAGAGTGGAGCTCTCTGTCCTCCACCTAACGCCATAGGTCAGAGGAGACAGGCTCATTACAGGTCTGCCCCCCCCCCCCCCCCCCCCCCCCCAGACACATCGACAAGGTTAATTGATGAAACCTTTCCAGTTTACAACATCATTTTTTAAAAGCCTTACACAATGTGTCTTATAATTAGTTTTCATTATTGTTGCCCAAGTTCTGATAAGATAAAATGTTCAACCCGAAGCCTTCCATAACCTTTTTAGCGTTTAACAGCCTGTCAATTTAACGGCTAAATTCGGGTGCTTTAATGTAGTGGGGATTACAGGGAATCTCTTTACAGCTACAATAATGTGGTACTGGGTCCGGGTGTCTTAGGTCTTGATTGATGAGGAAAAAAATGGCAGCGGCAGAAACTTTTAAATCCCCCTTAGTCTGAAGGTCACCTCACCATCTGAGCTTCTCCTTTAATTTCAGTAACATCTAACAGAGTAGAGCTTTATTCATATCTGGCATAGCCATGCCAGCATGCATAAAAAATGTGAAATATTACATTAATGTATTTTATATGCAAATTTAATTAGAATAACTTTTACATATGCATGTTGTGAACAATGCAAAGTGTTGCAGATTTATTTCCTGGCTTTGTTACAGGACGGAACAAGCTGCTGAGTGAGGAAGAGGATGAGGATGACTATTTGAATCTGCTCTATGATCCTTGCCTGAAATGCTATTTCGATCCAAAGACGGAGAAGTACTATGAACTGGCTTGATTAGAATCAAAATTAATAAAATCCATTGATGGCAAATGAATGATTTCTTCTTTGACTCTGAGCTTTTCCTCATTCAATCACAAAAAAAAGAAAAACCTTTTCTGAGTTACTGCTTTTGTTCATGGGAGAGTAATGGAAGCTTTGTGTCACTATATGCAGTGTCATGTTGGTGCGTTCAGGACTGGGACTCACGTGCAGGATTTTTGCCATTCTTGCTGTTCATTCATTCGAACATCTGATGGTTAAAAGGGGCTTTTCAGGAGTTTTGGCTAGCAAATACATCTGTAAGTCTTTTCAAAGAACTTCCTGGAGCTCTTTTTAATCAGAGCATTTCTGACATTTCAGTTTTGCAGGGATTTGTATAACAATTTTGGTCATTTTATGATCTTTAATAAAAGTAATTAAAGCTGCAAGCAGTCTTGAATAGCTCCTTGTTACTTGCGGGACTCTGACCAAAAATGTCAGTCGACATATCTCTCTATAGCAGTGGTCCCACCGCAGTATGAGCCGGAGCGGGGCGGGATCGTACGGTAGGGCAAAATGCAACTAGGCCCCAGTGCAGACAGTACAGTTAAAATGTAGGCAGGGTTGTGAACAACGCAGATATGTGTCGGGTGAAAAACGTGGAAACAGCCGGCAGTGGACGGCCATCCAAGTCAAAGCTTTGAGTCTCCTTTGTCCATGACGCAGCTTAAATTTGTCATTGTGAATGTGAGCATCCAGCTCCGGCTGAATCTCCTCCTCTCCTGTTACTGAGAGGAGTGTCTGCACCTCACTGAAAGACCGCGGTGCAGTGGTGTGCCAACATTTCAATAGACCGAGTTAACAATACAACTCATGTGCTCAAAGCGGTCTATATAAACAACAACAGCAGGGTTTATGGCCAAAGAAATATTTGAATATTACGGGCAAGTCGAGAGTGACGATTGACACTATCAGTCAGCAGACGACTGCGTTGTAGCGCCTCCTTATGAGACCCGTTCCTCAGTGCTTGGTACCTTAAAGGAAGGGTGATGAAAAATGAAACCGGTGGTTACAGCTTTGTCCGTACCATCCACAATTATTGTCAGTGGGGCTGCACGAAAACCCTGTCGAGTTTTCTGTATGTGTGTAAAGGACTTTTTCGTGCATCTTGGGTTGTTACATATGTGTGCTGACTTCCGTCGCTCTTGGTGAAACTGAATCCGGGGGCTGAATTTTCCAAAATTTCCAGGTGGCACCGTTTAAGCCATTTTTCCAGTCACATGTATGATTCCTCCAAATTGTCACATTTTTTTTGCCAGTCCTGACTGTGCAAAGTGTTTCAAAAAGTTTAATATGTTTAGGTCCTCAAAAATAGATTTTTAACAAATATAGAAAGTACAAGACTCAATATAATAATAATGATAATAATAATAATAATAATAATAATAATAATAATAATTACAATTTCAGGGTCCTTAGGAAACTTTCAGTGCACAGACGCTAATAAGAAAATAAACTGATGAGTGCATATGTTTAGAGTTACATTGAAATAGTACTGGTCCCATGTTCACCTGGAATTATAATGAGCTGTGAGCCGGAGCTTTACGGGCAATAAGAACGAAGATAACGTTTTTTGTGCAACACATGAAAATACAGTTGAAATTCTAATGTTTTATTTTTCATCTTGTAATAACTGTATTCACAAATAAATGTGTAACTGTAAATTGGAGTGACAACAGACAGGCAACTCATGAGGTTGGCAGATATTTTCAACAGTCCTGCCAAAACATTCATCACACCTGATGAGCGCCTGACAGGAGACTGATTCAAAATGCTATGCCTGAAATAAACTGTCTATTCACAAAGAAAAGGGTCAAATGAAAAAAAGGGAGGCGAAGCTGTTTATTTACCAGATTCTAATATATTCCCAGGGATTTTTGATCAAGCTATATCACTGCTGGATCAATAATCTAAATAAAAACAGTTGTCATCTGCACAGGTTTTGTTTTTTGTTTTTTGAACTTGCAGTATTTAAAAAAAAGGAGATTACCAAATGTTCTGTTTCATAATTCTAAAACCAGACTCAGAGAAACCATTGATTTGATTGTTAATGCAAGAGTAGAGTCGGTGTTCCATTTTAAAGATGCTCTGAATGTTGAATAAAGGAATATTTTGAATTGACCAGTGCAAAATTTGTACTCAGGTACCACTACTGTTGCATTTCCTTCATTTTACTTCACGACAAGTAAATATACGGTTACAAAAGAAAATACCAATGTGAAAGTAACAATTTGCATAGAAACTAGCCTCAGAATACTAGTTTAATTTTTTAAAAGATTAATGTTCATTTCAAGTTGCAGGCATGCATCATACTAGTTAATATGTGCAAATGTTAACTGTTCCTGCTCCTCTGAAGAAAAAAGGCATTTGGCTCGTGAGCAGGACAGGAAGACAACATCTTTTACTACAGATATTTTAAACAGCTTCTTATTTTTTCAACCATTTGTTAGAAGCAAGTGCTTGACTGAATGTTTGGAATATCTACATGTAAATCACATTGTTGAAAAAAAACAGTATTTAGCAAGTACACAGCAAGTATATTTTCTCTGAATAAACAAATGCTACATTTGTTGTTTTGAATTCAATAGAGTGACTAAATGTCCTGTTTTCACATTGCGCCAGTAGTGTGTTGCAGTTAAGGTAATCCCCAGGAGGCAGGCCTGTGGACAGCTCGGCTGCGCTCACAGACATCCGATGCTCAGAGCAGCATTGCTTCAGTTCTGCCCTCAAAATGCCAAAGAACAAGTAGTGCATTTTAAAAGAACTGAAGAAAAACTTTTACATTTAACCCCCCAGTTTGGACAAATGGGTGGCTGGGTGCACCGTGGGCAAAGCAGGCACTTATTTATTATTGTGTAGTATGAAATTGCTCACATAGACAGAAAAACAAACAAAAGTAAATATGAGTATAGATATTTGTAGTTTGTGAATTAGTCATTTTCCAGAGCTTGGACAGTTTTATTGTTTCCATTATTTTGTTGTAAAGCAAAAGTGACATTCGTTGAATTGTTTAAAACAGAAGAGTTATTCTTTGTTTTGTTAGTTATGAAACAAGAAATATGACCCGTGACTCTGTTGTATTTAAAGTTTTGACAGACTGAATATATTTGTATATATGTGTATATTTCATTCTAGAAATGTTCGTGTTATTTTGGTTTCATTGACTGTCAAAAACAGATTATTTTAGACCGAATCAAACCTTGGGGAAGCCAGAGTTTTTGACTTTGATTATAAAACAGTATTCTTTTTGTCAAACAGCTGAAGTATATTTCAATGCAGAGGATGTATATAGAACATATCAAATAAATATAATTTACATATCTTGAGGCTGGGCTGTGAATGTTCTTTCTGTTTTGAAATTACAATATAGTCACCCTAAAAAATGACAAATTGTGTACAAGTACCCAAAGTTACAGTCATTAGAGTATTTATCAATTGTTCCTACCATCCATCAAACTAACAGAGTATTTCATTTATAGGCTGAGCTTATGCAATGTTTGAAATACTGAAATATTTAGACAACAGCCTTTGCACTACACAGACTTCTTCTTTAATCTGATCTATGTTGGGACTTGTAAGCCAGCTGACATATTAATGTTTCATGACAAGGTCACATGTTGGGTCCTGAAGTGAAAGAGTGGAAGTAGGCAGGGTTGCCAGATTGGGCAAAACAAAAGAACTAAATACAAAACCCTGGTGAAAAAACTTCAAGGGGTTAAATATCGACCAAATTGTTGCTATTATATGTCAAAATCATATCATTGTATGATTGTATGAATCCCGTAATGGGAAATTCCTTCAATTTTCCTTCAAACTCCTTTGACTTTGATCCATGACTACAGGTTGCAGCTGGAGACCTCATTTAATCTTTTAAACGTTGCCACTATCCAGGTATCCTATTATTTTTCAGTTATCAATATATTTAGTGCAGTTGTGAAGCTTTATCAAGCTTCAGGACGCTTTGTGATGTGCTTCTGGATCATTTGAACATGGGTTCTTGGTTTTTAATGAGTCTGGGTTGTTTATGTTGTGTTTTGGCTGGAAACGAGTTCATATCTGGCAACCCCGGAAGCAGCCGAGAGAGCTGGGAAGAAGTAGGAAGTAAATAAGTTGGTGTTTCTCACTTATTTCTTCCTTGTGCTGATTTCTGAGCTCCATAATGGCAACGGGCTAACGAGGCTCTGTTGTGAATAAGGATGTCCGCACAACAGGTATGTTTAAAGAAAAAGACTCTTTTAGTTCTTGCTGGTTTTGTAAATAGTTTGCGGACGTAATCCGTAATTTACACAACGCAACCATTTGAAAGTACAGTGCAGATTAGAATAAGTGTGTGTGTGTGTGTGTGTGTGTGTGTGTGTGTGTGTGTGTGTGTGTGTGTGTGTGTGTGTGTGTGTGTGTGAGTGTGTGTGTGTGTGTGCGTGCGTGTGTGTGGTGCGTGTCCAGTGACGTGTAACGGGAGTGAACGTGAAACATTGAAACAGCACATGTACAATACACACGGAGAATTGAAACACTTTCAGATTAAAGTACTGGACTTGAGGTCTTTATTGACACATGACCTGGTCTTAAGATTCTTAAATTATACTTTTTGTTTGCTTCAAGTTTGCCCCTCTGTACGGATAGAAAATGAAGGCCCCGTTGCCACAACACCATTTCAAATGCATCGTCTTTTGTTTTTTGTTTTAGTAATTGTTTTGAAAGCGGTCCATTTACACGGAAATAGCAGAAATGCTGACAACAATGTAGTTTTTCATGTAGGGCCACTAGTGGGTGCTGTTGATCGTTTCTGTACTGAAACCACACACATGCGCACAGAGAACAATACACTATAAAAATTAACAATGGCGAGTACATGGACAAGTATTTTGGACAGATGACAAGTTGGATTGCTCTTCCAGGTGATTCTCAACTATGAAACCACCAAGTCCCGGGAGAATCTGGACTGAGAGTCATACCTCTCCAGAGTCCTCCATTACTAGTGTCCATCTACTATTTGAAAGCATTGTTGTGTGTACGTGGGCTACATTAAACTCACTTAATCTTCTTGCACTTTGGGGCGCATAAAGCCGACCTCGGTAACGTGTCTTCTCCACTATGATGTGTTCTGGGCGAGCTGATGGGCTTGCTCCAGGGTCACGCCGCAGTGAGTTAAGGTCCCGGGTGATCACGTCGATCTGGTGCACCACGAGGACGTCTGATGTCAAGCATCGCCCTGGTAGGATGTCCGGAGGGGCATGCAGAGCATGCGACCATACCAGTGAACTCTCCGTTTGGCCGCCAGGCACGAGGCTGGAGGTTGTTGGGTCCGTTGGATGTTGTTGGGTTCTATAACTGAAG
Organism: Blennius ocellaris; assembly: GCF_963422515.1. NCBI lineage: Eukaryota > Metazoa > Chordata > Actinopteri > Blenniiformes > Blenniidae > Blennius > Blennius ocellaris. The sequence continues at coordinate 11,055,939 of NC_137653.1, read as the reverse complement.
ACGCACACCAAGACAGTTTCTCAGCGGTTACTCTTTATTATGCCTTAAAAGAAAATCTTTTTCCCACAATCAATAGCACAAAATAACTTAAAGAGCGCAATGAAATTGAATAACGATAGAAATGAGGCCTCATCTTTGCAGAAATGCAACCTACAAAGATGGAATAGCAACTCCTTTTGAAAGCCTTGCAAGAAAAGAAAAAAAAAATCAATTATTGTTTAGTCAGTTCCGCCTCAACTAAAAACCTCATTCAGTTTCAATATAATAATGTAAACAGTAAACACAAATATATTAGTTTAACAGATAAAAATATCCATACTTCAGACGGTAAATGGGGAAGCGTTTCTCACTTCCTCTGAAAGGCAGCACTTGTGTTTTGTCACTTTGTGGGCAGATTAGACACAATGCTGCTCTGAGCTCTATTTGTCAGATATTATATCAGCTTCAACTGTTTGTGTGCGTAGTAGAGCACACAGCAGCCTCTTGGGGATTATGTGACACACAACAGAGATCGGAGTGTGCAAAGTGCCACTCAATTCAAATATATGTGCTTTGAAAAAACAATGAAAAATTGACCATTTTCAGGAACTTATAACCACACCATTGGCTACAGGACTTTAAAAGTGGACATTTGGTCATTTGCTTTTTTTGAGCTGACAACAGTTCGAGACCGTGAATCCAAGTTGGATGAAGCATTGTAGAAGATGGAAGAATGGGTGAATCCTAATACAGATTTCTGCCGTGGCACTCGTGGATATAAAAGTATATTGCCAACCAAATATGAGTCTTATGGTGTAAGCAGACGGTGGCTGGACACTAGAGTGATGTTCAAGAAGGAAACTGTAGGCAAACATAATCTCAGTAATTGAAGATGTAATATATTGTTTATTTAGGAAGACCAAAAAGTTGGATTTACCACTAATCAATACAATGAAGTCATGCTTCAGTATAAAACCCTTCCCCTCTTAAATCCTCTGTAAATTACTATGAATACATATATTTTCCCTTTGAAATGGTTCCAGTTTTTTTGTTAGTCTTTCATTTGTTTGATTTATGTTGTAAATACTGATGGGTGTTTTTTATTGTTAATTCTTATTATTATGTTATATCTTCTTTTAAAATATTCACAATACTTTTATTTCCTTTTATATTTTTTACTCTCATCTCAGCTCATCTCTGGATTTATTCTTAAAATAAACCACATTTATTAATTGTTTAATATGTGGACTAAAGTTAAACCCAAAGGTTAAAGTCGCACCAGGAGAAAAACCCAGAAGTAATGCGGCGATTCAAAACAAATATTCTTTTTGTTATTGAAAATTAAGGACTTTTACCGCAACGTGGATAACATGAGTCTGAGCAACTGATGGCAGTTGATTGATTTAACAGGTTGGGTGTCTGTAATGACTGTATAGGTATTTATAGTTTCACTTTTTGTTGATTTCAGTAACCGAATGAGGAAACTGCCAATCAGTTGGAAGAGCAGGCTATCTTTAAATCTAAATGTTGTTGGTTCAATCTCCATCTCACAATGTCCATTTGTCAAAGTATATTTGAGCCACTGAATCCCAAGTTGCACCAACAGTGTCACAGCAGTTAGGTTATTTATTAGATTAGTATCCACAATTCCATAAATCTTTGTGCTGAATGTACTTGATCACAATTTGGCCTTCTGGTAGAGGGGATGGAGTTTTTATGAGACTGACAGTGATGGAAGTTGTTCATCTGTATAAAGGATTGAGGGGGATATAGATGGATGTTTTGATAGTTGAATATAAGTGTGTGCCGATAAAACATGTTATACCACTCGCGCTTTATCACGTTTTGAAATTATTATCCCCAACAATGCCACATGCCATGAATCGCTCCTGTGTTTGCATGTGAATCCTAATTGTGACTGAAGTGACTTGTGTCTTCACACTCTGCTCCTGACATTACAAATGACCTTTGACCTAGTTTTTAAGAGGCTGGTTGTCATTAGTTGTTATGAGTGATTGTCAGAAGCGTGTCGGGTTTTTGTGCCCGGTCAGAGATTCAGTGCCCTGCTGCTGAGCTTCTGGGTCGCGCGGTCCTGTGATTTATAATGAACAACTGTTCGGCTGTCATATCTCCTGCCTGTATTTCCTCTTTTATCTGTGCCACACATCATGAACTGAGCTGTTAGCTTTATGGGCTCTTTAACTACCCTACTGTTAGGTCTTATTGCATTCATTTGTCTTTTTAGGCCCGGTTAAGGCTTCACCCTGGGATCATTGCATCGGTGATCTTCGTCTCTGCAGTGGCGGTGGCCGCCGCTGTATTGATCATACGGAAATACTGCTTCCCCGTCAAGTAGGCAAACTTGTTTAATGAGCCCTGCCGTGGTTATTTAAAAATCTTGGTCAGTTAAAAACACATTCATCCGGGCGTCTCGCATGGCTTCATTTCAGCGAGGCCACATACAGATACTCCGTGCTGAGGCAGATGGAGGATCAGCGTTCGGGGGTGACAGAGGAGGATGGCGACCGAGGACCCGGCACAGTGGGAGAAGAGTCGGACGAGGTCAGTGTGTCATGGCCTCCCTGATTGTGGCTTTCGCTGTCATCTGTCCCGCCACTACAAGTCAGCTCAGCAGCAACCTTCCTCATCACATCAAATGTCATCTTAAATCTCCTTTTTTTTTTTTTTTTTCTTCCCCTGACAGGAGCTCCTGGAATAAATTTGCACCTGGACTTTAGGGGGACTCGCTGAGGAATTTATATTTATCTAGTGGTTTTCTATGTTCATTATTATTTATTTATAAACTGATCACAAGCTTGCATCAAACTTAATAATAATGTTTAGCTGCAAAACAAGAAATTAAAGTATTTGTTACATCTAAGAGCCTGGAACCACCACGTCACTGTTTTGCCTTTTATTTAATTATTTTTCTGAGACAAACTGCTCCATAAAGTTGTTGTGGCTGCGGAATAATTTTCTGAAGATCATTTAATCGACTGGTTTCAGCTTCAGTCTGAATGAAATTATGGGATTCACATTTCTTATCTGGCTAAATTATTACAGGTGTGCAATCTCTTTACTCTTTGAGTTAATATTTTGTCTTTCATCAAGTCAGATTAGGTTGATAGTTTGTAAAATGCAGTATGCATACCTAATCTAAAGCGACCTTCAGCTATTGATAAGGATCTATTTTGGTCCCAGTTCTTGCCTCTCGGGACATCCAGGAATCTCCCCAATCCTTTGCCCGATGGAGACTGCAGGCTAAAGTCATAGCAGGAGAATAAACCCAAATCAACCTCTTGTGTTAATTTAAGCTTAAAAATGATCTTAACTTAGTTCCAATTCATATTCCTCTTAACCAGGCGATGGTGTAATATCCACAGTGCTAAATATAGAGTGAAAGTAAAAAGTAGGAGTAATTTGGTCAGCGGTGATACCTGATGTCTCTTCTTTGAAAATGCAGCTATATTTGTGGTAATTTTAGAAAAGAAGCCTGATCGCAGACTTTCATGAGACTCCACTATTCAAATTTGTTGTGTTTTTACTTGATCTTCACATGAAAACCAGGCTAATTAATTTGGAGAAGGAAGCGTTGGTCTATTCTTGCACAGTACATACCTCAATTTGACAGGATGCTGGAAAAAACACTTAAGAATACTCTTGTTGTTATGCAATAAATGTCTCGATTAGGCAGATGGACAGTGTCTCAACCTAAGGGTGTTCAAGTCTACTGCAGAATGCATCAATGTCGAACATCATCCAGGGAATAAACAGTCTTTGCAAAGCCATTACACAGAGATTTCACATTTCAGATGTTTTGAGCAGCCTAATTGAGCGACAGATAATAATAGTCTTTGCAAGACTCCAAATATTTTCCCGTTGACCAGTTCCCTTTGAAAATATTCCTCTTTTTCACAGTAACGCTAACCCATTTAAGGTGAGCTCATTCTTGAATGAATTTTGAGGCTGAGTGATGTTACACGATGTTTTCTTGACGGTTGCATTTGTCACAAAGAGGAAGAAAATATAGCAGCTCTGCATACTTGGCGAGAATCAGTACGTGAACATCCATGTGACAGGATGCTCGTGTCAGCTCAAACTGATTAACAGTTAATCAGAACTCAGTATGGCTTCCCTTTAATTGTTATTTGTGTGATCAACAAATTAAGCTGTGAAGTTTTTCGTCATCCGGCTCTTCTTGTTAAGATTGTAGATTATTCCAGGTTTTCCAAACACATCGTAAAAAACAGTTGCTAATATCCGTAGAGCTGATAATGATGGTGCTTCACACACTTGCATTTCCGATCGAATATGTTCAAGTTGTACATTGGTTGAAGTGTGTTGAATGAAAATGAATGAATATATGATTTATTAGAAGGTTCAACGTCATAATTGCTTCTGAATTACAGGTGAAGGAGCTGTGACTAGCTGTGTTAAAAATCTTTGTTGTGGTTGTTCCATTAACCCATAAACACTTTCTGCAATTGAACAAAATGCAATCAAGCATGAGTGTTTGATGCTCACAGTGCTATGAGCTGCTTTCTGAATACTTAAATCTCCCCTATGCTTGGTAAAGTGTAGACCACAACGGCCCTCTACTGGTTGTCTTCAGTATTGCGCCTTGAATATAAAGACCTCATTATTTAACCCATTATAGTGCACTCACTAAAATATATGTAAATTCATTGTCCGTATAAAGTCACACGTGTTTTATGGACATCAATGGACATTTTTTAATATAACCTACACATGATTGAGTGCCACTGTCTTGCAGTATAATGTCTTATAAAGGGGACGACGACTTACTGCACGTATTGTGCATCTGTTTGAATACAGATAAAATCACTTAGACTAGTTTTCAGTGTGCTGATGTTCAAGCACAGCTATTCATATTGAAATGAATCATTCAGGTGTACTAGCTGGGATTATGAAATATTTTCATAAAGCAAATGGGTTAAACTGTGGCTCACTGTCATGGGGTAAACTTTTATGGTTAATACAAAAAGTAGGTCCCCCCCATGTAGTGTTTACGTTATCATGGTTAGTTTAGCAGGAAATATAAAAGGATATGTTAACAAATATGGCCCCTTGCCCGCTGAAGTGTTGAGTTGTGCTCTATTAAAAACCCCTTTGAATTAGGTGCATGGTTTGGTGTGTTCAGAATATTTTTTTTACAGAATTGGACAGAATTAGACACTAAGCAGATGAAATAATCTCAATCAGAATACATATTTGGTTCCCTCAGGTTGTGTCTATTTAGTTAGAAGATTAATTAATTGTATGCAAGGTTAGATTGTTGGTTTTCTTTTCTTTTTCTTTTTTTTAACCACACTGACTATAAGACAACCGCATTTGACATTAAAGCCCAAACCAACCCACTGGCTTTTCTTTTTCACTTTTTTTCTGGTGAGGCATTTCTACTTGAGTGCTTGTGTGTCTCCACATAAGTCTGTGTTCATGTCCTGCTTTTAAAAAGAGCTATTTGTATTATCTGTCCTTCTAAAATGCTGTTTCTATAACGTGACTTTCTTTCAAATAGCAAACTGACCACATATCGGCTGAAACCTGTGATTTATCGAAACAGATTTTCTTAGTTTGTCCAGCTTTATTGTGTTGATTGACATGATCTTCTGACAAACCTCGGTTCATTAATTTAGCTATTGAGGATCATCTTTCAGAAGATTTCATTACTTTTTGGGTATACATGCTTCTTTTTCAGTTCTCAATTCGATCCTACTCAGTCACTCATGCGGGTTGTTTCACTCAGTCACTGACTCTGTTCAGTCACACACTGGTCATGTCCTCTTCACTTATCAGACTGTAGTCACTCTCCCTATGGTTCAGGATTGTGGTTGTGCATGCTTTTTTTTTTTTTTTTTTTACAATGGACTCGGTACAGTCTTGACTATTGTGTTGTCTATTTCTGACAGAACTGACACTTTTGTGTTTACTGCCATGGCTTTTGTCCACTTCTGTGATTAAATATAATTTGATTTCTTGTTTTTCTCTGCACTGTCAATCTGTCGGTGCAACTACAAGGGAAAATTACATTCGATTACACTCCTTAAGCTGTAACAAGTTTGTAGCTCTCACTCACAGTTCAGTTAATTAACCAGTGTAGATTTTCAGATTAAGTTGGGGAGAATATTCTACTCTGTCAACACCTTTCAAGCAATAAACGGAAATTTATTAACACTTTACGGTGCCCGTAAAGTTCAAAGTGTTGTTGAACCTGTCAAGAAGCACTGAAGGAGATGTTTTGGGGTTTATTTTTGTAACCCATTATACAATTGTGTTGATGTCAAAGCAGGGATGAGGAAAAAGCAGTTTTTCTTTGGAAGCTGTGAGAAATAAAAAAAAATCAGTGTCGGCGAGAGCTGAAAGATCAGTTGAAGGATCATTGACCATCTGAACAACTCCGTGTTGCATAGAGTGAAAAACACCCATTACTGTAATGATTGGGTCTTTAAAATGCAATTAATTTATTATTTCAATACACTTCTTTTTCTTAAACAAAAGGTGTTTGTTTCTTGATCTGTGCACCACGTGAGGTCTTGATCTTGAGTTTCAGGGACCCAGGTTAGAATTCTGAGTGGGATGTAAAAAGAGGAAGCAGAGTGTACTTGATATTTGAGTGTTATTGATTCTTCAGTATTTTCCGTACATTTATACATATACAAATATAAGCTGCTTTATCCAGATAACATCTCATCATATGTGTTTAACTACAAATTTACATAGAAATAGAAAAGCCAAGTGGTTCAATGATTTTATTTTAATACCTTTTTTATTCATTTATGCGTGCAATTTGTAAAATGAAGCGTTTGACCCTTTTCCCTCCTCTTTCTGCCGTCTCTCTCTATGGGTTTCACATTTGCAACCAGCGATGCACAATCTGCTATTTGCGAACGGAGTCATTGTCCGCTTTACATGGTATATCTTTTGTGACAGACGCCTTCCCTTGTCTGACAGTATAATACAGAGAAACCTGACCATCCAGTTCACAGTGTCAGAGTCAGTGTGTGTGGGTGTGTAAAACTATATTAATGCCACATCCCACTTTTTAAAGTAGGGCTTGTATATCCCAACACATCACCTCCCATAAGGTGTGTCTGGAACAGCCTCATAGATGAGAGGACACGGTGGCGCTGCTGTGTCTGTATTACATGTTGAGTGCTTCAGGTACGTGTTAAAAGACTTAACTGTTCCTCCTCTGAGAAAAGACACTGTACGATTTATTGAAGACATGAGATGTCAAGGTAAGATTTCACTTTACAGCAAACGTGTACTGTGTGTATTACTCCAAATGTACATCCATCCTCCACCTATTCTTGTTGACAGTGATTTGGCAACTTGCGCCTGCGCTTGCTGTCCTGATCACATTAGGAGTCTCCATCCATTATTACGGCGCACTGGAGAAAGTGAAAGGTTTTCTTGGTAAGATCATTTTCCATAGCATCCAAAACTGAGCCACGTTTCAATCTTTGATCACAACGATTGCCACCTCCACCTTTCTGCTTTAGGATTTTATGAGGATCAACAGTTCAAAACAGGTGGGTCAAATATAAAATGTTGTTCCATAGGTTGCTTCTTGACTTTCACACCTTTAAAAAAACACCTTTTTTAAGTTTACTCTCACTGCCCCTGTGGTCTGTGTTTTCAGCTACAACCTCGCCTTCGCCGCAGTGTGGCCTCTCAACAGTTTGTCCGCCCGACCGTTTCGCTCTAAACATCAGGAGCGGAGCAGCAAATGTTGTTGGGCCAAAGATCTGTTTTGATGGTAAAATGTATGTATGAATAGAATATGGAGAGGGACCTGAATCAATTACAATCAACTCCGACATTAGACAGTGAAACTGGTAGTTTGCTGTGTTTTAACAGCATCGTGAGTCATGTACTGAATAATGTGGGACCAGGGCTGAACGTGGTGGTTGTTGATGGTGAGTAAAACTATTCCCATCTTCTTAAAACAATGATAAACTGGTCATATACAGGATGCTTTGTCATTTTTAAAGACATATTAGCAGTCTCACGTTCAATTGTAGAACCCCCCCCACAAAAAAAAAAGGTTGAGCTGATGTGTAAACGCAAATGAGTACAGAATGCAATGATTTATAACATTCATAAATCCCTATTTTATTCAAGACTGCACATAAACAAACACATTTCATCAAAAAGTATTTGTTTGTAGTGGATAAAAGATAGATGGCGGGAGCTTAAAGATGGCAATACAACTCTTCTCTTAAATCAAGATTAAACTATGTTTGTACAGGAAATGCAAAACATTACAACTTGTATTTTATTGTTTTTTGCATATCAATAGAGCATTTATGGAATAAGGGAAATGTTGGCTGACTTATCAGTTATATTTACAGACTCATTTCACAATTTTAATGCTTCATATTGGATTTGTCAATTGTAAAACCTGGTTTTTTTGTTGGTTTTTTGTCCTTATAGGTGAAAATGGAGTGGTTGTAAAACATGACTGTCTTAATATGCAAGATGGAAGTAAGATGCCTTTAAAAAAAAATACAATCAGGAAATAACTTCAGAGCTTTATTTGAGCGTTCATGTAATGGTCATTTTACTCACTGTTTATTTGTTTCCTCATGACAAAAGACCCAGAAGATATCCTGGCCTACCTAAAGTCAATAAAACCAGGATTGATAGTTTTAGTTTCCTCGTTTGACGACATGACAAAAAAGTAAGTCCAGATCTCAAGTATTCAACATGTAAGAGTGACTTTAAATAACAAAATCTGACCCACTCAACTGTTTGGTGGCAGGATGACACCTGAAATGAGGGAGATATTTGTCGGTATGGGAAGCACTTTGATCAGGTCTGTAAAACAACGAGACAGCTGGGTGTTTGCTGGCAGAGCTGGGACGGAAATCAAAAGCCTCTTTGAGAAGGTTGGTGAACTTGTTCAGTGCATCTTTCTTTGTTCCGTTAGTGTCAGAAAAGACCATCTATTTTAAAATACATTAAAAGGTAAGGGGTAGGAGTGGTGGGGGAATGGATGATAAAAACAAAACGTTCTCTTCTCTGTTCACCTGGCAGCGAGCTGTTAATGATGAGAAAACCAACATTTATGAAGGATGGCCAGAAATAGTGGAGGTGAGCGGCTGTTTTCCGAGAAGCCCAGCGACTGACTGAGTGACACAAACTTGAACATGGATGTTTCTTTTGAAAATAGATAGTCCTGGTAGTAAGATACACACAGTATCACTTGTTCTCCAACGTCTAAAAGCTGTTATCTTTAAGTATTTAAAGCATGATTTTTTTTCTCCAAAGTTTTCCACAGTTTCATCTACATGTCTTTGTCTTCTGCTACTTGCTTTTATGTATTTATTTAGATCTCCTGAGTGGAAGGACTGCTGATGTAACCTGTGTTTACAATAAATGAATACATTAGTAATCATTGTCATCAATAGTAATAGAACATTCTGAATTAAAGAATCTCTTGGTGTACTTGCCTGTAATTATTTTCCTCACTGAAATAAATTAATGAAAAACATTTTTAAGCTTTACTTTATGGTTCTTTGTGGGTCGAAGCCAATTTAACATATCAACTAATTAGTCAAGTGATTTCCAACCTTTAGGTCAGGCTCTACAAGATAAATCTGACCATTGGTGAGGTGATAAATCGGTGGAGGAAGAGAAAGTTATCTTTTCAAAGCATTTTTCATATTCTTTTCAGTCTCTCATGTGTGATGGGGCCCAATGTGATCAAGCTTTATTATATTTTTTTCTTTTCTTTTTTTTTTTTTACAAGCAAGCAGTGCAAAATACTGTTGTGAACCTTCCACAACCAAAGAATCTGTGCAGAATATGTTCAACAATAGCCAAATAATCGAACAAATATGTTTAAAATGTATTTCGTGAATTCGATTTAAAGTTTTCTGAAGGTTTGTTGGAATAGTCCTCAAATACATTGCAAATCCAACCACAAAATAAGTTTAAAATCTAGCCTTGAATTTCTGTAACTTTACCCTTAAAATGTACTTCATTCAACTTGAAATTATGAAGATACATTTTTTTTCCCACATAAACACCAGTTGTTGGAAAGGGCCTTTCTTAACTTAAAATCGTTTACAAAGAACATGATTATATAATCACACGACTGAACCATTGTGGTTGAAGCTACTGACAGTGAGCCACTGATTACAGTTTCTTTTGAAAAAAGAAGAAGAAGCTCTAAAGCTTGTGGATGACAAAAGTGTAGAGTAAAAAATCCCACAGAAACTAAAGTCACTGATGATTTTCAGAAAGGGAAACAGTTATAACATTTTGAGTCTGGACCGCTCCTCTCCACGTACAGAAGACAGACTGTGTTTAGAGCCTTGCATTACACTGGGAGTGTCATTTTATTAGCAAATGCACAGCAATCAAGCACTACTATGATAATAAACAGTGTTCAGAATAGACGCCATAGTATTTGGATTCAATGTAAGCTAGAAAAAGATAAAACAGAGTAAACTGGAGCCCTTCAATCATAATAGAGATACTATGTGTAGCACAATGCAATTACTTTATTAATCCCACAAGGGAATTCTTAAAAAGTATTTGGTGTAATACTTCATAGCGTTGGAGTAAAGGGTGTGAAACTTTGTCCATATTGTTTCTTTCTATCGGTGACATGATGGATGTCTGCTCACTGCAGTCTGTTAATGCTTCTGCAGTTCACTTCTTTCCAGCAGCAGAAGACACGACTCCCTAAATGTCCTCTTTAGTCTGTGACTCCTGACATTTACATCGCCCTTGCAGAAGCGTGTGCATTGGAGAATAGCGATTTATAATGTCTGATTTTAGAGTTGGATATTTAACTCAAACAGACCATACATGTGCTCTTGTGCGCCACTATTTGACTTACAAGCGACTGACTTATTTCCAGGTGAATGCAATGAGTGAATCAGTGAGTCCAAGTCAGATCGACTGTTTGCCTGGGGATTTCCTTTGGAGTAGGGCCTCTGTTTCACCTGGAAGGACCCTGCTAGAAGTAGTGGCGTTATAGCAGCCCGTTACTTATGTACCATTAACAATAAGTGAGGTGTTTGTGGTGTCTGTGTTATTATCATTTTTATTTATTAAAAAAAAAAAAAATACAGTGTAGACACCACAAACAAAGCAGCTGCCAACACTGATTTTTGGTCATGTTTCACAGTTTTCTGCAGAAGTTGACACACATCACTTGGATAACTTGACCTCAAACAGCAAATTCATTTTTTTTTTTTTTTACAAATCCGAGCTACTCTGTGAGGAAGTATCTCTCCAGTTAAACTCTTCCTCGTCCAGGCTCATAACATAAACAGGAGCAGAAGCCTTTAATTGATGTAAATGATTGTGAGCACATTATAAATGTTTTCTTTCATAAATTTCTCCTTTGAAAGCTAAACACCAATTCCGCCTAAATACACGACAGAAATGTGTTTGTTTTTTTTCCCACTTTCACTGTACGTTAAATATTTTGAGCCCTTTTGGCCTGTTCTTCAGAGTTAGTCACACCTTCACTGAGAGCTTCGCCGTTGGTCTCAGTACAGAGTCCTTTCCCCTCTCTGTGGTATTTTTGGCTCATGGAGCAGAGAGAGAGAGGGAGTAACCTCAAATTATTGCTGAGACCGTGCACTGTGAGCCCAACAGGCACCGAGATTGGATTTATGTTGAGGACATGGGTGTCACACATGGGAAGAAGGTAAGTTTAAACGTATCCTCCTCTTTGACCTTACAGTTTCTCTACTAAAGTGTCATTTTGTGCTGTAAGTCACGTAAAACTCATATGAATGCTTTTACAGAGTAAATTACCTTTGGAAATCTGACATGCATTCAATTTCATAAGGAGAAGCTGATGGGAATCCTCATGTTATCTAATATTTTCAAGTAGTACAGTACCATTTTTTGCATAATTTAATAAAATAATTACTTTGTAGTACCTTTCTGCTATTGTTGCAGACTTTTCTCTTACTCCTTTCTCTAACTTTTCCCCATTTCCCAAAGGCAGCCGAAAGCTTGAACCGAATGCAGGCTTTTTATCCGACCAAAAAAATGCCCACTGAAGAGTGGGCCTTGGAGACCATTTATCCTGTCATGTCCTATTAATTCTTCTCCACACAATATCCAGCGAGTGAGATTTAGTAGGACTCCCCTCCACATCAGCCAAACAACTGACTACAAGCTTGTTGTCATTAAATTGCTCTCAAGTTCTTGTCTGGATTCACTGGTGCTCTGAGATTCAACACTCTCTTGTTGAGTTTGGGTGTATTTAAACTTCCACGCTGGAATTTGCCCTCATTTAGCACCACCGCTACGTGCATTTTGTTTGCAGATGGTGAAGTACAAATGCAAATAAAGCTGCGACAAACACAGTGGATCGATCCTGAGTGAAAAGAAAAAGGGTTGTCCATTAAGCTGTATTTTGCTGCATAATTCCACGAATGTTTCATTAAACAGTGTATAACTGAAAGTAAGAGTGAGCAGTGTTTGTGTTGCCGTCCACTGTGATCCTCACAGAGAAAGAATTCATTCTGCTCAAACGCCAGCAAAATGAGGAGCTCAGTGGGAATCAGGCTCTGGCTTGTTTGATCCGATCATTAATGAGGTGGCAGCCTTCCACCTCACCACTGAGGCCATCGCTTCACTGCACATGTGCAAGTAGAGCTGACACTTTTCAGTATCACAATACCAATTTTGGGAGGCTGCCATATCCATGAATCTGCAATGTTGACCTAAGATGGTTTGTTATTTTTGTGTTTAAAAAAAAAAAAAAAATTATAGTTTAATTACACATTTGGTGAGGGTCGCATCGTTGTGGCGAGCACTTTGTGTCCCATGTTAAATTTCAGATTTAGGAACCTTGAGCTGTCTGGAGTTTGCGCGTTTGCCCCATTTGTATCTCCAGTCCAGTTTCCTCCAAACAGTCACAAAAGGTATGTTTGAGCAGTAATATTGAATTGTGCTTGTGTCAGTGGGTACATCTGTACAGAAGATGTATGAATTGATGATGGATTTTACACAATGGGCTTACATTTTGCACATAATAAGCAATGATTTCCATGGTACTGAATGACAAGGTTTGTTTCAAGCCTTATAATAATGAGCAAGTGTTACATGACTGTCATACACAGACATTAACAAAATGGGGAAACCGCTGATTTAAAATGTTTTTCTCTCTGTTGACAGAAGGATCTTCAAAGGTTTCCAGCCAGAAATGAGAGCCAATCTAACCATCCAGGTAGGAAACAATATACATTACTGATGTTAGTGATGCTGTTATTGTGTGTGCAGTTTTCCTTGCCACACTATCAGTCGGACGTTTTTGTTTTTTTAATAATGTCAAATATCACACATCCTGATATGAGGCTTCGCAGTACTGACCACTGAGCCAGTGTGTCATTTGTAATGTTTACTGTTATTATCATGGGCAGGAAGGGGGAGTTCTTTGTCTCCTTCGCCCTTTGTGAGACTCCGAGGGAGAAAAAGACGAGGCTGTGGGGGCATGTTTGAATTTGTGCGACTCGGTGCAGCTCAGGTGAACTCTGTGGTATTTGCGAGGAGACATTTCTATTGATTCGGACTGTCATTAAATAGTAAAAGGGTCCGACATAATTTGTTAAGTCAATGAACTGTTATGTGGCTGTCAATAAACCATTTGCTTAGTGACATTTAGCCATTCGGATAAATTGTGCTTTGAAGCCAGACTGTGTAATTTATGAATGGAGAAATGAGGGCCTTCCTCTCAAATGAAAGGCTGGATCCATATCTCCCCCCAAAAATGAAAAAAAGAAGAAAAAAAAGACACAATCTACTCATCTCTGGGGATTTTATTGCTGCAGGATTTTGAAATAAGTACCTTACCTTATGGTGCATAAGGTTGGTGAACTTTACACAGAAATCTCTGTGCAATTGACATTTAACACTCCATTCACTGACTTGTGACCCATCTCCATTTGTGCTTCTGTTATCTTATATTTTACCATTTACCATTATCCGCCAACTGTTCATTGTGGCCACAAAGGTTAACTTTATAAGTCTTTCAATACCATCCAGACTGATCTGCAGAAAAGTGAATGGGCCTCTACTGATGAGTAAAAGCTGCCAGGTTGAATTGAAGGACAGAAGCAACCTTTAAATGGATACATGCTAAAAGTCCAGCTGAAAAGAGACTTCTGGAATTTGTGGTGGAATCCATGTTATGGTCAAGCAAACTGTCGGTACCTGAAAGACATATTGCTAAATGTGCGTTGTACAAAACTTTTGCCTCTTCTGTGCTAAAATGTAGGAGTATTGAGCCACTGTTTAGCTGTACCCTCAAGTAGTGTTTTGGATTTTTTGGTTTTTATTTACTGTATCTTTTGTTGTTTAATATGCAGGGTGACATTTTTCTGATTGAGCTGACAACAGATTAAATGCTGAATTTAGAGAACCGCAAAGGTCAAGGAGCCTACTCGTGGCTACGATATAATAAACATCAGTGGAATCACATTATGACACTTTTAATAGTTTGTTGCTTTATTTTTCTTTAAGACATTTTTTTTAATAAAAATAAGATTTCAAGTTCATGGTAAGGTTTTTGTGCAAAGTTTGATCTTCCAGGGTTGTGCAGTTTGAGAGGACAACACTGTTAACAGGCTGAAAGAGGACAAAAGCCTGTGTGGTGTGTGTTCATCTCTTTATACGTCCAGTCCAAAAACTTAATTTATTATATTAGACTTAGGCCACATAGGAGTTAGCGTTCCTAAATCAGAGCAAGAAGAAATCTGCTTTAAAGCTTGAGGGCCTTTCTGCATGTTTACATGTTCTCCCTGGGTACATGTGAGTTACTGTAAATGTCTGTGATTACGCTGTGATTGAAACAACCACGCCACATGAGTATAACACATGTATAACAAAGTGAAATCTGAATTATTTTTAATTCTAAGTCCAATGTTTTCTTTAAAAAAAACATACAAACAATAGTTATATGATTCTTGTTATTTGCCTATTTTCAAGCACAATATTGATGTAATTTAATATTCCTTTCTATCTGGTCCTCAGTCATTGTCATTCTGAACTCAATATCTTATTTACGACTACTAGTTAACTCTCACCTGGAAGCATTCCATGTCTGATCTTTTTCAGGAACAGTTTAAAAGACGTTTATTCAATTATAAATGGTTGTTTACGATGTCATTGTGTTTCTCCTAATAACACATAATTTCAACTATCTAAGATCATTTTCCCAAGCACAAATTTTCATGTTAGGGCATTGGTACCGTGTGTTTGTTGTTTGTCTTTTCAGACCCTACAACACAGCGAACACACCATAGTGAACAGGAGGACCAACTTCCAGGCCTTCATTCTCCCTGGTCTGAGCTGCACTGTGGAGTGGAGGAGAGCAGTGATCTGATCCGACCCCACAGGCCTGTCAATCCCATAACTGCCTCCAGGAGCCACCAGGAACTTCACAAAGAACTGCGGCTCACCCACAAGAGGTTGAAAAGACAAATACCAATCACAGAATGAGTTAAATCAGAAAAGAAAAAAAAACAACTCACATCCGTTTCAGAATCATCCAAATCATTAAGATTCACTGTGTTTCTGACAGGAGGCTGTCACAGGAAGGAAAGACTGAACTCCAGAGAGCCCTGGAAAAGAGGAAATGGGAACAAAGGGTGAAAGCAAGCCGAGATCAGGAAGAGGCGAAGAAGAGCACATCACCACTTCATCAGGAGCTGCTGAAACGACATCAGAGGCTGGAAAATGTTTGTTTCTTTTTTATATTTGTGAATATTTTCGATGGTTGAGATTGGAGATGTGTTTTTATAACAACGAATGTTTTAGAAATATCATAGAATAGAAAAATCTCAAATTGTTGAGTTTTTGTTTAATCTGGCTGAAAGGAGTGTGTGATTGTTCTTTATTCGGCCAGAGGAAGGCAGACCTATCTAGTTTTGCTTTCCATGTTAAATTAGTTTAAATGCCTTTATTAAGGTTTTGTCTTCTCAGATTTATTACTACTTCCGATCTTTGACACTTAAACACATTAAACAAAGACAAATACTAACTTTATTTTGCATGCATAGGCAGGCATTTTATTCAAATATTTTTGGGGAAACAAATGCATCATTACTCTGGAAAATAAGACAATACAACAAAAAGTAATAAACAATCCAAAAAAGGAGCTACTCGAAGTGTTTCATCACCAAGCTGTTAAATAACATATGCTTTGAAAAGAAACAGTTTTGATTAAAATGCTTTTTATTGTACATGTTAAGATTTTATTTGTAGTATTTGCAGCACCTTTAAAATAATGCTAGGCAAGTCACAAATTTAGACTAAAAACTAAACCTCATTAGTCTTTCCACGGTTGTATGTAGTGAAATTATTTTATCCAGATATCAGTCACCATAAACATTCATCTAAACTAAACAGCTACTGTTATACTTTCCTTTCAATGATTTATTTTGCACAAACTTAAAGTCTATTTTGTATTTATCCACAGTTGGAGAGAGAAGAAAAAAAGCAAGAAGAACCAGAGTTCCTGCAAGTCAAAGAGAGACTGAGGAGAACCGCATCTCAGGAAACGGCAGAAAACAAAGTGTGACAGATGTGTGGCTTCAATACAAGCTTGATGTTGGCTGAGATAAGTGACTAAGTGAAGAGGTGTTAGAGCTTAAGTGTCGACCACAATAAATACATAAAAAACAACACCTTCAGGTTGTTACGCTTAGTTGACAAGAAGCACAAAAAACAATTTGTGTTGTTTACTAAGCTTGAAAAAGGAGTAGAACTCTAAAATAATGACATTCGTCACTTGTATAATCAGATCAAGACACGTCACTCAGTTGGAGTGTTGGTTCATCCTGTCTGAAAGTGGCAGTATTGACGACTAAGAACAGGCTGAGTTACCTACGTATACCTGTGTAACTTCTGTAATATCTTTTACTCTTCTTGTCGCTGTGTGGTTTGTGGCAGTAGAACTGTGAGACATCAATGATCCCTAATTCTCTTATTTGTTAATGGTTGTGTTTACGTCTATCATAAGTCTCTGAAATTTGCCTTTTTTGCCTATATGTGACCCATATCAGATTTTCTGTCATTGTGAAAAGCACATATCCATTTTTTCAACCTTATAATAAAAAATCATGTCTCATTTTTCAAACCTTAATCTCATTCAGACATATTGAGCCATGTTATCAACATTAACATTAGAATATACACAAAAAGGTTTCCACTTCCTCTAATTAAGGTAAAGCTGTAAAATATCTCTGAATGTGTATTTGAATTGGGTTTTCGATCAAGCAACAAACACTTAGGTGTATCTGTGTGATGTTTGATAGATCGTGCCATTTTTTATCAAAATTGCCGCAGGGCACATTTTTTTTCTCGTCTTGTCTGTGTCCTTGACTTCCCGTCCTTGTGTCTGATTGCTGCTCCCCGTCTTGATGTGTTTCACCTGTGATTGAGCGTACGATCGTCTCTATTTGGCTTTTTGAGTCTTTCCCCCACTTGTGACAAAAATTCACTGAAACATGAGAACACAGGTGAAACCCACCCACAATTTGAAATCCTTAATAAAAAATCTAAATGGATGGAACATTAAACCAAACATGGGTGGAGAAAAACTCTCCTCTGATGTCAGCAGTCACTGCAGCATTCAGGCTACTGGAGAGCTGAGATAGGAGCACTGCAGGTGTGATAATAGAAGTTCTCAGCTGGGATCGTATTGAATTCTAACGTAGTATTTTATACATTTTATAATCACCGGGATAAAACAAAAGTGAATAGTCGCCCTGTTTCCCCATTGAAACACCTTTTGGCAAGTAATTTCACAAAGTATTTTCTTTGATACCAAACTATGTTTTAGTGGCATTGCCACGGTGTTTAGTTTTAACACTTTGTTTATAGGCCAGTAAAAAATTAATTAAACACTTTCTGAGCTCAAAAGGAAGAAGCAAATTCCTTCAAGTAAACATTACCTGCAGCTTTTGTGACTGTCTACTACATGCCCAGGTTACAGTTAATCAATCAAGTAGAAAACAAGTTGGGATTAACAATTTATGAATTCGAGATCACTTTTAGCTGTGAAATTTACAATAGATAATAGAAGCAACCTTAACAAGCAATATTTACATCTGGATTGTGCTTTATGGTGTTTAAATAAGAAAATATCAATAAAATATGAGCAAATTATGTTTTTTTTTTTTTTATCTTAATACCACGAGGATTCGAGGGATTAAAGTGGCTTTACATAATAAAGATGTTTGTAGCTTTTGTTGGAAGATAAAATAGCAATGAGTCGCTCCCATGCAGTCAGGTATGTTGTTGGGTTACTTTTGGCAGGGAGGGCCAGACACGCAGGTTGCAACAGTTGAGCCTTTTCACAGTCACACTCATTTCCTCATTGTGCGACTTGACAGCAGTTATGGTGTCCAGCGTGGTGTTCACTCTTTCGTGTCTCTTGTATGTGGCGGTGGTCCCACTCGTACGGGGTGAGTCTTTCATTCAGTTTGTGATTCCTACACATCTTCAGATCCTCCAAAGTGAAAGTTTGTTTTGTTGCTATTACAGCAAATGTGTGTGTTGCAACAGTGCTGCATGGCAATTGACGCTTGTCTCTATGTGTGTTGCCCACATGAAAATGCCAACGCCTACGAGTTTTACTTTTCTGTGGTTGCTCTTGTTTAGTGGTTTTGATTGATTGATCCTTTTAAGAAAAAACAGGAGACCCTGTGGTACCTGTAAAAGCGTGGCACCACCTCCCCATGGCAGTTCCCGGTCTGCTCACACACTGCAGTGGGAAGTGCCAAAAGAGCACTGCTACAACAAAAAAACCACCAAACATATATATTTGTTGTACTTTTTTAGTGTAGTTTATCGTATGCAGTCACTTCAGTTTATCTTCTTCTCAGTTTTGGGCCAATTGTACCTCGAGAACCTCTCGCCGCTCAACTCTTTAACCTTTCGCTGTATGCCTTTCAGCTGAGTCCTGCAGCAGCTATGTGGACCGATACGGAACGTACCACGATTCAGAACGATGTAGCTTCTTCGAGTTCTGTTGTGGCGACTGCAGTCAGAAGTACTGCTGTAACGACAGGAAATATTGGCTAACTGAAGACCAGCAGGATCGCTGTACTGACAGGTCTGAACCATGTTTGTAACTTTATCTCCAAACAGAGATGTTTACTAGGAATTGTAGTAACGAAATGGGATCAAGTAAATGCATCGTCATTACCATTGTAAGAAATGTGATTTTTTTTTTCACTTTCATCCATGTTTTTGTTTTCCTTTTGTTTTTCAGGCCCTCCTTAGGCAAAAGGAGCCGCATTGCTCTGATTTTGGGAAGTGTCTTGGGGGTTCTTCTTCCACTCATATTCTGTGTGGGTCTCGCCGTCTGCTGTGTGGCTCCTTGCTGCCTTCTCTACAAGAAATGTCGAAAACGCAACCGTCAGCAAAGTAAAAGATTTCGGCAACATTTTGTTTAATTTGAATTATTTTTTTTTCTATGCTAATTTAATAATGTCATGACCAGGTAATAATATCACACTTTATTGGCAAAATGTAGATAAGATATTGGTTCAAATATGTTATTCATGTTGGCATTTCATGACATCATTGGTTTTATTGAGTGTGCTTGATATGCTGGCAGACACGCGAACCATAATCTGCAATACTTCTTCTTTTCATTATTATTTTCTTCCGCTGGATTAGAGTACGTACACAATAAGCACAAAAAGAGATTGAGGTTGAGATTGTGCTTGTGGTAAAATGCAATGAGTAAAGTGAGTTTACTTTGTGTAGCTATGACAACCACCACCATAGTTCACCCGCCTGGGCAACCCGAGGGCCCATCTGGTTATCAGCCGGCCTACCCGAGCCAACCGGCCTACCCGAGCCAACCGGCCTACCCGAGCCAACCGACCTACCCGAGTCAACCGGCTTACCCAGGACAACCAACCTACCCCGGCTATCAGCCCGTGCCTGGATTTGGCCCCCCCACGGCCTCTGCACCACCACCATCATACATGGAGTCCAGTAAGTAGCTAAACAACAAATTGAACACATGTAAATGTTGATCCAGAACCTTTGCAAGTATAACCAGTGTCATTTGTATGCATTGTTGTCATCTATACTTATCTATTTATTTAGAAGTTTTATAAGTCTTTATGCTGTCAAAATAAATGTTATACATATTTTCCAACAAATCTATTTAAACAATGCTGCTTTTCATAAAAACTTCAAGTTATATCTTTTTATCCACAGACAATGTTATGATTCTCAGTTATACAGTGTGGAAATGTTCCAATGTTAAAATCCAACTATTACCAAACTGCAGAAACATCTGATTCTTTGTGTAAAAGTCCAAGGACAGAACAAAGCCAAACAGCAGATGCTGTTTCCACACTGCAGAAACTCATCTCCAAGGGTAAAACTGGCCCAAAGATTAAGTTTAAGCCTTCAAAAAAGCACTGACTGAAATGTGTGGAGGTTGAAGATTCGACCCCTCAGAGGTTGTTCAAGGATATTTGAAGTCATTCGTAACAATGACATTGTAGAAAAACCCTGAATTGTTCACCCGTTTACAAAAATATAGCTGTTCTCAATAAATTAAATCATATGACGCAACATTTCTTCCTGTATTTATATCCTGCCATTTACTTTCAAAGAAAACACAAATGGGCAACCAGGTCTCAAACCAAAAGTCTTGGTCTGGAACAAAACAGAGATTAATGCGTGGAGAACAATTTGTATGTTGACATGTTTTTGAACTGCAGAGAAAACCAGATTAGCCAGAGAAATGTCATGCACACACAGGGAGAGCATGCAAACTCTGTGTGGAAATGTATTCAACTATAACCCACTGATCTTTGATTTTCCTCAATAATAACAAGATAAATATTTGTTCTTTGTCTTTCCAGCCAGCCCGGGCCACATTCCAGTTGCTTTCAGTGAGGGGCAGCCCATGTATCCCCTCCAGCCACTACAGCCAGATGGCATCGTACAGCCACCCTACAACCCCTCCTATGGAAACAAACCCTAAGCCAATGATGAGCTTACCACCAGAGACACTGCATTTTCCTAGAAACCTGGGTGGACCAATATTTTTAAGGGAATGAGCAATCAATGAGGTAGATGATGTCTTGATACACTAGGTGGAAGGAGCTTTGCAAGGTGTGATACAGGAATGCAGGGCTTTTCGTGGGGTTAAAGCAGCTTCAGTATTCAATTAGAAAATTTAAGTCGACAATAACAAATTACGTTTTGACAACCTTTAAAATAGTAGATTCAGAGAAAAAAATAATTCTACTCATCAACATTTCTGATTTGTTCACTTTTCCCAAAGGTGACTTGAAATGTTGCACTCGTTCTTGATTTGATCTCATACCTGGTAGTTGTATTTAGTCAGCAATGGTTTAAAAAAAAAAAAAGAAGCACTATTTGACAATCAATGTAACTCTATAGTTCCGGATAAATGGTGTTTATCATTGTGCATTGTTTAATTCATTATATTGTATATTATAATTCTTTATTTTATTTTGAACTTACTGTATTATCTGGCTTTATGCAGGAGTGAAAATTTTTCAAGTATCTGTACTTTTCACTTTTACTTTCTACATTTGAACAAAACTGTGTTTATTTTTATTGTTTACATTCTCCAAACTGCCTTTTTAGTTCACTCAATCTCAGTGTCAATAAAAACGATTGTTAAATTGTGTGTGTCCGTGTGTGCACGGGCCTGCTTGTCTGTGTGCATGCACATATATGTGGACACGGCCCCCATCAATACCACTCTAAAAAAAAAAGAGATTTCCATTAGTGTCGTTAGATATTCTTTTTTGTTTTATTTCTTACTTTTGTTGAATCAGGAAGTTAAAGTGGTACTTCACTTTTTTTTACCCAAATATTTGTACTACTTTTACAAACTGCTCTTTCCCCACATATAGAATAATCTTAAAGAAATTCGTTCTGTGACTATTGAAATAGTTCTATTCTATTCTATTCTCGTCTGAAGCAGTTTCTGTAATAACATCAAGCGGCCAGCAGAGTTCACCGCTGTACTGCTTTGAGATTGTTGCTCTGTTCCTACACATCCACACACATACACTGGATATTATGTGAAAATCTGAGAACATCAGCTGGTCTGTAACCTTAAAAACTAGAAGACTGACCTCGCATTCAATGAGGGGCTGCTCAGGCACCATTACTTCTTTTGGCATAATAAATCAAACTCATATCAAAGATTAGTATACTAAAATATATACCACTTCATTTTGTAATAATGGCTGTAACACCAAGATTAATTAGTAGCAGTGAGCCAGTGACATTTTAATATTATGCTGTATCATATATTGCAATTTTTTTGTTATTGCAGTTTGACTTTGTGTATTATTGCAATACACTGACCGGAGTGTGATGAATTGGGTTTTCCTGTATTGTGCGTCCATGCTCTGCCATTTTGAAATGACAGAACATTATTTAATAACTGGTGCCCAAAGGACACTGTTCAGAAGCAGAAAAGTAAAGGAAAAATTACAAAAAAAAAACCAAACAACCTTCTGAAACACTGCTGGGGTGAACTACAAAAGCATGTGACAGGAAAAAAGGCCCAGTCAAGCAAGTTGTTAATCATGTCTGAATAATGAAATTTTTACTAGTTGCATTTGCCTTGTTCTAACCAATAACAGCTTGTTGAGGAAAATATTCATCTCAGAGCTATGAATGAAGAGAACCGTGTGCTTTGTTGAATAAATCTTGATTATGTAAATTAAATCAGGGTGAGTTATAAAATCCATAAGGTTGCCAATACATGTTATCATCACTATGACAAAACCCAGTTTAGCCCTTTCCTTGGGGATGATGTGCAGCCAAATAGCTTGAGTGGGTGTGCTTCCATTTAATCCCATAATAACCAATGCCACTCCCTCCTATAGCATCTTGCTCTATCCATGAATCAATACAGTAATAGTGCTGACTGCGGCTATCTCAGTCATCGGAGTAAAGGAGCGGCTGCAATGTTCAAAATGACCCTGGTTGTATGAGCTGCTACTGCTGCTGCTGCTAAGTCTAAAATAAGCTTTGTCCTTGAAGTGTGGCCCCAACTGCTAATGAGCACTTATGGAGGGATGCAGGTGTCATGAATGATGTAGTAGATAATCTTTATCCTCCTTTATCAGTGCTTTCCCTCTCTGCATCCCTTTCTTCTCCTGTTTTGCTCCTGCCTTTATCTCTCACCCCGATTGAGCTTTGGTTTCTCTGTAGGCATTCTTGTCTGGCCTCCTGCCCGAGCTGCCATTAGAGAGTTTTCAGCATTTTCTCGACATCCCACACCCATTCCATTTTTCTGTTTTTATTTTCTTCTGCTGCATGGAGTCTGTCTGGTATTTATTACTTGGATTATAAGAGCTCTGCACATAGATAATGGCCAGGGGACGCACTGTGTCACTGGATATCAGTAGAAAACCAACCCCTAGATCAGGTTTGAGATGATTAAAAGTGGGAGTCTGCAGGGCTCCAGTGAATTGTGTGTGGGAGCAGCCGCTGACAATAGCACAACAGTCCCCAGTTAGTTTTCTCACTCTCACCAAGATTCCCAAAAGAGATACAAACATGCTGATCTTTCCCACATGCTTGGAAACACAAACACACAGGGTAGTTGCTTTCACATCTCAGTACTCTTAAATTGTTTCCTTTACCAAGGATAACCAATTGAATCTGCCAGTTTGGTATCTTTACATCCTCACCAACTCTTCAAAGGTGTAAAAACATTAGAGGTTTGTTTCCATTTTCACTGCATTGGCTTTGCCATCATTAGATTTGATGGTTTGTCAAGCCCAATGGATGGTCATCATAGGTGGGAGTTGAAAATGTGGCAGCCCCCCAGGAGTCCTGGCTATGGTGATGAGTGCAAGAGACATAGTTTAAAGAAATATAAAGTTATGTTTTTGAAAATAAATAAGCTATCATGGTTACTCATGCCAATATTTTTACTCACTCCATTTCGTGTGGTTGAATTTTTGCTGCATCAACCAAACTAAAACATTTGCATTTATTAATTAAGTATGGACACTTAATAAGGTCATCCATCCATCCATCCATCCATCCATATGGGAAATGGTTGTCTTGCAGCAGAATAGACAGAATTTAATCGTCGGACATACTGTATATGTTTAACATATATAACATACAATATTTTGGAGTAAAAACTGTTTGTCAATTTCCTTTAAAAAGCTCAGCAAAAAGGTGCCTCCTTTGTAAACCATGAAATCAAGTGTGTGATGGGTCAACACTTGTTCAGTGTACCTCTACAGATGTGACTGAACATACTGAGAGGTGAAAGGTCATCAGCTCTGTAGAACAAATACTGTACCTCGTCCTGTCAGCAGGAGGCAGACTCTCTGACAACAGGAGCTGGTTCGTGGTGATCGCCAGATCACATGAGGGGATTTCAGCCTCAATCTTCAGAAGTCGGTGGATGTAGAATTTGATGACACTAATCTTAGATGAGATTTAATCTTTGTTAACGATGAAGCCTGGGTTTTCAGACATTAATGTCACACCAAAAGTGCTATTTCTGTTTTTTCAGCAGGAACTTTTGTGATCCGCTTTATAATCCTTAATGTTCTTCCAAGTTTCAGCATCAGATTACCCTTTTGACTCACTGAGAAACACAGAATATCTCCTTTTTATTACCCGGTGATCCTTGATGTTCACAGATTCAGGTACGGGTCTTTTCTTGCTGCATTGTCATTGAGATATCTCTGAAAAAAGTCTGCAAATTATTGCTGCAGGAAAATACTCAGTATTAGTGTTTGTACCCTGCCTCTGCCCACAGTAATCTGGCATTGCCCCCTCATTGTAATTTCTTGTTGCTTCGTTGTCCAAAAGACAGGCATAAAGATCAATCAGGTTCTACTTCGAGAAAGTTGATGCTGTTGGTGGTAAAATAGATGTATTTTCAGGACATTTAAACAAAGCTGACAGCTGAAACACCTTTGTAACTTTGTCATTAGGAGAAAAAAACCTCCAGAAGTTACACCCTGAAGTCCTCGTCCAAGCATTTCACCTGTTTGTGTGGTTGTGTGAAGGCTTGTGTGAGTTTTATGTGGAACAGTTGAGGTGACACATTGACAGCTGCAGACAGATTGACCTCACGCAGTCAGAACTCTGCTAGTTAAAACAGTTGAGGACAGGGAGACAGTGCGGAGAAGGAAGAAATGACAGATCCACTTTGTTCTCTCTTTTTTTTTCTTCAGAAAATGAAATTGAGGTCCCACTTGTGGAAGCAAGTTATGTGACTAATATGCTTTGTCGCAATCTTGCAGTTCTTCTGATTGTGTGTCTATTAGTGTTGCTCTGTCACGGCACATATGCTATGGCCTTTCAGAGAAGCTAAAGGTTTGCAATAAAGTTTCCTGGGTCACTGTGCACATTTCTGCCCCCTTTGTCTCCCACATTCTTTCCAGCTCGCTACCACCTGAAGTGAGATGTCAAGGCTTTCAAGCTCAGAGTGAAAAAGTCATTCACTTCCTTTCTCCTCCGGTTTATTCCACTTCCAATGTTTTGTCCACCTGCAGCAGCAAGTTAGAGAAGGAGTCTGTTTGGACCGTGTGAACTCCAGAGATAAAACAGTCTGCTGTCTTTCTGCCCTCTCGCTCCGTTCAATAGCTTCCAAGTATCCCGACAACCTTGCCTGGTATTTTGGCACAAGTCCCTTGAGTGTTGATGTCAGCTGAGAGCGGGGAAGGAGGGCGAAGGGGTGGAGGGCCTGAAAGAGAGTGGGGAGGGGGAGGAGTGAGCGGGCTATTCAAGGCACTTGTCCTCTGTCTCCCTCTGAGCATAGAGGAGGGGGAGGCGCACATGCATTGGGAGAAACACACTTGCGCACACGCACTTAGTAGTAGTGGCTGCATTCTCACAGCCTGCTCTCCAGACTGACAGCAGCAAACGGGAGTTGAGAGTCGGCACGGCAGAGCCAGGGAGGAAAAGGACTGGAAACAAGGGAGGCATCTGCAGAGGAGAGGGGCAGGAGGGGAGACTTGCACAGACATTTGCCTCAATTTCTCTTTCTTTCCTCTGGCAGCCATAAAAGGAATCTCACCCCGTGCTCCTCTTGAACTGAACTTGCTCTGCTGAAGGACCTGCTCCCTGTTATGGCAGCCCTGGTGGGACATGGGAACTCTGTTTCCCTCTCATCTCACCGTTGGACTACCTTAATCTGGGCTCTGCTGACCCTCTCAAGTCCAGCCTGGGGCTTTAATCTGGATACTACTCACACACTGCACAAGTTAGGAGACCGGGGCACCTTCTTTGGTTTCTCTCTTGCACTTCACCAGCAGCTCAACCCAGAGTCTCAGAGCTGGTGAGTGGCTGAATGCGGCACTGAGCTTGTCCCACGTGTCCTGCGTCTTTTTCATTCATTTCTAATGTGTCATATCTGCACTTGCCTCCATGCTCCGTCTATAGTCAATCTGAAAAGATTATCCGTGGTGACTGCAGTCAACATTTCTGTGCTGCACCACTCTTTTTACATTTTTGCCAAATCACTGCCTGCCTCATCACTGAGTTGAGTTCCAGCATGTTTTTATGCAGCTGAGATTTATAGCAAACGGAGAGTGAGATTGCAGCTTTGCTGAATCATCCTGCAAGGTTTGATGATGTTAAAAAGGGGGGAATTGGTTTTTAAGTGAATTTTCGGATGCAGTCATGGTCGGTTGCAGTAAATCTACTGGGAGAGTCAGAGCAGAGCTGATACTGGAGTGTCCTTCAGCATGTCGGTCTGTGTGTATTCATTCATGGGTAAGTGTTGGTTACAGTGTGTTTGTTCTCTAATCCACTGTTTGCCCACAGCTGCTTTGCTGTGTCTTTCAGAGTGATTGGGAACTCATGAGCCACGTGCCCATCCTCCAGAACTCATGAATAAATGATAACAGGTCTCGTCCTAAATCTCTGTAAATGTTTGCTGCAGGACTGTAAAGTGGAGGAAGACTCAATTTACCTCTTTAAGCTTTGTGATTTATACTGAAGGAAAAAGGCAAAGAGTTTTAAGTACTTTAGGCGGTAGATCAAAGGTATTTGTAACTTTTTTGGTGAGATATTGTTCCATTAGGGAAATGTTTCTGATATATTTAAAGTCTTTTGGAATAATTATTGCCACCAGAGGCATATACACATTACATTGTTAGGAATTTGTGTTTATAAATGAAGTTTTTAATGCAAAGATCCGATCTTAAACTCTCAAATGAAAGGCAATTAACTTTTCACAAAGATGTAGTTTATTGTTTTAATAATTTAATGTTACCTCTGACATTTATTGAGTGAATTCAGCCTTTTTATTGTTATACATTTGTTAAGTATCAAACTATACATTTGACAATGCATTGTATCTAGAAGGCTGCCTTTAATGTATATTCCTGAAGTGAAAACTTCCTTGCACAATCAATGATTTAGAAATATCAAAATATATTGATTTCTTCTTGAGTTTAGTAGTGTATAAGGAAACACAAACAAAAGTTGAACTACAAGTAAACCATTCTCATAATGACAAATATCTCGCTGATGGGTGTAAACAAAAAAATCTGATTGAAAGTTTCAGAGGGTCTCAAGGAGTTGGTTTTAGTCCGTGCTCCTGTTTTGGAGCTCCATATTTAACTGTTGGCTCCTCAGTTTACCCCGGCGGGAGTCGTCCTGTCGCCTGGTAAGACCGCGGGAATGACATCAGAGTCACGTCAGCCCTCACAAAACCTGCTCACTGTCCAACGAGCATTCCTCTACGTTATTTTAAAAACTGACTCTGAGAATGTGGTATTGTATGGCTCGCCGCTGTGACCACTTTAAGCAGGAGGGACAACTGTCCATCAGTGTTGGCGCTCGGAGGCAGTCAATAAAGGTCCGACTTGATGTGCTGATGCATCTACCGGAAGAGGTGGTGTGAATAATGCTGCTGCCTGGATGTTCTGACATCAACTTCATGTTGAGATGACTTCATCTCTGACCACTGTCTGATCACAGCAGACTTAAATTCAGACCTTAGGACCAAACATATTATGAAACCTCAATTTTATTCAACTGATGTAGTCTTCCATTGTTCTTAGTTCGTTATTTTTTTCAATAAATCAAAGTACATTTGTTTTAAATACATGTGAATGGTAATATTACTCTATTATGTAAAATACTCTTTAAAATATCTTTTCATTTTCAAAATAGCTTCAAACAAAATTAGTATATGAAAATGTGACAATGACAAAACCAAAAGCTATAAAATAGACTGCGAAGTCAAACAATGAATGTGATTTGTAGGACGATGTAGATGATACCTAAATAACTCTTTTGATTTTTTTTGTAGTCTGTGTACGTTAAACTCTGTCCCAAGTCCTAAAATTGTAGTTTTAGGATTTGCTATTGAAGCTAAAACAATATTTTTATGGAAATAACAATACATTTAGTATCCAGATTAAAATGTGAGTCTAATTGTTTAGTTAGCAGCCCTAGAAGAGCCTCAAGTCACATAGACTTGAAAATTTGAGTCAGCATGTTACCGAGACTCTGTTTCTTTAGCTGTAATTCATTAGTACTTGGTTACATGAGTACTGCAGTTTGGCCTTCATGGCCTTTTGGCGTCTTGAATTAGGGATTTGTCTGCTTTAGATCCTCTTCACATGTGGACTATCTGATGGAAACTGTATCCCTGTAATATTTGCTGGTTGCCACAAGAAGTCATTGAATAAATACAAATGAATTTAATAAATTCAAAATCAGAAGATTTTTTGGGATATAAACACAAAATCTGAAGCAGCATATGTTGGGGCGGAAAGCTAATAAATCTGATTACATGTGTGGGCAGATAATACCACATTTGAGTTCGTTTTTTATGTTTATACTGTATATGTTTAGCATATCAGGCTTTTTCTATATTACGAGAAAAGGTCCAACTGAATGACATGAAAGAAGAGTTACTTTTCCAACCAACTTGACATTTTATATTTGCAGTAACTACTCCAACAACTAAAATTATTAAAAAGGTAACTACTCATCATCAGAAATGTTGTGTTCATAGCAGCTATATATAATCAGGCCCTTATGAGTCCAAAACATTGTGAGGTAATATCAATGCACTTTCAGAGAAATCTATTATTCAGATAGGAACAGAGTAACGATGTCTGATGTCTGAATAATACATTTCCATTAAGCTTTATGTTTGTGCCGATTGTGTTATTGGAGTTTCCACTGGTGTTGTCGTCATTACCTCTCCTCTGACCAACTGTCCTCAAACAGTGTCTCTGAAATATACTGTAATTAGATGCTATTGACTCATTTTCTTTTTGTAATCTAAAAGTTTAAGTTACTGCCGCCTTTGGCCGCACTGCATTCATGTCATTGTGTGTGTTATGTCATCTGATTCGATGGTGAATATGATATTGCTGCTTTGATTCCCAGTTCTGTGCTTAGTCATAATTGAATCACACTGTCCTTAATGCTGATCATCTTAGTCATGCGGTTTTCCTTGTTGGGTTTCATTGCTCGTGGGCATGGACTTTTACAGGAAGTGCACAAAAGAAAGATGATTCCCAAAGAGGATCTGGTTGTTTTCTCGACATTTTGATCGATATGTTGCCATCCAATTTGGAAAGTGACTGTTTATGATCAGTAACTCCAAACAGTTCCTTTTTCTGTCTGATCCGAATCTCTTACTGACTGATGTGCTGTAAAGAGATCCTGCTCAGTGACGACATGTGTGGAGGAAGTGTAAACATGCCTCGCTTGGAGGGACAAGAGCCATCAGAGTGGCATCATGGGCTTCTGTAAGCCTTCAACCTTTTCTTTACTGGCCGACTGGGATCAGAGGCCAGAGCAAAGCTCAGAGGCCTTCCTCTTCTGCTGATACCAGACAGTGGACGAGATGAGAGCGGTATTTGAGTCTGAGTTATGTGTGTGTTTGTGCTATTTATAATACCATGAGAAGTGTTTCTTCTAATAGTGCCCTTGCGTGGTGAAGACAGGAAGCCCCCTTTGCTTCATAATACCTCAGCTGCCAGTATTCCTGAGCTACTGTGTGTTTTCACAGTTTAGGATTCTGTCAAAAACCAGACAACAGATAAACAACCCACCCAACACTACCATGTGGATCTTAATCCAAGCAATAAAGACATCTGTTGTGTTCAGTTGCATATCACATTTCACAATACTAATTGTTTTGGAATTTGAGTCACAAAAATTGCAGTCTTTTTCTTCCCTGCTAGTGTTAACACTTTTTTCCTGGATAAATTTATATTGTTAGAATGCATTTAAGCATGTTTTTACAATGAAGGGACATTTTTTTCTGAATGCAGTTGGGAATTCCCAACCAAATGCATAATATATTTATTATAATATTTTCTGTTCCTATTTGCTGGAGGCACTGCAGTAATGGTAGCAGATCTTTAAGTCATAAGTGGCATAAGTGGAAGAAGTGAAGGATTAGTGGTGGCCCAGAGGAGCAGGCTTGTATTCGGAGCTTTGCAGGTTGAAATCCCCCTGCCAATGTGTTACCACTTTTTGCCTCTGAGCAAGGCCCCTGACCCCCAGCAGCTCCCTGGGATGCTGCAACATGTCATCTCATTGCTCCCAGAATGTGTAGTTAAGGTTTATCATAAAGAAGATATTGACCTAATTAGTTTAATCAAGTATTGTTTCATTTTACTTTATTTTACAATGTACATCATGTGTCGGGTGGCTCTGGATCTGATTGTGTTTTCAAATCACAAGGTTGCAGGTTCTATCCTCCATCTCTCCCTATCCAAAGGTCCTTGTGCAAGATACTGAACTACTAATTTGCCTTCAGTGCTTGGATTACTGTATGTAAAGCACTTTAGTGACTGCAGAAGCAGTGAAAAATAGATAGCTATGTGAAATCCAGCTGCAGTATCATGTGATCTAGTGTGCTTCTTTTAAAATCACACAGGTTACATCCAAATCTTCCTATCTGTGATTATATAAAGAAGTGCATGCTATAGTACACAATGAAACATCAAAGGGTTAGAAAGTAACTAATACTCTACATGCTCTTTATTTTTACTTTTGTAGAAAAACCCCAAACTGAATTAATTGTGTCCAAATAATTTTAAGTAAAGTAACAGTACTTTAAAAATATTAACAGCCATATTTGAGTACACATTTTCAGCTTTCTTTCTACCTCAGGTACTTGGATACCTTTAGTATTTTGAGCATACATTTAATGTCTAAATGCTGAGCATGCTGACTTGACATTTGTAAGTAGATATAGAAAGGTAACAAACAGTCAAAACACTTATTTATTTATTCAAATTCTGTTCTTAATTAACTTATTATTTTCTACTTCTTATCATCATTTTCTTATACACTTTTTAGCCCGACAATTTTGTCAAAGCAAATTGTAAGCTGTTTTTGTGAGGGTGCTGTTTCAAAGTGATATTATTGTTATATTAATAATATTGTTATTAATAATAGTTTTGTGGGGTTAACAAATTATTAAGCTGTTCAAATAAAATGTTGAACTCTTACTGACAATTTAAAGAGTTATAAAAGTGATTATTCATCCTGAATGGTACCGCATATAGGGTTTACCATGTGATCAGCATATATATGCGATAATCACTTAAATATTTTGGGTGCTCTCATTCCATAATAATATTACACTGATTTTGCATATTGCAAGCTTTTAGTGCTATGCATCAATTCACTTGGAACAAGCTCATGACAGCATGATATAGTGTCTATCTTTCTGTGTTTCTCTTGCTGCCAATGGCATGTAAATCTGCTGGGAAGCCTCCAGCCTTACACTTTGTATTCTGCTGCATCTCTACTGAGAGCCATTTGATCCTCTTGTGCTATGTTTGGATTTATAGAAGACATTTGATCCACATATATAGATAAATATACTGTATTTTCTCCTGACCCTGTCAGGCTCCCATCCCTGACAGCATCGTTAGACTGTGATTCACCTGACTGCTGGCTCACAAAGCCAATGGACCTTGAAGTGGCCGTGCCACACTGCTGTCATGAGGGAAGAAGAAAAGTCTCAGGTTGCAATGAGGTTCATGTTTACATGTGGACCTGCTTTGGTGCATTTGCGAGCAGGACCATTCAGTGTCACTGCCTGGGGGGGCCTCAGGTCGCCGATATAGTCCCAGACATCTTGTCTGGAGTTTGGTTTCATCGGTTGAGTGAGAATCTGAACCGGAGCTTTCTGAGGCTGAACAAATCCTCTTGTGAAGCTGCAGGATTGATTAACAAAGCTTCCAAACCAACACAGGAGGATGGAGGGCGATTTATTGGATGACCTTCAAAAGCTTGTATAGAGAACAAAATAACTTAAAAGAAGCTGTGAAGATTAGAAGATAATGATGATTAGCATCGAGTTTTGATAGATTTTGTGCCAAATTCCCACTTATTTCCTAAATATGAAGCTGCAGCTTGCTGCCAGCTTTGTGTACTTAATTAGAATTAGTGTTGGCAAAAAGCATTTCCCATTATATTTAAGTGCGGGTCGGGACTCCCTTTTGGGAATCCATATCTTTCGATGGGTTTGGTGTTGAGTTAGTTTCAGGAAAAAATCTGGAGGTCTTTTCCAAGCAGGATTTTCCTTCTTATAATTTTTTTAAAGGTCATGAAATGTAAAATTATTTATTTTGTTGATAAAACCCACATTTTCATTACTTTTTTATTGTAATGGAGCTTAATATTGGATTTTTAGGGCCAATGGAAATTGGATTTTTAGTGCCAATGGATCTCAATGACAAAAATGATGCGTTATGATATGAAAAAAGATGAGGAAATCTGGTATCCAACACAAAAAAAACACATGAACTATTTGAGGGTTTGGAAGTACAGATACAACTACTTCTACTATGAAATGTACAAACGTAGGAGGCTTCATATGTATATGTGAACTCAACATATTGATTATTATTTATTAGCAATTGTTATGGCAGTTCTATGCTTCTCAGTGTGACACCACATTCATCATTAGTAATGAAACAGATCATTCAACTTGAATCATAGCTTTTAATCAAAAATGACATTCTTTTATATTTTATTAAGGACTTTTCATTTTTGAATAGGAAACATCTGACTCATCTGAGATAACTACAAAAAAAACCCCAATAAAACAATGAGGTGAAACAAGCTTAGATGTGAGTTACAGGCTGTTGTTTTATATTCTGCTGAAGGAAGAACTAGTTGTTTTATGAAATGTTTTTTTTTTTAATGTTGTTGTGAAGTTTTAAGAATAAGTTATGCTTCAATGGTGCACAGTACACAATACTTCCCCACCATGAAAAGCACACAGTATTCTCCTTATCTTTCATATATGTGTAAAAATGTGCATAAATGAGGCCTAACTGAAGTGCTGTGGACATTCATAACACAAAGAAAAATGTCTCGGTACTGATTTGCATCACTAAAGCCAGATAAAAGCTGCTTTTTCACCCCCAGCTTAGGGGATGAGAATGAACCTTCCCCCTTTTTCCCTTCCTAATTCAATTCATGATTTTCTCCTCCTCCTTCTCACCCTTTCTCTCTCGTGCCTTACGAGTTGGTCCCACAGTAACTTTCTTGCTGAATCTCAGGGAGGCCATTCATGTGAAAGCCTCGTAAAAGTAAAAACTGTTGCAGTGCTTTTTTATATGTGAGATCAGAAAGAGCAAAGGGTATATAGCATGGACTTTACAGTCTCGCACACACACACACACACACACACACACACACACACACACACACACACACACACACACACACACACACACACACACACACACACACACACACACACACACACACACACACACACACACACACACACTCACACACACACACACACACACACACACACACACACACACACGATTAATGCCCTTTACTACCTCCCACTTACTCTCTGTCTATTTAGCATTCTCCCATTCCTCCACTGGGCTGCAGAGAACTGACAAAAGCTCAGTGGGAAGCGGTGCTGCTTGGTCGAGAGCTTTCAAGAATATTACTTTGCGGACCACGTGCTCAGTCAGAACGAGGGGGGACAATCTGCAGAGTCAGGAGGAAACATACAATATATAAACTGATGGAAGTGCGGAGGAAAGGTGCAGTTTGGCAGCGTCGATGGAACAGAAGCTGATTCTGCATCTGCCCTTCAAAGAGAGTTGGAAGATAAAGTGTTGAGGGTTAGGGTTAAGATTTCCTAGCGTTATATTAGCGCACCATCATAATAACTGTGGCAACTTGTTCTGAAAATCGTATGAGTTCCTTGTGGGGGAGGTGCAGAGGGTCTGAAGGGGATGGGAGCTGCAGGGATGAATAAATCATAGCAGGCTTCCCTTTTGATTAATGTGTGTGTCCATTTGTGTGTGTGTGTGTTCTGTTGAGTCCGATAAACATGCAGTTTAATCAATCAAGTGATGGCCGCCCTGCTGGGAACTGATACAGAGCTGAGTTAAAAAAGAAACCATGAAAAGCAGACAGGAAATTAGAGGGGAGGTGGAACCTTTCAATTTATTATATTTATCAAAATAGATTTGATGTTTAATTCCCGGGGCAATCGTCTATCTCATCACATTATGTGGCTGTTCTAATCATTCTCTGAGTCATCATTTAAGTTCTCACAATCACTTCCATCTTTTGTAATTTCCTAAGGAGTAATGTGAGTAGCTGATCTTTATCACAGTGAATCTTCAGTTTTAGTTTAAAGGTGCAGTATTTTGTTTGCTTTAAATCAACACACAATGCAACATTTTGTTGTCATCAGACCATTTTTGCGAGATCCTAAAAGTTTTCCAACTTGTCCCAGCCACTTTATTTCTGAAATCAAATGATTATAATATTGCAAACAAGAAGTTACAGTAGCTCAAACTTAGACTTAAATCAGAGCTTCCTGTTATGACCCTGCAAACAATTACACTCTTGTTCTTGTTGTTTATAATGCAGCCACTGAGGCCAGGTGATTTATAGTTTAATATTATTATGAGATAACTACATCTTGACAGCAGGTTTTCATCTTACCAACATTAAAGCTGCACAGATATGGTGTGACTGGTGATGAAGCAAGTAGCAGACAGTGTGTTTTAACGAGGCTGTGTAATTCATCCACACAATAAAATAGGAACTGATGAAATAGTGCAGGTGATCAGTTTGTGTAGGACTAAAGACAATTATCTCTATCTGAAGACCAACTGCTGCTTGTTAACTGCAGTGAGAAAAGGGTAAGAAAGGGAGGACAAGGGGGACGGGGGGGGGGGGGGGGGGGGGGGGGGGGGACTCTAAAAGTAGGAGCAGAATTTGAAACCCTGAACAGATCAGTGATGGATCAATATGTGGACAAGTGGCTAAGTGGTGAGAAGGAACTCGGAGATAAGTAGAAACAGAAGGGTTGTGTCCTCTTTGCTCTTTGGTAACGTGGGCCAATCATTACCCCCATCTGAGCCTGAATATGATCGTTCATTTATTGATCACTGGGGCAGGTGGTGGGCACCACTGTTGTTAAAGATGTAAATGCAGTGAGGAAGAATGGGGTTTCCATTGTCCTCAAAGACAGTAGAAGTGACAGCACTGTGTGATTGTCCTTTTCACTGCTGGATCGACATTTTCTCTTGAAGATTTCTTTCCCAGATTGATACACCGCCCGGCACCCTTAAGTACAGCATTCAAGCAAGACACTGAGTCATGTCCGTGGGCAGTGACCCACAATATCCCAGAGGTATTTTGTTGGCGCTGGCAGCTGTTTCTGTCTCTCTTTTACTTCTTTGTTGTACCCAACCTTTTCCTCTCTTGCCCAAAGTTGGAGAGAGTTGAGATGTTAAAAACATGATGATTCAGAGCTCCCTCATCTCATTCTCAGCTGTCGTTTCCTCATCAGCAAAACCAAAAGAGTCAGGTGTGAAATCGGCATTTTCTAAAGGCCGGTCCTTCAGTTTTATGAGTCTGATTGTCTCAGTCGACATTGTTGGACAGGCTGCAGCCAGCTTGCTGATCTGCAGTTTACTCAGTTGTTGCATAGACTTCTGTTGTCTGCAGTGTGTCCTTGTGTGTGTGTGTGTGTGTGTGTGTGTGTGTGTGTGTGTGTGTGTGTGTGTGTGTGTGTGTGTGTGTGTGTGTGTGTGTGTGTGTGTGTGTGTGTGTGTGTGTGTGTGTGTGTGTGTGTGAGAGCAGGAGATTTTGTGCATTGATATTCATGCCGTTCGTACAGGCATTCCTCTATTAAAGTCTGCATTCTTGCACACATTTTCCATTGCATGCATGCATGCGTGTGTGTGTGTGTGTGTGTGTGTGTGTGTGTGTGTGTGTGTGTGTGTGTGTGTGTGTGTGTGTGTGTGTGTGTGTGTGTGTGTGTGTGTGTGTGTGTGTGTGTGTGTGTGTGTGTGTGTGTGTGTGTGTGTGCAGGTCAAAGGTGACAGTCTTGCTCCAGGATAACAACAGAAGGCCTAAAAAGAGCCTGTGGGCCACATGCGGATCCGGCAGTGCCACTGTCTATAGCCTCATTCTGCTCTGTGATGGACAGATGTTGAAGGGGTGTAAGCATAGAGATTATGGGGTAGTAATGTTCACAAATTTTAAGTATTTGAATTAACTTTCACAAACTGTATCATCATTTGTAAAGTCTTTGCTGGATCATTTCTGCGTGGGTTGGGTAACAACAGGAAGAAACTGTTTACATGTGCTGTTTTTTATGCTTCATTTTTTAAAGCTTCTGCTCCAGATTTTGTCTCGAAGTGAGTCTCCACTTTCATTTGTTGTGTAGTTTTTGTCTGGCATGTGGGTTACTGATGAAATTACATGGTTGTTGTTTGGAGCATGTGAATTTAATTTAATTTAAACATCATATCTTTACATTATTAGTGCAGTACATCTGGACCCTGGTTATTGAAGGATTCATTATAATTTTCACTGATTCTTTTTGTTAAAACACTGAACAAGCTTTGTCCCCTGATATCTTTCCAAGCTTGTGTCGCATCTGGGGTTTGACGTGCTTCTCTGTTCTATCTTTTTTAATGTCATTGAAACTCTCTTTATATTTCCTTTTTTAGTGTAACTGCCAGTAAATGTTCTCTGTAAACAAAATTAAAAAAAGTCTTGAATTCTCTCAGGATTAGAAAATATGTTTCCGTGGATGTTGGTTGTCTCATCGGACTTTGTGTTTACTGTGTTTACACATAGATGTGTTTCTGATTTTTCTCAGGGATGGTTCCTATTTTTGTTTTTTGCTTTCAATCTATCAAGAATGCATGAAATTGACTTTGAAAAAAGTTTTTAACTTGATAAGACTTAGGGGAATTTTATGCACGAGCATGTGATCCTGCAGCCGAAAAATAAAACACATGGACACTGTCACTAAACAAGTTAACAAACTGTGATCGTAAAGTTCTCTTAGGCTGTGAGTCATTTTAAAAAGCTGAGATGGGCCAACACTGAGTATTAAAAAAAGGCCTTTTATTCTGTTGTTTGCTAATAGTGGTGATATGTCTGATGCACTACGTTACTGTTCAAGTTTCCTGCAGCTCTCATGCCTTTGTGCTGGGATGTGGCTCTGTACTGACGGGGGAGGAGTAAAGGAGGATATACATGTGCTTGTGCATGTGCGTGCACGTGAGATTATATGTGAAGGGGGGCTGAGGAGGTGGATGGGGGAAGGGTGGACACGACTGTGGAGGGAGTGTTGGGGTCATTGCACATGGTCCCCTCCTGGATGGGAGTGCAGTGTAGAGTGTCGGTGTTGTTTTGGGGATGAACCACTAGAAAAACAGATGTGATGACAATGGAAATATAAAGATGGACATTTTTACATTCATGTTTTTTGGTCATTGGCATCTTTGATTTTTATTAATATTTAAATTACATTAACAACGTGTCTGTTTTGGTCTTTAACCCTCTTCACATAAAGCGTAGTTTCTCTTTGATTGGTGTAATTACTTGATTAAAAAATGAGTGATGGCTCTGTGGTTGGATGGTCACCAGTTCGGTGTAAATCTCAGGGACAATGGGGGGGTGTTCATGTTTGAAATGGCTGCATTTTCCCGATATTCTTACCTCATGTTCTTTGTTCTTCTATTAAATGTGATGTAGCTTTTGCTGAGGCATAATTTTAAAAAGTGAAAAGCTATGTACAATACAGTGAGTACCATAACGTTCAGGAAGAGGCATTTGGCTTCAGTCAGTCTCCACCCAGTCCTCTTGATGAAAATCCTGTGTTTGATCCCACCATCCTCTCTTTGCACCATTTCTTCCTTTCCATGCAGTGACGTGCAGTCAGGGGTAAAATAAAATAAATATTAATATTTTCCACTGATTTGTGTTAAAGGTAATTTTCAGTTTGACTCGACACATTTTTGACATTTAATTAAGTAAAAATCGCTGAATATGAGTACTTCATGATCAAATCCAGGGCAGAAATCCCGGGTGAGGCAGTGCAGATATGAGGCTGTGCCTCATATCTGACTTCACGATCCAATACAAACAAGGTCACATGACACGTGCCCATTTCTGTTTCACAGAAATATTTGTTATACAGCATGACTCTCTACAGTCTGTGTAATGTCTTTAAGCATTGTCCCAAAGCATTCACTCTTGGCGAAGTCATCACACAGCGGCCCCTTAAAACTGCACTTTGACCTGGATGTTCAGCAAACAAGATTCAGACTGCACAACAACAACCACGTTAACACTTCAGCTTAGTGTCAATAGTTCAAAACGTGTTTTTTTGTTTTGTTTTTTTGCTCTCTTTTTGTGTCTTTCCTAAGGCATTCATTCCCATTATGTGCACATGGTCAGATATGCAAATTATATCATGGAATTTAGAGCCTTCTGGAGAATTTTAGGATGGCCAACAGCTACTTTCATGAGGTATCAGCAACAGTACAGGTAGGTGGAGCCAACCACCTTAGAAAAGGTAGCATATACCTATCTAATCTATCACAGGATTAACACACATGCAGCTCTAGAAACTTGAGAGTCACCAGTTACTGTGCAGTCGGGGTAATTTGCAGGGTCAACACCACACAAAAAGACCCCAAATCTGGAATTGAATCGACAACCAGAAAAACGGAAAATATTAGCCGCTAAATCTCACAATGTTACCATTCTGTTTGTGTTGACGGGTTTGTATAGTTATACGAATATTTGGGTTTATGAACAGCCGCTGCTGTCTTTGTTTAATCAGGCTGTAAGATATGGAGGAGCTCAGAGAGACAGACAGAGACCAGGTGCTTATCTAATCTGTGTGCATGACCCACACACACACACACACACACACACACACACACACACACACACACACACACACACACACACACACACACACACACACACACACACACACACACACACACACACACACACACACACACACACACACACACCTGCT
This sequence comes from Blennius ocellaris, assembly GCF_963422515.1. Lineage (NCBI taxonomy): Eukaryota > Metazoa > Chordata > Actinopteri > Blenniiformes > Blenniidae > Blennius > Blennius ocellaris. The sequence goes on along the minus strand of NC_137653.1, from coordinate 11,016,626 downwards.
GGTACTACAGTAATTCTGTAGTGTCTGAATTAGTGTGTGTTTTCCACTACAAACTATCAACATCACACTGAGCACCCTGATATCTCCTCCAGGGTCACTGTGCTGCAATAACATAACCCAAACTACTCACGTTACACACACACACACACACACACACACACACACACACACACACACACACACACACACACACACACACACACACACACACACACACACACAGATGCAGACGTGCACACCCATGAGTTTACAGGAAGAGGAGCGTAGCAATGGAGATGATGATCATCATGTCTGATTCAGTCCTGAACAATAGACTGAGCGGAGATGAGGGTGAAGGGCAAATTATCGAGTGTTACTCAGCTGTGACGATGAATCAGTGTGAAATTTGGGACATATGTGCATGTCAATATTCAACACTGTATTGGAAAGGTTTTTTTTATGTGTCTTAAAACATTTCTCAATATTTACTCCTTTACAAAATGTATTTACATAGTGGTTGAAACCTCAATGTGGCTTCAAAAAGGATTTTCCAGTACATATCTACTCAGGAAACACACCTGTTTAATTATCAGTTTGTTCTATGCAGTGTTTCACAGTTCATTTCAAACTATGGTGCGTTGTATGAGAACAAAGATATAAGAACATAATGCAACATGAACACAATTAAGACCAATTACCGGACATAACGACTAACAAAAAAAAAAACATTTTGTCAATTACGGGCTTATGAATAAGAAACTACAGTATTTATGTCACTTCCTGAAACTAGTACACCTCCAATATTTTATTTCTATGAAACCCAACTTCAGTTTGCACCAAATTATTTAATGTAGAGTTTCTTGCAAAGTCTGAATTCAACCAAAAGTTGTTCCTTAACATGTAGTTTCAGTTTCAATACATGGGGTTAGAGTATATCTTTAAAATACATTTACTCATATAGTTTATTTGATGTGCTGGTGAATTGGTGATTTTGAAGACAGAATGAGTTCAAATCCACTTCTTTTAAATATTTTCTGTCAAAAGTTTCAAATCCAGGCTGTGTTTTTCTTAAATTTGATTGAGATGATACAGTATCATGCAGGCGATGCTCCCGATTTAACATATATATTTTTCTTTGATTGAAATCCTATTGAAATTGCATAAAATTAAATTCATGAATACAGACCATGCCATTCTTTCTAAGGGGGGGTTGTGCAGTTCATGCAGGCAGACGTGTTGGGAGCCGTCCCCGTCTCAGCTCCAAATAGTGGCGATATAACAGATTAGTAGACCTCCCAGCCTCACACCCTGACACCTGCCCATGTATGTGCACATTGGGGGGGTATCATCGTAAGTCTCAAACATAAACCAGATCCTCCAGGAATGTAGAGCTATAAGAGCAATCAGATCCTATCAGTCTTTTTAGTGATATGTCATCCCTTATAACCAGATGCCCTTTGTTAAACACAAGTTTTCATTTGGTTTACATTGGTTGATGGGATTTTTTTTTTTTTTTGTCTCCATGTGGACAACCAGTGATGCGCAGCACCATATTTGTTCACATTCAGTGCTTTTCCTTTTTGTGTTCTTGCTTGTTATGGTGAAGGGAGTAATTCCCGAGGCATGCACAGCTGCACCCCAACAGAAATATTTGTCAGAAAAGAGAAGGCAGGAGCAGAAAATAGAAAGCAAACTCGTCTCACTGGGTGGTATCAGTGCTAGTTCACGTATCTTCATTAGTGATGGTTGCAGGAAGGTACTTTTGTAGTCGGTGCATGTTTTCCTTTTTTGTTGTGTATCAAACAATTCATTGTTGTAAAATATACATAATTGCAGAAAAAAGGCTTTTATCACGTATGTAAAAGGTAAACAGAAATGTTGTAAACATTTGGTTCATAATGAGCAGACATCTGATCATTATAGACTGCCAGCATTTTAAAGAGGCTGATGTCAAATCACAGCCACTGAGTCCAGCATGTGGGCACGCAGACTAAAAAAAAGACTTAAGTGTTTTAAAAAATAAGCAGTTTGGGTTTTTTTTTTATTCATTACCTGCTACACCGTGACTTGTATTTTCTCAGCACGTACAAACTTGTTTGAGTGTGCACAATGTTTCTCTCAGAATCAGAGATGAGAATATGGCAAACAGTTACATACAAGAGCTGTATTTTCTTGTATGCATACATCGTTAGTGGCTCAAAGAGCTAAACTTTCTTGTGAAATGCTTGGAATGGAAGGGTGAGGAGAAAGTGGAAGTTTTTACACATTTTATTTTCTTTGGAATAAAATGTCTGTTGTCATGACAACTGTCAGTACACACCTACCACTGTACAATACAAGGCTACAGATATTGCTGCGATTGGCCGTCTTTTACCTGAGGTGGCTAAAGTGACCCAGTGGATAGCTATTTTTATGGACAGATGGGGATTTGTAGGGGCTATATAAAGGATTAATTGGCAATGAATGCTTTTTTTATAACTTTAATTTTATTCTTATAAACAGTTGTGGTGATCTCAGGACAGAACAATTGAACCTGCAAGTTAACTTACCCTATGTGTTATGAGAATTAAGAATTCAAACTCAAAGTTTACACGAAAACAACCCCATATTTCTATATTTCATTATTATTTTATTTATGTCTGTCAGTCTGTTACATGTGCATGTTTCTAAAATAGATGAAGCCCTGTAGGAATGGATGCATCTTTGATTCACATGATCGAGACCAGAGTACAGCTGATGCTGCGGTTCATAATACTCCACCACGCAATGTACTGTGGTAGTATACTCAGTGGGTCCTCGTCTGCATGATCTATGTTCCACTTACAGCATGTGCACTGTATTTATAGGTAAAATACCCTTCTGTCACAGAGATAGCTCTAAATTAAGTGTGTACATAACACAGCAGATATGAGAGGAGCTGCTGGTGGGAGTTTACAGCTAGTTTGCTGTCGTTCATCCGAGCCAAGCGTTTTCATTGCTGACAACCTTTTTCTAATTACCCATAAGCTGGGGGGGTATTGTTGTTGAAGTCAGTTTAGGTCAGAGCTTTCTCGCTCTCTTCTCGCTCTCTTTTGTTGTCGTTTATGCTCTGCCCTCGATTCTCCACTTTCTCTTCTCTGCCTCTGTTTCCTTACGTCTCACTTCCAATCCTCGGCCACGGCTGACGGTGTTGGGTGGAATGTGGCTCAACATTCAGTTTTTAAATAGCATGCTAGCCTTCATCAGCCACTCCTAATAAGGCAGAGGGCAGTGACAGTGGACCCAAAATATCAGCAACCACTTACTGAGAATAAAACTTTTCTCTTGATAGGATGGCTGCTGATAGCTACTGTACATTTTCCCAAACAAAACTCGCCACACATAGCTTTCTCGGAAAGTTAAAGGATGAGATGTAGTAAATTATGAGATGTCTGCAGGATCCGAGGTTTGTCAGTTGAGCTGCTGCATGTGTTTTTTGTTTTTTTTAGTGTGGCTTTAAAATCAGGTTACACTACACTTTTAACACCCACAATGCGTCTTTGAGAACAGGTGTTATAATGAAATATCTCTGGCTTTCCTTCAGGATCCTGGTGGGCGCACCGCAGGCTGCAGGACGGGGCCCACTGAGGGGCAGTCGACCCGGAGCACTATTCAGGTGTCCAATCACACCAGAGGAGTACGACTGTGAGAGGGTTGATATTGATGGAGACGGTGAGGATTTTGCACATTTTAAAACACGGAATAATGCTGGGTGAATCAGCAGAATAAGCAAATCTGTCTTATTCATGTTGAGCTAGGGTCTACAGCAGGGGTCGTTGATGCATTCAGCGAGGTGATTTTTGAACACGTTCCCACAAATGTTCTCATTAATTCACAACTATCTAAATATGTTGATGCATATTCTCAATTTTCCCAAGTTGGAGGCATTTTTTTGTTTTGTTTTAAAAATGAACACTCAAAATGAATGTTTACAGCAGTCAGAAGCAGCAGAGATACTTTAATTACTTACAGTTAATGTATGTGTGTGTATTTCCTTCTTTACTTGTAATCAGGCAGTGACAAAAAAAACAGCTAAACAATATCCTCTTAGTCAAAATGTAAAAATATCAAAATATCTAATGCCTCAGATGAAATGTGCTTTGTGTGTAATTAAGTAGATTATAATTTTACACTGAATATACTTCCTTGAACATCAAAGTTTTGTTTTGTTTATTTTGATTTTTTCCCCAAATGTAAGTAGTTTACAGTATTGGAAGCATCATGGTTGGCATTTCCTTCTGTGTTTCTCCCCCAGTGAGCCTGGACAGGGAGAGCAAAGACAACCAGTGGCTGGGAGTCACAGTGAAGAGTCAGGGGATCGGAGGCAAGGTGGTGGTGAGTAACTGAGGCATCGTCTAAACCTATCAGACCTGGAAGATATACTGCTGAGCTACAGGTCAGCAGGAGTTTTAACCATGGAAACAACGTGCAAAATATACAACTTTGATGTTCATTCAAATGATGTGTTTTGTCCACCTTTCCATTAAAGTAGCTTTAATTACTGTGGTTTTGATAAATATTATTCTAATCTGTGGTAAATACATGGCCTAGGGTTGGTCTCATGCGTTACTCCGAGCAACTCCCGCTCTGGTTATTCCCATCACTCAAAGCAACACAAAAAACAAAGAATACGATCATTTACATTCTATCAGATAAAACACTTCTATGGATACAACAAACATACAGACTGCCGGTAGTTCTGATGTGGAATGATTTAGATTTTTCCATTATAAATGTAACATCGTCATCATTCACCAGACCTGCGCTCATCTGTACGAGCTGAGGCAGCGAGTCAGCAGACCCTCGGAGACCCGTGACCCCATCGGACGCTGCTACGTCCTGAGTGAGGACCTGACGGAGCGAGATGACTTAGACGGAGGGGAGTGGAAGTTCTGCGAGGGTCGGCCGCAGGGTCACGAGCAGTTTGGCTTCTGCCAGCAGGGCCTGTCGGTCAGTTTCACCCCAGACAACAACTTCATCCTGTTTGGGGCTCCAGGGACCTACAACTGGAAAGGTATTGTGTCTGTCATTCAATTCAAGGGGGCATGTGTTTTTACATATGTGAGAGCCTAATGCTTTCTTGTTATGGTATTATGAGTGTTTCACCATTACACTTTGAAAACGTGTGGGTTAAAAGTCAGAAAGAAGGATTAAATAAATGAATTCCTCTTGCAACTGTACATTTCCCAGAGAAAAAAGACAAGACTTGTAAATACTGCAGTTAATTTATAAGCTAATCAATTAATTAAAATAGACTTAATTAAAAACAAAGCTCTGAGATTCATCTGGTGCATAAATTACAGTTAACAGATTGAACTGTGTGTTGTATGAGACAGATGTGCTGTGCTGTTCATTCAATGTAATTGGTTCACATTCAGACACACTGATATATGCAGTAATTCAACATTTTTGCAGGTAAGTGCAAATGATAGCAATTTTAGTAAGGCCAATGTATGACTGTATTGGATTGAAAGGGAACTGAACTTCTGGGATTTTTTGTCTAAAAACAAAATAAATTCAGGACACATTTTGCTTCAACAGCTGTTTTCTTAATGTGCTGGGTTTTTTTTTGTTGTTTTTTTTTAACCATGTTTCATCGTGGTGAACAACAGGTATGAAGGAACATTTGACTTAATACATTACTGTTAAAGAGATCGATACTCAGCTCCAAACATGAGTATGCATCATTTGAACACATCTGATCCTCTGAAAGTAATGAAAATAAGCCCCAGCATAAGTGTAGGGCATTTCAACAGCCATAGCATCACATGTGGAATAAATACTTATGTCAACCAGAAGGAATTTAGTCTCAAACAGAACTATTACTTTTAACTCTTGTTCAGAAACACATTTACTTGAGTATCAGAGAAAGTATACTGCCGACATATTGTAGATCAGTGGTGAATTCTCTTAAACATGTGTATATTTATAGTGTTTTATCTCTTGTGTGAGGTTTTCTTGTTGCTTGTGCTGTGCCCGCATCTTTCCCCCCCCTTTTCAGGTGAAATGCGTGTCCAGCTCATGAATCAGACTCTGCTTGACCTCGGTTTCTATGATGACGGGCCCTACGAGGTGGCAGATCACAAACAACTTAATGCCCAGCTCATTCCTGTGCCTTCCCACAGTTACCTGGGTAGGACCACCTGCCCTCCCTGCTCACTCCAGCAGAGAACGCGAGAGAGAAAGAGAGGGCCGGGGTGAAGGATGATGCCACGGCTCAGACTGTACGCCCAACAGGCCGGACGCAACCATGGGAACAAGCAACAGTAGCGACAACTCTGGCCAGTTGAGGGAAAACTTGTTTTAGTGTCCATGTCATGCCCGGGAAATTATTTCTGGCTGAGCCTATCTGTGTATGAGTCACAAAACTCTGAATACGTCCCCACCTCTCATTGTGGGTGGACATGTGGTCTGACAAGAAGGCTTATGATGCTACGGTCAGCGAACAAGGAACATACTGTAGTGTAAGTGCCCCGCCCCCAAAAATGTAACAGCAGCGATGTTATCCTCATCCAACCAGCGGCCCCATTTGAAAAGAAGAAAAGGAAAAGCATGTCAGTTCTTCACATGGGCGTCAGCATCCCGGCGTACAGTCTGAGCCTCAAACGTCATTCCTCCACCACACATGCAGTGGAGAAGAAAACACCCACTGCGGCACCACAAAGCACCAATCAATCACAACATGTCTCACCTGCACCTCCCTCTCCCCCCTTTTTTCTATCTTTCTTTTTTTGCCCCTCACCATTTCACCACCCAATCACCACCCCCTCCTCTCCACACACTCCTCCCTCTATCTGCTTCTGCCTTTCTTCTCCTGTTTTTGGGGCCACAGGGCTCTTGTTCATGGCTAGCCCCGTTGAAGATACACTACTGTACAAAACTCTGGAGCCCTCCACCCGGACTGCACCGTTTGAGGATGTAGCTCATAATAGCTACTTAGGTTTGTAGGCCTGACGTGTCGTTGTTTGGACCGGATTGGGCTTGTAGTGGACTTAGTTTTTTTTCTCCTTTATTCTACGTTTGTGTCTTAATCCTTTCTGCTAAACCCGCCACACAGGTTTCAGTGTGTCGTCTATGTACTACGTCAAACCATGTTATAACTGTTGTAAAGAGACAGCCATCCCACACTGTCAATTTGACACAAAACTTTGTGATTATTTTATTTTAAAAAAAGATTTACAGATGGTTGTCTCTTTGAGTGGCAAGAGGGTGTTTCTTTGTCCCGTCGAGATCTCTTTTGTCTTTAGCTTGTCAATCCTGTTTGTTAGTTTGCATGTATCTGTCCGGGTAAAGCTTCCCAGGGTGTCTTGGTGTCGAGTTTCTTGTTGATTGTTGGGGTTACATTCAAGTGGTTTAACCCTCCACACATCTACAGCGCCAGCAGGTTTTCAGATTCATCATAGCTTGGTGTGTGAGCATTTTCTAGTTTGTACTAAACATAACACCTTTTTGAAGGTTTAAACTTTGGCATGTTGATGGCACTGCTCCAAGTATTTAACAATAAAATCAGTTGATTTAGAGTGAAACAAATATCTCAATAACATTCATAACCAGACCATCACACTGGTTCACAAGTCTTGGACCCTTGTATGCACAGGGAAAACATGCAATGTCCACACAGAAAGGCTGGATCCAGATTCAAACCCATTGCCTTCCTGGCAATAGCAGCACTATTATAGTCCATAGATTAGAGGAGGTGTCAGCACTGTGTGTCTGCTTGACTCATAACGTTCAGCTGGTGGAAAATGCCTAATGATGTTTCTTTTTTGAGGCTCCACAATATAAAGTTTGTTCAGCCAGATTAGATGGTCTGGTCAAAAAAGTTGATATTGTATCACCAGCACAAAACAAAATAGTGTTTTATATGAGTTCAGGACTGTTGTGTCTCATTCTACTGGTTTAAAAAAAAAAAAAATCAAGTTATTTAAATTGCATCTTTAAGGAGATAAACAACATCTGAAGTTATCCAAAACTTCAAGAAAATTCAACTTTTTTTGAAGAATATCTTGGTATTCAGCATCTGTTTGTTATTATTTTGAGTTTCCGGTTATTATTTCTCACTGTGCGTCTGGATCAGCTATAAATGTTTTGATTCACATTCCTCCAAGCCTGCTCACCTCCTCTTTGCCCACCATATTGAGCCGTTGCCGTGACAACACTAATACCCACATGACCTTTTAGCCTTCATTTATAACTCACATGCCTCCATTGATCCTAACCAAATGATGTGCCACACTTATGCATGCTTACTAAAATGATAGAGAGTGTGGCACATATTTTCAACTGTTGTTGCATCTCCAGTGTCACAAAGGTCCAGCTGTGTTATACAAACAGTGAACGCCTTCATTCTAATGTGTGGTGAGCCGAATAAAGGAAAACGCCCTTTCATCTTCACCAAGGCCAAATCAAATTGACTGTCTCTTTTTAGCAAGCAAAGGGGACAAAAGCAGTTTTAAAGAGGCGTCAAGCACCAGATAAATGGTTACAGTCCTTATAATGGTTGTCAAAATGAATGTGAGAAAAACCTTGTATTCAATTTGTTTCACGTTGTTTACTGCGATTCTTATCTACATTTCCTCAGATTAAAAGAACACTGTTACACTATCTTCTGCCTTGGTTTAACCTTGCTGACTTGATTCGACTTAACTTGCTACATTTGTTTAAAAAACATCAAAATAAATAGGAGAAAAATGCCTTAACCCACAACATATACAGAAAATGTGTATTTCCACTTGGATTGGATTGTATAGGAAGGAAGGAAGGAAAGAAAACAAAATGTAATACCATGTAAATGACATAAATGGTAAAAGGGTGACAGGTCAATAGATATAGACGTCTCGATGAAATTGGAAAAAAACAAAAACAAAAAAAAACAAATTGAATGAAACGGGGAAAAAAACCCTAAACATTTTAAATGTCAACCCCCCCCCCCCCCCCCACACACACACACACACACACACATTCAAACCTTTTGCTTCATTAAGCTTGCACTCCCTGTTTAGCTTTACAGTGTGAACCCTGTTGACTGCCTGTGTGTTAAAAGCCACCTTGCGTGGAAAAAGTAACACATTGTGTCTGCCGGGTTTATATGAGCTGCAATGTTGCATTCCACACCTGCCGTCCTGGAGCTGCTCAGTGTTGGTCTCTGTTTTGTCTCCATCCGCATGTTTACTCAGGACTAACAAATGTCCTCCGTGTCTTCCCTCCTCACCTCCTCTGTCAGATTTTTTCAATTGCATGCGGTCGATCATCCTCGGGAAACGTTTGCAACGATGTGTGTGATTTCTCACAGCACGTTGAGGAAAAAACACAACTTTGTTACAAACTACTTCCCTCTACTACCCAGTCAGTCGTCTGATTTACATGCAAGCACGTCCTCACATTCCTTCACACACACACTCAAAGATAAAAATTTACATTTTTTTGTAAGTGCACAAAGGAGGAGACCCTCTTGGCAATAAATCTGATTAATGTCCGCCCACAGTGTTTACTTACTGGCTCCACCAACGTCGTGAATCTCACGAGACATTAGAGGGAAGCCAATACGTCTCCCTCTGTTACTGTCACACTGGTCTCGCTGCTTTTACCACACAGCCACACAAGACATTTACACTCATCATGAGTTTGGCATAAAATCAATGGTCACTTAAGGCACACATTTCATTAGTTGGAAGATGAGCAGAACATGGCACACTGAGGGGAGATGAGCCTTTGAACCTTTCGGTCAATAGTAACCCCTGACCCTTCCCCCCTCCCTTCTTTGCCCCGGCTCTTTCTTCTCTCCTTCTTCGTCCCTTTTCTTTTAGGATTTTCTGTGGACTCGGCCATGGGGATAATGAGCCTCGGGGAGCTGACCTTTGTGGCCGGAGCGCCTCGAGCCAATCACACGGGGGCAGTGTTGCTGTTGAAGAAGGACAACGTGTACCGGCTGGTGCCGCAGCACATCTTCTGGGGGGAGGAGCTGGCGTCTTCGTTTGGGTACTCGGTGGCCACTACGGATCTCAACAATGACGGGTGGGTTAGCCCCAAATACAGACAGGTGGCTGATCATCATAAAAACAAATATCGAAGACAATGTCCAGTAAAAGCATTAGCAAACATTGTTACAAATGTAACAACTGAAGCTAGTAATGTAATCATACCTAAACAGGGTTTTGCAGGTTTTGTGAAGTTTACATGTCAAAAATAGTTATAGTTGATAGGAGAGTTGTCATATTGATTCATTGAAGAGACATCATCAGCAAAAGTGGTTGGAAGTACTGTTAGTATTTCAATACATTCTTTGTTAAGTTATTACATTATGGGTTTTATCACATTCAGAATGGCCAAGATCATTACTTTACATTAAATTCACTCAATTTTCCCACCACAGTTCAAAAATATAAGGGTAATTGTTCACTCTAAATTCCCAATGTGTGGTTGTCTGTCTCTAGGTGTTATCCCTGTGTAATGTGCCTTCACGTGCAGGCATACAAGTTCAACTCGAACTAAAATTAGTCTTGTCGAAGGAACTAGAATAAATAATTGTTATTTATTAGCTGTGCCGAAAACTGTACTTTCTTGCAACTCCATAGATGAAGTCTTTGCCTTTGTTTGTGTTTACCAGCTGGACTGACCTGGTTGTTGGCGCTCCAAACTTCTTTGACCGTAAAGCAGAGATTGGTGGAGCGGTCTATGTGTATCTGAACCCCTTTGGTCACTGGGACGATCAGGCTCGGCCAATCCGCCTTAACGGGACATATGACTCCATGTTTGGGATGACAGTCAGCAACATTGGGGATCTGGACCAGGATGGTTATGGAGGTATGAGAAATGCTTCTTGATTACATGCTACAAAAAGGAGTGATTAGCTTACAAAAAACAGTAATGTGTTTAAAGTACTAAATGTCATCAGTGCAGGGATAACAAATACAGGTGTAATTCTAAAAATGTAAATACTAATTACAACATGAGGAACGTATGTAACATTGATCCAGAAGTGAGTTTTCTCCTGTGTTTTGCGTTTCTATGCTGCAGTTTTTTGTTCAGTGAGAAATTATATGAAAATAGAGACTGTGCTGTATTATTGGGAAATCACTCACATGAATACAGGTCCATCAGCTCTTTACAGTGTGGGCACAGTCTTAGACAGGGCTTTCTGTGTTATCATAAACTCTTCCGTCAGGATCCACCATTGTGAACATTATGCTCTACTTTCATGGCCATCACTAAGGATAAGGAGACGACAGCACCAGCTTGCGTTTATTTAGAAGGTCATATTGGGTAAATGTGGGCGGGCTCTTGTCTCCAGCCAGTAGTGGGTGCAAATCTCGCCCAAATTCAGTCAAGATTTATTGAGTGCTTACAAACACAGGATGCTTACTGACATTGAGCATTTCAGCATCCTGCTTGTACGGAAATGTGCAATCTGAGGTGAGATTCAGCTCATATTTGCCTCACTTCTGATAAAATCATTCAAATGTGTGCAAATCATGAAGGAATGATATTTGTAGCACACATAAATAAAAAAAAACAAAAAAAAAACAAGAGACTTCTTGATTGTTTTATTTGTTTTTCATGTCTTGTAATGCCTCCGTTCAACACACATCTCATTGATATAATTTTTTTCCCAAATTTTCATCCAGATATTGCTGTAGGAGCACCATTTGATGGAGATGGAAAGGTTTTTATCTTCAGAGGTTCAGATGCCGGAATTGAAACAAAGCCTGCTCAGGTAACTTTACATTTTTTTTATTATAATTATGAAGTAAATGGAAAAAAGATTCAAAAGAAAAGATTTGAAGATTTGAATGAAATTAATCTAACTAATTATTCTTTGTGCCATCAGGTTCTGGATGGCCGAGATTTTGACGTGACAAGATTTGGCTACTCCATCTCAGGTGGTTTGGATATTGACAGCAACCACTATCCAGATGTGGCAGTGGGTTCACTCAATGACTCAGTGGTTCTATTCAGGTAAGGTACTTTAACACATAAATCAGAGCTTTGGAAGATTGGTACAGTAATAAACATTTTTTTTTTTTTGGTCATTTATCTTCAACTCCAAACAAAAAATTTGAAATGGTAATAAGGTTATAAATGTCACTGTTTTTCCACAAGCAGTAAGGTGATACATCTGTTAATGTTCCTTTGTGTCATCCAGGTCTCGTCCAGTCATCCATGTGCTCAGAGAAGTATCTATTGACCCTCAATACATTGATCTAGATCAGTTTAACTGTAAGGGAAGAGACGGAGTTTGGTAAGAATCTACAGTATGCAACAAACCAGAACAATTCTTTTTTCAAGCTTATTTCAGTGACAACGCTTCTGTAAAGCTGCTAAACAGGTGGCTTTCCCCCCCTATCTTCCTCGTTCCTTTTTTAGCGTGGAGGTCAAGGCCTGCTTCACCTTCATAGCCCACCCAGAACACTACTCACCACACATCAGTAAGTTGCACCTTCACCGTCGCCGTTCACTGGAGTCATTTCTATTTACACTAAAAAGTAACCTAAGAGTTTATTATGACTGAATCACAGCTGTGTAACACTGTACCCCTTCAGATGAGTGTTTTCCTTCAAGTCCCTCCCCTGGTGGGCTTTTAAGTGCTCTCTGTGTGCCTCATGACATTTATGCCGATCAACGGCATCCCTCAACGTATCCTGCCTCTCGTTTACCCTTAAAGCTCTTGTGGTGCTGTTTGAAGCCGACACCGAGCGCAGGAAGCTGGGCCTCCTGCACCGGGTTAACTTTCTGGGCCGCAGCTCGTTGGATCCAGAATACACACAGAGAGAAGAAGTGGAGCTGCGACAACAGCGTCACCCTGTGTGCACCACCGCTGTCTTCCAGCTGCAAGTCAGTAACTTGTGCTCGGTTTTCGGTTTTCCTTTTATTCAAATAGGCAGAAATTGCTTTCTTTTTCTTTGATTTCTTTTCTTTCTTTGATTTTTTTTTTTTTTTTACATAAGGCTCAATTATAGTGATTGATTGGTTTTCAAGATGAATGTCTCCTTCATACTACTCAGACACTTAACCAAACCTTATCAAAAAATATGAAAGATGGTCATAGAATATAATATATAAATATGCTATTTTAGAAAAATCAGCAAAAGGTGAGAATGTGACTGTTAACGACTGTTAGGTTCCATGCCTACTAACAAGTGCAACTTTTTTTTGGAGGATTGACAGGATTGAAATTTCACTCTGGTCGGTCTCTGTATATTATATTCTGCCACTATTTTTGCACATATGGTTTTGCATTGATGCACATTTTGCCAGTTTGATTCACCTCCACACCAGAGTTTATGCTTCCTCTCACTGATCATTGTTTTATTCTCTGTTGGTGCAGGAGAATATCCAAGACAAGCTGCGCCCCATCTCGTTGGCGATAACTCACACAATCAAGCCTGTGCCACCGCACAGACACTCAGCCCAGAAGCTGGGGCGGCTGCCGCCCATCCTGAGCATCTCTCCATCCAACACTCTGCACTCTGAGGTCAGTGAAACAAGTGTTTTATAGTGCAGATTCATTTTCAGTGAGATTTTCAAGGTGAGTTTACAGAAAATGTTCGACTGTAAATGCTGCCGAACCCTTTGAAATATCAGCTTTTAGAATCCTACCTTGCACTTGTTACAGTTATTTTTTCAAGTGCAGTTCAACATTTGTCTTTGTTTTCCTACTTGAAGGTGAACTTCCTCCGAGAAGGTTGTGGCCCCGACAAAATCTGCCAGAGCAACTTGAAACTGAACTACCAGTTCGGCACGCGACCCCTGAGCTCTGACCTCTTCATCCCTTTGCCGAAGTTAGTTCCTGCCTGGTCCTTTTTCTGTGTGAACACACACTATACAACATATCACCACCATATTTCATTAAACATATTTTGTGATTTTATGATCTACATGTTTGTTTTGGCTGTGAAGACCTCCAGGAGTACACCGAAATTCCCCCTCCAATGGCAGTCCTTTTTTTTCCACAGAGCATTAGATTTTTAAGTGTTTTATATCAATTGTTGAAATGATATTGAGGAGATTGTTATACATTTATGTGGCCATTTGGAATTTGAAACTCAAGTCATCCTCATGAAACAAACTTATCACTGGATTTCCCATCTTATTCATCATACACGATAGTCTGTTTCTGTCTATACATTCTCCGTTTTCCTCCATGTCACACAACTAAATAAAATGACTTGGGAAAAGTGTGAGCCACTGTGACGGAGATATGTGGACAGGATTTAAAATGCATCAGGAGGCCAGCCAAAGTGGTGATGGTTTGAGCATGTTGTGAAAATAGATAAAAAGAACAAAGAGACAACTGGTGTTGAAAACAGACATGTAGCGCCAGAGCCTCTTTCCCCTTCTGCAGGGACGAGGAGGACGTTCAGGTGTTTTCTCTGTCAAACCAGCGGCTGGTGGTGCTGGAGATCACCGTCACCAACATGCCCTCTGACCCCCTTAACCCTGAGGAGGACGGCGATGACGCTCATGCTGCTCAGCTCCTCATCTCCCTACCAAACACGCTGTCATACGGCGGCTCCAGGGTCCCACCACAGGTAGGAGGTCTACGTAGGAAATGAGTTTAGGGCAGTTTTTTTCCTTTCCATCATCACCATCACTCATATGCAAAAAAGACCTGGCCTTTGTATGCAGAGTTTGCATGTTCTCCCTGTTCATGCATCGGATTTCTTCAGGTACTACATTTTCCTCTCACAGCTTTCTGCCGCTTTATGACCGATGGACAGATGAACTAAATTAAAAAATGTGTCTGACACATTAAAAATGTCATGTTTCACCTGATCAGTATTGTCACTTCCTACAGATGAGATGTCAAGCAAATACAAACGGCTCACAAATTGAGTGTGACCTGGGGAATCCTGTCAAAAGAGATACTAAGGTAAAGAGAGACCTGTATATTTTTTATATATTGAGCTGTACTCTGTGTCGCATCCAATATTGGTTTGGATTATAGAAAAAAGCTAAATATAATCAGTAAATCCTTTTTTCATTGACACACATTTATTATGATGTGTTACGATGTGACACTTTACATTCCGTTGAATGGGAAACTTGCTTTATTCAGTGTTTAACAATTAGAAACATTAATGAAATATGGATGGTATTCTGTATATATTCTCATATTCTTTGTGTTTGTCTCCCAGCTGAAATTTGCCATCAACTTAAGCACATCAAACATCACCATTGAGACCACCGAGCTTAAAGCAGACCTCTTACTGACAACGTGAGCACTCTGGACCTTTTCTCTCTGGAGGAAAAAAACAAAAAACATCAGTGTGACAACATGCATCAGTTGCAGGTTTCTTGTTCACTCAGAGTCTGCGTCTATCTGATCCGAGTTTGTTTCCTCCCTCCAGTATCAGTGAGCAGCCTGACTTGACCCCAGTCACAGCTCATGCTAAAGTTGTGATAGAGCTCCCTCTGTCTGTCAGTGGGTGAGTAGCGAGTGAATTCCTCAATAAAGCTGTGCCATCATATCATATGCTACAAAACGTCTGAGAACTGTTTTGCCTTAATTCTGTATTAAATGGCAATATTGGGCAAACTTTTTGTCATTAAAAAAATCTGATGCTCTGTTATTTGGTGAAAGAACCCCAAAAATATTTTATATAAACAAGATGGCCCCATTCAGATCAAAAATTAATTTTCATCTGAAATCTGCAGATGATAAGTAATTGCAAGAATGATTTGAAATATTCCATTGGAGTTATTTTCCATTTACTTATCTATAATAACATTACAATCAGCTGAACAAACAGAGAACAGTATGAATGAGTGTGACTGTGCATGCAGCTCTGGCATACTGACGTGATTTTGTTTCATTGTAGACTTGCTCGTCCTCACCAACTGTTCTTCAGCGGCACAGTGAGGGGAGAGAGCGCTATGACCAGTCTGGAGGACATCGGCAGTGCCGTGGACTTTGAATTTGTGGTAAACATGAGTGTTACTGTGACATATGACCTATTGTAAATAACCGATTGAGGACACAGAATGTAGAAGTGGTAAAACAGACAGGAGATTCACTACTTGGAGTCAGGTTGAAGCTATGAACGAGAGGTTAAAAAGAAAATGAGTGTCAAGGGTGGTCTGTGATAGGGGGTTCCTAACTAGATTGGAATTTTATGTGGAAGAGAGCGATAAAGTTATGTAGGGCTGCCAGACAAGATTAGAGAAAGGCATTGGGTGTGAGACAAAGGATGAGAATATTGGAATCTCTGACAGGTGACATGCAGAAAGAAGCAGAAGATAACTCATAATTTTTTTCTTTCTGTGTGTCAGGTTTCTAATCCTGGTCAGGCTCTCCAGACACTCGGCTCTGCCTTCCTCAACATCATGTGGCCATATGAGATGGCCAATGAGAAATGGCTCCTATATCCTTCCAGCCTGAAGTTCGAGGGCCACCCAGACACACACTGCACACCCATGACAGCTTTGAATCCTCTGATGCTCCAAAGCTCCTCTCCTACAGAGCCTCCACAGACAATCAATCATGTGGTAGGTATACCGGGGAAGATCTGCTTTCAAAACCAGGTCAAACTGCAGAGAAGTTAAAAAACAAACAAACATACGTGACAAGTTCAAATTTGCAAAAAAAACATTCAGGAATGCAGCAGCTTCTCTTCTATCTATTCTTGTGCTTTTGATGTCCCATTTATCATTCATTTGAAATATATCAGACATGTCAGATTCTTTTTAGTTAAAGTGCCAAATGCAGCCCAGTTTCACATTAGTCTGGTTGAACCTGAAGTAATAGCATATTAACCTAATTTCGCAAGATTTTCTTTTCTTTGTTTTCAGCGCTAAAAAGCTTTGTCTTTCAGAACAGTGTTATAATTGTGGCACTTTTAACAAAATCAATCATAAACCATTTCTTGAGAAAAAAAAATGCTAATGTTTCTCTACAGTCTCATGTTGGTGAAAGTCTCGACTTAACTTGAAACGTGCAAAATCTAGTTGACTGCAAGCTTTCTTTGCCAATGACTTTCCAAAACAGGGCTAAAAGACGTCATATCTATGCACCCAGGAGACGTCCTCAGAGGGGCCAGAATGAAAGGTCTTTCAGACGTCTTTTTTGGACGTTGTATTCACATCTTATCTGGATGTCATATGGACGTCAATGAAAATACATTTCAAAAGAAAAAAGACAGGTCATATCAGTCTTATACTCGACACACACATATGGCCAATTTAGCATCACCAATTACAATCACATGCACTTTTTTGGAATGTGGGAGGAAACCAGACAACCCAGAGGAAACCCATGCAAGTAAACTCTACAAACACCTCCAGCTGGATTTTAACTCACAGTTATATCTATAAGGCAAGAGCGCTAACCAGAGCACCAATGAAACAACGGACAGTGCTCGTAAAACGTTTCAAGATGTGGTTCTGCAGTGCAATCACAGTAGGAAGGTATATAACAAAATCTCAAGCAGCTTGAGTCGTGCAAAATAAGAGTTACCACATTGTGGAAAATTTTAGTTTTTTATAGGGAAAAACACAGAAATATCCTCAAAGTGAAATCAACAGCACATTTGGTCTAATGTACCCTGTGATCAATGGATTTTCTATCGAGGAATTCCCCTTCCTTTTCTCTATTTTCCAATTTTGGCAACATTTCTCACAATACCCTGAATATGATATGCACAGACCGAGAACCCTTAAAAATGCTCAGGCAATCTCCATCCTTTTCAGTTGCATCTGTTACCTTCAGAATATCATTTCATATTACTGATACTTAAATCCAACACACATACAAAAAATGTTTCTTCCTACGAGCACTGGTCTTTGTCTTAATGGCTGTAGAAAGGTTTGTACTGTATGCATCTATGTATGTACGTATGTTATTTGTGTTTCACTGCTGTCTTCACCACAAATTACCCCTTATGGTTTATTGAATTCCCCTTGACCTTGACCCCTCTTATGACCTTGAATTGGATAAAAATGGATGGATCAGGTCTAGTCTTACACCTCCTGATCAAATTACTTGCAAATTTAAGATTTTTTTTCCCAGTTTTGTAATATGATGATGGGTAGCAGTTGATGTGGTCAATCTGATTACAGGCACAGCCCGGGGGTACATGCGCCCCCACTTAAATCTCCGGCCCTTCCCTTGTTTCTGCACAAACTTATGTGCCTTCTTCATGAATGTTCTTAAATATATCACTCTAAACAGGCCGGAAGGACTCGACGCTCTCACCCAGAGGAGGAAGGTCAAGTGATGACAAAAGGCAGCGTCGGACGCACCACACCGGCTGTAGCAGCTTCAGAAAGGCGCAAGTCACTCAAGCTGGTAAGAAGGGCAACGACAATGAGTGAAAGAGAGAGAAGGAGAGGGAGAGGGAAGTTGGATAAAAGAAAGTAGAAGAAATCATCTGAATGCATGGTTTATTATTTTATTTTTACCTGATGCACTCAGCCAGTGAAAAGCTTTGAAATGTAGATACACAAATGAAAGAGGCGCTTCGTTACTTCCTCATTCTTGTACATTCAGCACTGCTTTAATGGAGAGTAGAATTCCCCAGAGGTCAGTTGTCCTTTTCTTCTTCAGGATTGCCTCTTGGGTTCGGCACGCTGCGTGCTCTTCCAGTGTCCTCTACACAGCTTCTCTGGTCAGGCTGTCCTCAAGATCCACGCCCGGCTGTGGAACAGCAGCTTTATAGAGGTAAACAAAAAATAAAGCCTGTCATCCTGACGCCAGCAGCTCTCTGTGCACATTACTCTCCATCTCAGCTTCACCTCAACTGCTGCTCATGCTCACATTCATCTCTGTACATGACTAATGCAAGTGGATGAGTGATAAGTGCAATAAATGCATTCAGAAGATGGATTAAAGATGTTGTAATTTCTGGTGACTGACACAGGTATAGTTGTATTTCTGGCTAAATGTAACAGAGAAAATTCACTGCTAACTTTTGTAGAGCACTAATGGTGAAAGAATAATTTTGAACCTTGACATTTATGTGGGTTTTTTTTTTTTCTTTTGAGACATTTTGATTAAGATTATGTGTCACACTATGACATAGAGGCATTACAGTGACCCTGTTGTGTTGTTACTGTTATAGCCACAGTTTTGGCAGGTAAGGTTTTTTGGGTCTATGTCTTTTATTTATTTATGTTTATTTACACCAGTTAATGACATATAACCTCAAAACAACCAGGCCAGTGGGAAAGCTCTCTATCCGTAGAAAGCTCTAGAGCTTTCTCTACAGCTTTCTATTGGTCATCATAGCTATGATGACCAGTCTGGCCCCTTGAGGAGGCTATATATAGTCACTGTGTCTAATAAAAGGTTGAACAGTAAACATACAGCAATGTTATTCATGATTTGTTTTATGTGTCACTCTCTTTGAATTAAAGAAAATATGAAAACATTATTATAGCTAAAATGGAGTGCAGCGAAAAACAAGCTCTCAAACAGACATTTCCTGTTTTGAAACCTACGTCTTACTGGTTGCTGCCGTGCTTAGATTGTGTCAGGACAGGCATCTGGTGCGAAAGTCATGTGGCTCTCATTTTCTATTGTGGACTCTCCAAATGTGTACTTCAATTGTGTTGTTCTTAGTTTTCTATTTATGAGGTATTACTGGAATGTACTGCACGATTTGAATGATGACTGTTGGATTCAGACCCCCAAAATCAAAATGCCTCTGTGTCGGGCCTCTCTAAACTGTAATAAAAACACACACAATGGAAATCTGTAACAGTACTGTCCACTGATTTTGTAAATAAAAGACTTTGACACTTGTCTTTCTATGTTTCTCAGGAGTTTTCTACCGTGAGTGCTCTGGAGCTCCTGGTCAGAGCCAACATCACCGTGAAGTCCAGCATCAAACATCTGGTCCTCAGGGATGCTGCTGCACAGGTACGCTTTAATGGAACAAGCGATTAAAGATAGTTGCATTATTATCGGGATCTGATATAGATTAGGATGCACAATAGAGGACATTGATGTTTTAGATCAGATACGATATGTAAGTGTAGACAATGCTACTGAGGGACTCAGACAAATGAAGCACATGCAATCAGAGATATTTAAAAGGAAATGTTTAAAGTAATTTCATCTTGTATTTTTTTTTTTTTTTTTTACAGATTCCAGTGATGATTTATCCTGAGCCTGGTCTCGCTGACCAGTACTCGATCCCATGGTGGATCATCCTCATCGCCATCCTTGCAGGCATCCTGTTGTTGACTCTGCTGGTCTGCATACTCTGGAAGGTACTACACTCAAATACTTTTACTCAAATACTTCTAATATATCTTCTCGTTTCTGTAAAATAATAATTTGTCAAATTTGTCTGCATAGTGTCAGATTTTTTGAGTTTTTGGTAAACGGTATCTGTATTCAGACAATTTAGATACATTTAGCCTAATAGAAAGATATATTTTTGCATATCAATGCAATCTTATTCTTTTATTGCTGTTATGTAATTGTAATGAAAGATGGTCACATTATTAAATATGTACTTTTTTACATGCTTTTTTTCCTGGGATGTTGAATTAAAGGGATTTCAAATACTGTACATGGTAATAGAAACACAATTACAGTAAGATGTTGTTAAAATGTAAAAATGTATCAATATATGATGTATTTTTAAACATGGAAAGAACTATGTAGTGGGTTAAAGTCAGCAAGTATGAGATAACTTTTCCAAACTAACTCAATACTTCATCATTGTGATACAAAGTTGATCATGATTTTTGTCAGAATGTATGATTAATTCAGAAGTAACTATATACAATAAAAGTACACATTCAATAAATAACAACTCAAGGATAAATGAGTTTAGGTTAAAAGGCTTTTCACTTCAGATAAGCAGCTTGTACTTAATTTAAAGATTCACCAAAATCCTTTCTTCCACTGCACTCTGGTATTTTCCCCTCACACTTCAGATCTTTTTCTCATTTGCTTTTATCTGTCCTTTTATCATATTATCTCCTTCAACTCACTCTCATTTGCTCCTCTTTTGCCCTCTTTGTCTCTTTCCCTCTTTGTTTTGTCTCCTCTCCATCTCGTCGGGGATTGATTGTCCCTGAATTCTTTCCATGTTTCCTCCCCTCCTCCCCCTGGTGATCTGTTGCCCCCAGTGTGGGTTCTTCAAACGCAGTGAGCCGCGCAGACACTATGAGACGGAGTTCTACCGCGCCCACTTGGGGGTCCAACCCTCGGAGGCGGAGAAGCAGGCATCAGAACTATAATACAAAAAATATATAATTTCCCTCTGGCCTGCTCTCCCCTCCTCCTCTCCCTCCAAGCGGTAAAGATCATGACAATAATGGCTTTGTTTCTTGGACTGCTCTGAGACCGGTGGTGTTCATTAATGCATGAAATCTAAGCACATGTGTGACCACAAAAACCCAAGGTGAGGATTTAACAGTAATTAATACCTGAGGTGGGGGCTGGTTTGATTTGAATTCATTCAAAGGCTTTGGAGGGGTCCCATTTCATTTTCAAAAAGGACTTGCAGAGAAAGCTGCACAGCAAAGACACAAATGACCATTTCATTAACCTCCTTTACACAGAAATCTCTGAGAGTCTTTCTATCTATCTGCTCTTCAAAGTGATCACTGTTGGCAATGCTCCAATTACCGGTGTAAAATGTTAAAAGAGCACACACTTTTAATTCTTGGACAGTTTAAAAGTAACGGTTCAAAACTGAGCCTATTGTTTTTAGGGTTTTGCTCTAAAATGATAAACAATTGCATTCAAAATGTGAGCAAGTTTAGACCAAATGTTACTACATTCATTTGTTTGATGTGTGAGTTGTGTTTAGAGTAAAAGTGGTATATAGACTGTCATAATCAAGGTTCTCTTGTTTGATTTGATGTGTAACATCTCTACATTTTTACGTGATTAGTGCTGCTTTCATATACCTCTCGATTTTGGGGCTTAAATTTTAAAAGGTTCATTTCAATTTACTTCATAGAGGATAATTTAAAGTGTTGCCCTACATTTTTTCATCATATGACTCCCTCATTCATACATTTAATAATCATACATCTGGTATCTAGTCTGTCATTTCCAATGGCCCTGGCATATCTTCCATGGGAATTTACTCTTGGTGCGTTCAAGGATTCTTTTCCTTGTCGGCATCTCAGATAGTGGCAGTGTTTCAGCCTTGAGTCGAATCAGCTGCACAGTCAAAGTTAATGTGCAGATCCTCTTTGACAGGCACTCTCTGCATAAACCATTCATCCACACATCAAAAAATGTTGAAAACTCACACAAAGAGGAGAACAAAACTTGCTTCCAAACAGAGTGCATTTGATTGTCTCACAAACACGACTGAGCTTGTAAGATAGTTTTATTCAAGCAGTGTTAAATCAGATGTAAATATTAAGATTCCCACTAACTGTAAGTATTAAATGCGTCTCTGCGTTATTGTTTTATAAAACCGAATGTCAAACTCTAACTGTCTCATATTGTACTATTGCAATGAGTATTGTACTTGACATCCTAAAAAGTGCTTAGAAATGTGAAGAAAGATTGATTGAGACTATTGAATCTGCTAGTTGTACTTAAAGATTGACATTATATAATTGTATGCTCCAAAATGTTACGCTACCGTTTCTCTGCTGCTTCAAGATTACTGTTTTGAATTCAATCCGTGCCTTTTGAACACCATCCAGTTTTCTGTCCTTCACAGCTTTGAAATGCCTGCTTTGCTGTGTTTTGTGCCTCTTGCAGTTTAATTAGCTGCACTTGCTAATTCTGGCACCTGTCTGTGAATGTCACTCATTTGCGTCAGGTGTTCTTTAATGTATTAATAAAATAATTTTACTTCCACCTCATGGCTTGTTCAGGTGCCAGAATACACTTTTCTAGTGGTTTGTTTTTTTTATTATTATTATTTTTGTTTTAATGAGTAGAAATGTTCTTAATGGCACTGCAATGTGTTGGTGTGTTCATCACAGACTCAAGAATGCTTCATAAAATACTGCACGTGTGGATGTTAGTCTTTCTTAAAAAGTCACCGCCATTGTAAAAGTTCCGGATTATGGCTCTTATTGATCTGTGGTGAATTACATGAATCTATATCACCTAATAGTATCTGAGGTCAAGTCAAATAACAGTTCAGACAGTGACAATAGCTAATTATTTATTTGTTTTCTCTTTCCTTTCTGTTACGTGACAGTGTGGCTTCTTCCGACGCGCTCAATACAAAGACAAACTGCCTCAGTACCATGCGGTGAAGATCCCTCGCGAGGACCGGCCACAGTTCCAGACTGAGAAGTCTGGAGGTGTCCATAAAAAGGAGTGGGCCACGCACTGGAGCGACGGGACCTCATAATTCGCTTTTGAAGCACTGATGGACTGAAACAATTCGAATCACCACGTGTGGCACTCAATCTGTCTTTGTGTTGGAACTAATTGATAAAAAAAAAGAAGAAAAAAAGGTGCACAAAGACTGGGATCCTGACATCACGTGCACACCTTACTGTGGCGGTACCGGCATATTGGTGGCCTGGATCTCTATTCTACATACTGGCCTTATATACTCTCTTTATACAGTACATACTGGAGACCCATGGTAATATTAGACACAGTATTGCTGCTCAGTTTGTTTCTCAGCCTACACAGAAAGCGTTGATTCTTCACTGTCATCACTTTTGACTGACAGAACAAAGGAGGACTGAAAATCACAGACATGCATGAACGCACAAGCATACTGAGTAACATTAGAGGCATACAGACTTTTAAGAAGCCACTGCCCGTGACAAAGACTACTTTTTGCCTTAATTACTGTAAGACTGAGACTGAAATGGGCAAAGAAAAAGAAATGCATTTTTTTATATTAAAGAAAAAGGCTCAGAGGTTTTCTTTGATTTCGCACTGGTAAACACTGGGAATATTTTAGAACATAACACAAAAGGTACTGTTTTCTGAACTTGCTGATTGGTCTGGGCCTATTGAAAAGCCATTCAAAGAAAAAAAAACCCAAATGTTTTCAGTTTGTGCAAGGATATATATATATATATATATATTTTTTTTTTTTTTTTTTTTTTTTATTGTAATGTGAGGCAAACCTCCTTTACGTGATTAGCCAGTTGCCTGAGTGAACTTGAATAAGAGCAAGAAACCACATTGCAGCCTATGACATGCCTTGGAGAGAACATTGGTGTCACATGAAAACCAAATCTAATCAATTTCGAAAACGCAGCCAGCTCATTTTCAAGACTAAAACATTAATTTATGAAGCAAAAATTAATGGAAATCAAGATTTTGTGTATTATATATAAAACATACGGTGATGAGTGAACATTTGAATCAAATGCTGCAACAACTGAAGTTGTTCCAAACATAGAGATATCCCATTTTCCCCACCTCTGGGGCCACACAATGATTTCCAGGACTCACCATTCTTCTCAAGATAGTTCTTGATTTTTGACAGTAGTGTATATTTGGGGTTGAAAAATGCATTTGAAGCGTATCGGATGCCTTCCTGACTGTTACACGAATGATTCACCCCACACCTACCTAAAGGTTTCACATATGAATGTTTGTATAAAAGGATGATGTGGGAAATGATAGTTCATTTAGATCATGTGTCAAACACAAGCTTTTCAAGTGATAACACAATATCTTTTTTACTTGGGTGCATTGTAAAGATAATTCACCTGAATTTATCATGATCTTTGTATACTGTAGTAAACTGTTCACACTCAGCTGTATTAACTGGCTTGTCAGTCTGTTCCTTCACTCTCACCCCAGTCATGATATCACAGTAATACTTTCTGTTCTGATGTCTCATTGCATACAAGTGCCTTATTGTAAACATGGCAGGTGATGAGCTACTTTTTACAGACGCAAGGCTATACCACGAATTAGATCTGAGAATTGTCTTTTATACACCAGAGGATGAGAGAACAGCCCTCAAACCAAACACTGAAGCAACACATTGAGAGAGAAAATATTTGTGCAGGAACCGGACGAACTTTATCTGGGTCTAAAGCATAAAGAGTCAGCTTGATTTTTTTCTTTTTTTCTTTTTTGGTATTGCTGGACAATCATATATTAGCTGCATGAAGGTCCTGTTGCTGTTCAGAGGTTTCCACCAATGTTTTTATTTTCCCTTTTCATTTTGTCATGAGTCAGTGTTTAATTTATTGTTTTGTTTGGCTGCACTGTTTTAACATTGTAAATAAAATGAAACGAGATAAACCCATCAGGCGCCACGAACTGTGTCACGTTATGTAGCTGCTCAGTCTTTATGAAGGCTGCAGATAATTGATGAAACACAAGGTGGCGTTAAACCTGTGAAAATTAAAGTAGCCTGGTTTCTGTTTCATCTGGGATTTTAAGGAAAATGAATCAAAACAAAATGGAAATTGGTAATAAGTGTATGGAATTAAAGTGTCTTACGTAAAAACATATTCCTACAAGACAACAGCAGGGTGACTGCGCCATAATTTATCAGTATTATTCTATTTAAAATATTCATATGCATTTTTGAATGTGGTCAAAGTTGTGCTGAATCAGTCACATGAGTGATATGATCACATAAAAATGGTCAATTTCAAGCAAAACAGCACTTTCTTTATGTAGATTTTTTTTTTAAATGTTTGGAATGAGCTAATTATATTTTTCCTCTAATCTAAAACCCTGTGATCCTATTATAGTCATGAAAACTAATTGCCCTCAGTATCCTGTCACCCTGGTTGCCACGGAAGTTGAACAGAGACAGTTTGACTGGATGTGCGCTCTTAAGCCGATTGTCACCCATTAGGGGCTTTGATGAGTCAAATCTGTTGATGTCTGTGGATGCTGCTTTGAGAATTGAGGGGATGAGTAATTATTTTGCGCACAAATGCATGTCGCACACACACACACATTGTTACAGACTCACAAAGCAAGCACCAAACATCAATTTTTACACAAGAAAAATAAGAAAGAAAAATGTCTGGCTTTGAGCTTAAAGTTAGTACTATTAAAACAATGTCAGTATAAGACTTTTAAAAAGCAAAAAAAAAAACCAAAACAATTAACTAAGAAAATGATCAATGTTATTGTGCAAGCAAGAAGTGGTGTTCAACAGCCATTTACATACATTTTGAAAAGGTGTTTTACATGTTTTTATATCATTCTTATGAAATATTTAGGAATTAGAACTGTCATAGATAGCGTGAAAATCCGTATCCTTATAGAAGTAGATATTAGTTTCAATTTGTGTCTATTTTGCAGGTGATTTACTATGAAAAGTGGCACGTGTGGCATCATGCACAAACATATTCAAATGAGGGGGTTTGCACGTTTACGTGAGACTGATCTGCTGGAAATGGCTTCGCTTCCGCGTTCGTTTGCTCGCATTCACGTGAACGGGCTGATACTCTACAATCATGGAAATGTGGAGCACGATCAACATGTAATCAGACATGTCAGCGCGTTACAGCAAATACAACTGAATTTGGCAAAATATAAAAGGTCTAGCATCAGCTGAGGAAAAGCATCTCATCAAAATAACAACAGCGGCTCTCCTGAAGGCTCAACCACTTCACGACTACTTTACAAATGCAGTGAAAACAGGCGCAATCATTAACACTGCAAACATTTTCAGATATAAATCACAAGACAGGTTGTGCATTAATCTCTGAGCTATTTATAGTAATTGCACAATCTGGAACATACCCTTGATAGTCCATATTCTTGAAGGTAAATGTGTAAAGTGAAGTTATTTTCTGCATCTGTCACATGTGATCCTCTGTGCATCCTCAGTGGATCGGAGCGTTACACCCATTTTGTATGTGCAAACTTTCAATAGATCAAGCTCTCTATATTTTATGAAATCTGATTATTGCGCATTGTGATGAATTTGTTGTCAAAGAACTTCATGTAACAGAATGAAGACCCCCCCCCCCCACAAAAAAGTCTGAGTCTAATTTGATCCATCATCAAAACCGTCATATGAAAATCAAATGCAGCAATACTTGCCTGTGACAGATTCTGAACATCGTGTGGAATATCTTTACACTTATTGAATATCTGTGATAATGTAGCTAATGAAAGTTGTGTATCTGTTGATGCACCCAGCATTATTGGACAAAAGGGATTGGTGGAACAGAATCCATTTGCAGGGATTTATCTATTTAATAACTGGGAGAGTTGTGTTGCACTGCCTTGGGGGCCGCATAATAATACACTCTGGCGCTCAGTCATCGCTAATGCTCTGATCCTGCTAAATGGACCTGGTTAAGTCTCATATGAGGAGCTCCTTCTCCTTCATCCAGTCCCTTGATCCCCCATGTACAGTGGCATGTTTCTTCATCTCTTCTGGGGTTTCCACTCACTGACCATGAGGTGTATAAAAGAGTCAGCAAGGGTGTGACTACCAGTGAAATTTGTCAACACACGGTGTGAAGAGGACACCCAAACCCACCAGGACGAGTCCCTCTTCAGTTCTCCGGGAGCCAACCAACCAAAGTATTCTTCCTCCTTTGTCATTTGTCTGACCTCCTCTCCAGCCTGAGAACATGGAAACAGCTGCAGTGGTTACTCTTCTGGCTCTGGTTTTGGCGATGGCTGGCATCAGCCAGGCTCTTCACATCCAAGGCGGCCTGGACCAAACCGACATTGTGCCTAGCAACTCAGAGGAGTTCATGGCTGAACGCCTGCTGGAGCTGGTAAGACAAGAAATCCACTCACACACTTGAAATTACAAATGATTAATTTCAGCTCATATTTAGAGTTATCAATGGCTGTGGCTTAGATATTCAATATAATCATACATGTTTTTACATGTTAGGTTCAAACCAGTTTTTGGACTACATATGTGTAAATATTGAAATAAAACTGAAGCATACATCGTTTTATTAAAAAAAAAAAAGGACTGTCAGTTCTGCTACATCATAATGAATGGCAGATCCTGTGCACAACCTCAAACCATGTCAACATTTCTAGGGAAGCCTGTCACTCCTTCATGCAGTATGCAAATTTCTATTGGACCCTTTTATCAAACAAGACAGGATAAATCATACACCCCTTTTGGATTTAGGATAGCGTTCCTCTTCATGCAACAGTGTGAAATATACTTTCAGGCTGCGGAGTTAACAGTCAAAGCAGGATGGAGAGCCTGATGAAGGGTAACTATTCTGATCACGAACAAAAATACCAGATTTTACCTTTGTGGCTTACAAGAAAAGACAGATCCGAGTTTCACTTTGCATAGCAATTGAGGGTGAAAGGATATTTGGGAAAGGGTGAGTAACATTGTGCACTGATATCTTTATCTCAAGGTCTCTCGCCTCTGTAGCACACACTGTTTGGAGTTTGCAGCCCCCGGGTTTGTGTTGCATCCACAAAGTGAGCAGAGTTAGGGTTCATGATGTATTTAAAAGCAGCACTGTGTGTGTGTGTGTGTGTGTGTGTGTGTGTGTGTGTGTGTGTGTGTGTGTGTGTGTGTGTGTGTGTGTGTGTGTGTGTGTGTGTGTGTGTGTGTGTGTGTGTGTGTGTGTGTGTGTGTGTGTGCGCACACGCTCCAGGAGAGTGAAAACCGAGAAAACAGCATTGACGAGCGTCTGCTGGCTTCAGTGTTGCGTGTTCTGCTGCTTGGATCTCAAAGAGACACCAGGAACTCAGTTCTCCATCAGCCACAGAGGTCAGTACCATGTGAAGGTTGCATTTATCACACAGCGCACACAGTCACTGTGCACATGAAAGTTTTACATCCGCAAACCTGTACAATTAGACACTAAAATCATATTTACATGTGTGCTATGCAAATTCTTATCATGTTATCATTAGATGCCGATTTCAGTCAAAAAACTGAAACATATTTCTAGGTAACCATGTCCATTAACAATCTTTATAACCAAATAATTATTTTTGCCAATTTCCCACCATAAATGATATGCCTGAAATAGAAACACATATTCAACCTCCAAAATGAGGCAGCAAAGCTGGAAATATTATAATTTGGTCAATGCTCTGAGGACCCGGTATGGGTTTCATCGCCACTGGATGTAGACAATTCCTATTATTACAGAGGTACCCACTGTGTCAGATTTGAAAAATGAGTGACCTTGATGACAATGAAAGAATCTGCAGAGGCAACGCTCTTTACAGGTAAGACACCATATTTAGTTACGGGTGCATCACTTTATATTTTCTTCTCACCAACGCAAATTATATATCATATTAGTATAAAATAAAATACAATTTTGAGTCCCAAACCATGCTGGTTAATCAGTTGGTTGTTGTATCCTAAATGTGATGGAGATACAAGAAAAAAAACATTAAATTTATTCATTTGCAAATACCCTCCTTATCTGAATTTTTAAGCAGCATGATTGAAACATTATTCATCATTATGTGCTTGAATTTTCCATTTGCACAAGTGGGTCAGGAGCTGAAAGCTCCTCTTATGACAGAGACAGATCATATAATTTGGCCTGATGTATAGTCAGAGCCACAAGGGCTTTAACATTATGCTCAAATTATCTGTTGTGTAATTTTGCCTCGTCTATAGCAGCTTTTCCAGCTGTAGTCATTGAAACAAAGATAGGGTTGAAGAATTAACTGAAAATAAGGTGTGGCTGATTTTGTTCAAATCATTGGCATATTTAACATTTAATTCAAATCTTCCATTAGTGTAGCTGCTATCATTTCCCCCTGTTTCTCGTCCTTCCCCACAGATTTGGTCGTGGCTCTAGGGGACCCATGGTGTCAGAGGATCTGATACATAACCCTGACTGGGAGGCAGCCCCTGGTCAGATCTGGAGTATGGCCGTACCTCAGAGATTTGGCAAGAAGTAGATCCACGAGTCACTATTCTGATCCCAGGCCAAGTGCTGGGTGTGTGTGGAAGGATTCCCTTTGAACTGTATTACCTCAATTTTTCTGTCCTGTTCCAGGCCTGACTTGACAACTAATGTTCAGTTACTGATGACACAAGATGTATTTCTCTTTATATTTTTGTTTGATTCCAAACACAACAAAGCATGTTCAGTGTTACCTGTAAAGCTGGACCTTGTATGTGAATATTTACCAGAAATATGTGTTGTTAATTAATTAATGTAGTATTTGCTGTCCTTTGGTTCCCATCTCAAATGTTGATAATAATAAATTAAAAAAAGAAGCATTGAATGTGGGAAATTCTAGCTTTATGCTCATGCGTGCTCATTATGAATCATGCGAAGGCCTTATAAAGTTCATGAATCTTTGATTGAGGCTTAACTTGGGTTTCTATGTTCCGTTCTAAAGTAAATAAACACACTTTATTGCTTCCATGTTCTTGACACTGTCACACGTTTCTTTCATTTTCATTTTCATCACATAGTAATTGCTATGTTTGTGGGCTGTGAAAGCCAGCAAGCTTAAAAATCACCTTTTCAATAGTCTTTTAAAAAATTTATTCATTCATTCAATTGATAAAATACCTTGACGAATAAGATAGAAA
This sequence comes from Blennius ocellaris, assembly GCF_963422515.1. Taxonomy (NCBI): domain Eukaryota; kingdom Metazoa; phylum Chordata; class Actinopteri; order Blenniiformes; family Blenniidae; genus Blennius; species Blennius ocellaris. The sequence goes on along the minus strand of NC_137653.1, from coordinate 10,986,246 downwards.
AAAACAACTGTGACAGTATATGTGTTAAAATCAATAGGATAAAATAGACAGCAGACTACAAAGACCACACATTTAATTTATGGTCAACTTATAGGAAGGGACACCTCATTTCTGAATATGTATATAATGTGCTAAATTATCACTGATTTCATACATTTACAGTATGGTATGCAACAGCAGGAATTTCCCATGTCAAAGATGACTCACTGCATTGGAATCAACAAATAACACAAAGCAGAAAAAAGTGCAAAACAAAAAGCACCACACCACACATCATTCCAATTCCCAGCATTTTCACGCACATTTGCCAGTATTGCACTAGAAATTGGCACCGATGATGATGAATTACCACTTTGAGATATAATTCAAACAAGATGTGAAATGAAGTCTTCTTTAAAAAATGTTTTTATTGTCAGTTCTCGAAAGACAGGGTAATCTACATCTCTTTTTTTAATCTCAGTTGCCCGCCAGTCATAACAGCCATCAGTCCCTCCAATAAAAATGTGAAATTGTAAACATGTTCACAAATAATATTAGAGAAGACTGCAGGAAGGTGTCAGGTCCCCCTCTGCCCCCTTATGTATTCTGTCTTTTTGTTTGTCCCAATCTCATCCGTGTACATGTGTGTGACATATGTCTGCTGCTCTCTACTGACATTTCCAATTATTCCTCCTTCAAATGTCAATTATCATGATGTGTTTCACCTGTGTCTCCTTCCTTCCCAGCAATGTTTACAGTCATGTTTACAGGTACATGGGTTTTTACAAAAATTGACATTTCCCCCTCTACCTTAAAAAAAAAAAAATAATAATAATCTTAATTTACATGGACCCGCATATACAGCTGGTTCAGAGCTGCTATGAGCATGCCAAACCTGTAGGTGGCAGTGTAGCAAGAAGCATGAAGCCATGATAGCCAATCAGAGTCCTGGAAAAAAAAGAAAAAAAATAGGACGTCACAAATTGTGAAGCAAATATCTGCCTCCCCCCATTTAGATGCAAACAGAGATATGGATTTTGCTCAGATCTCCACTGTGGCCTGAGTTTTCTGGAATCATCATTTGTGGTGAGTTGTAGCTGCATTTATGTGTAAATGCGTGGCCCAAATGCAGAGGAATATCACAATTTTTTTCAGATACGTACCGGTAGGTACGCGTAAACACTGCAGCCTGAGTTTTTCTAAATCTCCACTTTTGGCGAAGTTTTGAGATATCATAATTTTTGGTGAAGGAAAAAATCTCTGCATTAATACACTGCAATATAAAAAGATGCAAAAACCACCTCAGTCGTGTTTTGTTTTGCATTCAACCGGTTTGGATTTTAAGCGTATTTTATGGCAAGTGTCATTTTTGAGGGGCCACCACAGCAAGTCAGTAAAACTTGCATTTTAGACCTGACTAGTTTCTCCTGCTGGTTACCTTTTCTGCTGCAACCTGGTGAATCACAATCAAGGTCACAATTCAACACAATACCTGCAACTGAAATGAACAATCTCATGTGGAAGCATGTGCTAGTGTGACAAAGTGTCTTTAAATCCTAGTTAAAATGTCCACTGGAGGTCACCATTAATCTGTGGCTTCAGTAGGCGCACTTGTAGTAGCCACGTCCTGTTATCCACCCACAGCGGTTTTTATATTGGAATTATAATGTTATTATCAGACGAACCAGAAAACACTGAAAGATTACTGTACCTGGATAATTCTTTGCATATGACTTTGGGACTAAATATGTTTTGTTACTTCCACTATGCAATGCTACGTGAACTGGATATCCATGAAAACAAGACTGTTGCCTCAAGTGATTGCATTATAAATTAAACGCTAATTAATAACCATTCCTGAAGCGCAAGCACTCAATAACACATTTCCTAAACCACAGACGAGAATGTAATTGAATCTGTCTGTCGTGTCTCTCTCAGATATGACAGGAATAAAAATGTGGTGAGGAGACGAAGGAGATAAATGAAAGATGATATTTTCTTTGTAAGACTTTGCCACTGGACATTATTTGATTTCACTTTTTTTAAATGGGAAGAAGATGGATTTATTTTAGTTTTTGTCCAGCTATCTATTGTTTTATGTAAAGTGACTCAGCACTTCACATGCTTGCAGAGGCTGTTGTCTTTGTGGATTTACAAGCCACCTGGGGAAGCAGCTTGCAATAAGCCCTAGCACTAATTAAAACACAGCAACATGCAATTACTCTGCACATTAAGGCTTCCCACAGCCAATTACTGGCAAGGAAAGCCTGTCAATCCCTTCTTGAAAAAGTCATTTATTAATGTTGATCTGTCCTATTTCTTCCACATGACGAAATGAATAACAGCCATTGTAGATTGTAGACTATTGACAAATGATGTATTGATTTCATTGAACACCTTTTACAATCCAGTCAAAGCACATTGTTGCAGGATATGTTTCATAGGTAGCCCTTGTTTTCTTTTAAACGTTGTAACACAGCTTTTGATTGACATTTCAGTGATTTGTGGTCAATATCCTGCTTAACATAAAAGATTACTGTCGCTCACATTGTATATTTGATTTCAAATATCATCGCCTTGTTGCAACCAATAATGTAACACTGGCCAATAATGTAATCCCCGCCAGAATAGTAAAAATAAAAACAACTGACTGGCAAATTTACGCTTTTTTATTGGCTTCACACAGATGAACATTTGACTGTTAAAAGAGTTTGCCTCCCATGAAACCAAACACTAAACCCTAAATGGTGTTCGAGCACCTTAAATGGCAGCCATTACATCAGTGTGTGAGTGAGTGAAAAACTGCTGGAGTGGTAAAATCGGCTTTTATAAATTACGTCCATTTACCATTTGTTCATCATGTCCCTGCAGTTCAATGCTGAAGGACTAACGAAACCAGCCATAACAGCGAGGACAGGTGAATCTGAGGTAACGAGACGCTCACAGAAACAAAGAAACCAAGCAAAGACTGACTGGGGGCTGTTGTCAACGCAGCTGCATCCTCTGATCTGCACAGTTGAGTTACAGAGAGACTCCACTCATGAATTTCATGAGTCTGCAGGGGGGCTCAGGCAAAACATCTGTGCGCTCTAATAAAAACAGACAAAGAAACTAGGGGGAAAGAGAGAGAGAGAGAGATACAGTAGCTTTACCGATTGTTATCCGCAGTCGACTGTACTTACCTTTGTGTATCTGTCTCTCTGACCTTTTCCCCAACACTCCCACTTGCCTTTTTCCTTCATGCTCTTCTTCTTGGAAGGCAACCATGTTGAACGGCGAACAAGAAGGTCTCAAGCATTAGTGACCATGGCACAATTTGTCACTCAGAGCATCTTTAGTGGCTACAGGGTGAGAGGATGATAATGTTTAAAGAAACAGGCAAGGACAGTGTCAAGGGTAAAAACCATAGAGGGGAATTTTGTTCCACCTTCATTGGCACAATTAAATTTTTTCACAGTGGGAAAGCAATTATATTAATTTATGTTCCAGTAATTTTTCAAGCCAGTTTAATGTCTGAGGTGGCCTTTAAAAGGTTTTATGTCAAAAAAGTGTTCTTTTGCTCACTTCTACACTTTTCCCACAATTTTCTGAACAGATTGTAAATATCGATATGAAACAGGAAATGTTAGTTGAAATAATTAACTCAGTACAGAAATGCATATGAAATATTAATACTTTGAAATTGTATATTTTAGACACCTGAACAGTCACTCAAAAGACTTATTACTTATAACCGTGTATTTGTAGTTGTCACTTTCTTCTATTCTAGTAAGAGTAATCATATATTATTCCACATTAATTCAACCAATGCTGGTGGGAGTTATTTAACAGCCCAAGCCTGGACATACAATAAATATCACTTTTTCTTTGAAATTACGTGCAAATGTCAGTCTCTACCAACTTATAGCTGTGACACTAATGTGGATTGTTGTCATCACATACTGTAGGTGCCTGTATTTTTGAGTGTTTTTTTCCTTCTATTTTACAAATTTATAACATTCTTACTCAGCCTTGAAAATGTGACAGTGTGATTATACAAAATTGATTAGTTTCTTTCTAAAGATGTTCTGGGCTTTGTGACGATATGTATGAGAAGTGCTGCCTGCAGCCAGCTGTGAATGCTCCCTCTCTTTCTCTCTTATACTCACAGAGCTTGTGACCCCTTATTAACACAGTTCTCTGCTTTGATGACAAAGACATATATCAGGATAAGTCCTAATTACATTGGCAACATTTTATTATCACTCCTTGTTTTTCCAAGCCGAATGAAAAAAGAAAATGCCTCATTTGTGTGGAAATAAAGGACTAAAACAGCTGCTGAAAACTGGAAAAAAAGGATTTTGTTATTGCTTTCATTTATACTTGATTGGGATCGTTGAAGGGAAATAATCACACATACCATTCTCTTTGACTTTTGGAAGAAAGGAGAAAAATGAAAAATCATTTCTGATTAATGATGGTTACTTCATCACTTCTTTTAATTCACACCAAGAGTTGCATGACTGAAATTAAAAAGAAATTAAAAAGGAACAAGTGTGTTTCCATACATTTTATAGTGTTAAAAAGGTAACGCATGACCACCATCTTCTGGAAATATTATGTAAACTTTAGCTAAAAGGAAGTGGTTTTTGATTAATTAACAGCAAATACAAGCCAAAAGGTGTTGGCAAATATCTCAGCTTTGCCATTCATCCCACAATTGCACATACTTTGCAAATGTGGGATCATTCAAAAGGGACACAAAACAATCTTTCAATAAGATGGGATTTAGTGCTAAAGAACAAATGATTGTACACTCTTTTACCTTATGTGTGTAGTTTATAATAGAATAGCTAAGTGTCTGAAGGATAATCTCTCATGATGAGAGTATTTAAAAAAAAAAACTAATATTAAGAACTTTTTTTCTTCAATTAGCACATTCTTTATGAACTAATATAATTTCTAATAATGTTGTAGTCAAGTGTCAAAAAGCATCATAGTTGATGTTTATTCACTCCAAAAAGATCTGCCACACCAGTAATAAGCCTGTTGGCTGGTGTCAGGTATCAGCGCACAGCAGATGTGTGACACTCAGGCTAAGAGGCGATCAATAGAGATTGTGCTGGTGTGGCGGCAGAGAGGACAAGCCTGGCCAGTCATGAACAAAGCTTTGACAATCAGTGCACAGCTTCATTTTTCTTGTGTTCTACAATAAAAACTGTCACTTGATGATTAAAGGGAGTGCATGAAGAAGGACTTGGGGGACATAAAAACAAATCCACAGTACAAATTGCAATGAATTGTCAGAGGTGTAGCTAAAGTGCATTTATTTAAGACTCAAGTGTAGGATGAAAAGGTAGGTAGTAGGTAGGTAGTTTTTGAGCTTGTGTAGGTAGGTAAGTTTAAAAATATTGGACCCCAGAGGCTGGATTGTGCATCTTTTTTATAGTTAAGGGGAGAGAGTGTGTAAGCATCCCTTTGTCATCCTCACTCTCTCATCTGTGCCTGAGCTGCTGCAGCACGGCCCTCAGAGACCAGGCAGCCAATGCAGACAGAAAGAAATGTGAAGCGAGGGTGGGACTTGGTGTGGAAGGGAGGCGGGCGCAGCGAATGAGAGTGAAGGAGAGGTGCTCCTTCCCCAGAATGCCCTTGCCTGAGCGCTGGGAGTCTGAAGAGACCGAGAGGGAAGAGAGGGAGGATAGAATAGCGACACGGGCAGGTGGCGAAGACAGAAATAGTAGAAGTATAGAAGAGGTTTAGGATACAAATAAAGCAAGTGGAAGATGTGCTAAGAGGGTTTAAGTACAGAGGATAGTCAGACTGAAACTCAAACAATCAGCATATTTTTTCTTTCACTGAGCTCGAGCCCACTTGTTTAATTTTTCAGCAACCGACACGGAGCTCTTTACCCTTCTTCTTCTTTGGTGCAGATTCTCGGTCTTCATTCACCCCTTTTTTTCCTTCCTTCTCTTCATCCTGTCCTCCGCTCTGACAGACAGTGACACCATGGAAACTGGGAGCCCCAGGAAGATACAGTTCACCGTCCCTCTGCTGGACACCCACCTGGACCCAGAGGCAGCTGAGCAGGTAACAAGGAGGACAAGCTGGAGGCTCAGAGTCTTTTTGACTGTATAAAACTACTGTAATACTCTCATACATCGTGATAAAGATGTAGAAGGAAGCCTCTCTTTTAAATTGGCCTACTTTGTGATGGATTCAATACATAACTGCTGTAATCCAACAAGCAGTTACAGTTATAGCTGAAAAACTGTTTCCCACATGCTGTTTCACAATCTGATGGCAAATTAGAGGAGCCACTTTTCCATTGTCTTTTTTATTACTCCCATGCACTTGTTCAGTCAGGGGGTGTCTTCTGAATGCGGTGCTGATGCGAGAATGATGAATTTACAATTGATTTCTCCACCTCCGCTCACAGTGTGGCAGCTTTGTGGAGGCTCGCAGCATCTCAGTAGCTTTTAAAAGGGGTGTTGCAGCATATTGATGCATCTCCAGAGGGTTGGTGTGATTATGTATTGTGTGACCAGGAGACAAGGAGATGTTCGTAAAAGTTTTTAAAAAAAAGCACATCATCAATTTGATACAAAACTGAAAAGATATAAAATGTCAAACATCTTTATTTATTTTCCAAATTCAGCATCACTTTGTGATGTAAAGTCAAAGCAGTAGCAGTTAATGTACCTGTAGAGAATATAGTGAAAAGACATGTTCCAGTCCCCATTTTTATAAATATATCATGAACAGGACAGGTCATCCATAATGAATGAGCTTTGAGTGAAGCCGGCGAAGGGTTTAAGAGTCAGCCTGCACCTCATTTATGAATCTCTGCCTCTCCTTTTGCCATCTCTTTCTTTTTTTTCTGCTGTTCACCTCCAGTTTTCCTCTCAGTGGCTGTGAGATATCAGGAGACTGTTCAATGTGTGACAGTTTGTCCCTCTGAGGATGTTTTATGGGCTTGTTTGAGAGTGTGGTGTAAGTTTTAAGATGCAGCTGCTGATGTGCCATTCGCGTGTTTCAAATGGGATAAACGAGGTGGAAAATGTGTTGCAGTGTGCAGCGAGTGGGGTTTGATAAGCATTTGCCGACACAAACGTTTAATGAATGAGCTTTAGCTGTGTTCAGTGAAGGAGACAGATGGTGTGACATCGGGATAGTTGTACCATCTTCTGTTTCATGTCACTGTCCCGTCCACATTTGCATAAAAGCTTGGAGAAGCTAGAGAAGATTACTTCATAATCACCAAAAAGAGCAGCAACATGCACACTTTTTTCACTCTTATAAACTGGATTTGAGGTGAAATTTAAACCCAGCATACTTAACGTAAGCTATTGTTATTTATTTTTCTGTAGTTTGGAAGATTGGATGTTTTCTTCCTGAAAACACCAAAAAGATGCTGTATGGAAATGTTCACTGTACCGACGTGTTTTTACTCCTCAGAGAGACATCTCATAGAAGTCAGGAAATTAAATCGCATGAAAGGACTGACAGATGAGGGGAAAAGAATGTTGTGTTGCTCAAAAAATGTTATGCATTTGTCTTGTTGAGAGAAACCTTCACACTTGTGGTTTTTCTGTTAACGAGTTAGTAATTCAAGATTTAGTGCCTGAAAACATACTGCGTTTTGGTATTTGATCATTTACAAGCATGCTTGATGCTCATTTCTGCAGTAGAAAATGATCATTATGCTTTGTATATGACCAACATATGTGCTACCGTTGTAATTTTCAGGGTCTGGAGTCAGAGTTATCTTTTAGAATCAGTGGTTTCTTTTTTTTACATGGAGCCAATCAGATTTAAGTTATAAGACACAGGGTTCCCCTGTAATTGCTGGTGTATACCCCACCAAGGGACCCCAAGTTGAGAACCTCTGATTTCAATAATAGTGGAAAAGAGTAACCACGTGAACCTTTAAAATGTTGTACTTTTCTACACAACTTGGTCTAAAATGTGAGTTTCAGACACAAAATCTATTTCAGCAATCTATTTTCCTGTAGCATTTGTTAGCTTGCGGTCGTTCCTCTGCTCTGTTTAAATGTTTAAAGATAATATTTAAATAATTTATTTTATATTCACTTAAAACACTTAACAACATCACTCACATATTCTTGTGTAATCTGTTACACAAAAAGTTTTGAGTTCTGTAAGCTTCTTCAGGTTTACATTGTAGGTGATTTAATGGCATCAACAGTGCATATTTTATTTAAGTCACAATAAAGATTCAATATCTCTCTACAGTTGACTGGTGATTGCAGAAATTATTTCCAGTCTTCTTCCAGGTCTCTTTTTATGAGGTAAGGTTCACATCTGGAGTGGCACAGTATTGCAGTGGTTTTGCAATGTCACCACACAGCATAGAGACTTAATGACGATTTGATACAAGTCTTTTCTTGAAGATGTTTTGTCTGGTTGTATTGATTGGTTACTCTCAACTAGGTATGAGTGTGAAGTTGTTGTGTGAGTGGATACTCTTCTGTTTCACAATAATTGATGAGCTGGTAATCCCGCTCCGCCCTTTTTTTTTTATTATACAAAATAAACACAATTACTATTAACATGAAAGACCAACAAATTTACTCTGGACCAGTTAAAGATGGTATTTTACCCAACTACCTCTACTTTTGCTGAAGTAATTAGTATATGGTTGTTTACGTCCTGTGAAGACATTAACTATACATATATTTTTTTTTTCTTCTACTTCAATGCAGATCAGATCACATTTTATGACCAATTAATGAGTTACATTTCTTCTTCTCACTGCTTGATTTCATGTTCTTACAGATGTTACTCTGTATTACGTGATGTGGCCAAAAGAAGAACTCTCACTTTTTTTTATTTCTATCAACTGAAGAAAGATAACATAGTTACTCAGTCTTGTTTCGTGGTCCGGATGACCAGCAAAACTTCTACATGCAAGAATCTCCTTGGAAACTGTGACAGCTTCTGCTGTTGTCGTGACACTACCAAGCTATTTCTAAAAACTACTAATTGTGAGCCAGTGGAGGAGGACTTATTTCAACTTCACAGTTTATGCACTTTTACATGAAAAATGTGTTATTTCTTATGTTTGCATACTCCAAATGTATGACTGCATGTACTGGTAAGATTGGAAATAACATTGATCGCCATCAATAAAAAACACAATGTTTTTTTTACTGTTTGATTCAGGGTGACTTGTTGCTGAAAGATACAAATCTGATTCAGTTTGCACTGCTCTCTTTGTCCTGTTTGTATCTGGATATCAGGGAGTTGGTGTGCATTGTCTGTACATATTTATTTCCACATCTGATCCCAGGTTTCAGTCATTCAATAAAGGAGATTAAACACCTCCACATCCATCTCACTTTTTCTGCAACTACTCCAGAGAGTTCGAAGCTCACAACTTCAATAAGCATGACCAAGGTTTGCCTGACTGCCACCGGGCCATTATCCTTTCAGGACAGGAATTAACTATTTTTGCTTAGACTACTGTGAATGGCCACAGAGCTTGAATGGCCTGCTGAGTACACGTGTGCACTCATGTATACTCCGGTTTGTCTTTAGGACACAGAAAACCAGGACAGACAGCCCATCTGGGCTGATATAAAAGTGAATAAAAGAAAGAAACCAAAAGGGATCTTGAGATGCGATAGGTAAATAAATAGAAAAAGTAGGTGTTCATAACCATTCTTTTACATTTTTGAGGCATGGGGCTTCACCCGTGGTTCAGTAATCCGTGTAGCCTGATATCTCGAAGCATGGTGAATCCGCCTCCGTGGAGACCTGTACGTCAGTCACAACAACCTCTCCGAACCTTCCTCACAACAAAGACAAGAAAATAACATCCCCAGACACACCTATTTTCTTATCTCTATTTAACAGCCTGTACCACAGAGTCTTCACCTTGACTTTAATGTGTATTTATTAGCATAAACAGACTGTATACCCAACAGAGGCCCAAGAACAGATGGTGTCACGAGAAGACACCATGTTGTACTTTTTGTATTCATCTTTAATATAGCAATAACAATCCTTATTGAACACACAATTTTACATTTAGCGTAATGATTTTGAGGTGTGGTTTGAATCTTTGGGCAAAATACAAAATCAACACTACTGTTGTCATTCATTTCTTAGTTCCTGGACGTATGTTGTGTTAGTTTCTTAAATCAAACTCAATAGTTTTGTGTCCTGCCTACACAGTTCTATTATTGCCAGACCTGGTGGAACCACTTTAGTCAAACAATATGGGATTAATAAAGTCTTCTCTTCTCTTCCTCAGTACCCCCTTGTGTATCCAAGCACTTTATGATCCCGTCAAACCAGGCACAAGGTTGCAAGTCAAGTTGTCCTTAATGGTCCAGCTTTTCACATGTAGTTGTCTGAGTCGGGGACCACAAATGAAAACAAACAGCCTCGAAGGAGCCGGCCAACCTACACGGACAACAACTGATACACAAACTCGTATAAAACAGTAATGCATTGGGTTTACACCTCCCCCACTGCGTCAATGAACAGGCCTCTTTTCAGATGAGTGACAGGAGTGCTTTCTCCTGCAGAGCTGGTGTCCGTCAGAGTGCAAGCGTTTGGTAGATTCTGTTACCTTTCGATAAACAAAGGTTGAGCTCGTCTTCTGCCTCCGGCTCCCTAAAAAAATTCATTACTGAATTTAACATCTAGAACAAAGTCAGATATTTTATGTTTTGAGCCAATCAGCTTGTTACAGAGTAAGCTGCTCAGACCTGCCGTTTTTTTTCTTACTTTTGTTTCTTTTTTGTTGTGATGTTCCTCTTGTCTCTTCTCTTTATGATGTGTTAACCTGTCGAGCTCCCGACTTGAGCTTTTGGCCCAAATTGACTTAATACCGTGATGCTTCTGCAGCTCCAACACATATATTTCAAAATTTCAAGCCACTTACATTTCAATTATGTTTTCATCATCTGCATCAAAAAAGCTGACAATAATATTTATAACCTACATAATTTACCTTAAAGTTGCAATTACGTTTCTTTCCGCTCTTTTAACTGTGAAGAAAAATGTGACTTAAATTTTGTTGGGGAGATGTGATTTTAAGGTATAATCTCAATGATTTAAGATGACTGCTTGGTTCATAAACCACAGTCATAGATGAGAGCAATATGTTCCTCATTAGTAATAACTTTGTGATATACTGAGGTAATTAATTTTATTACGGACTGTTAAGGGCCATCCTGAATACCCTTGTTAATATTTCCTATGCTGACATTTGAGTTCATCTTTGTCCTTGAATGAGAACATAACAATGAAATGGCCTTCGTGTCCTCATGAAGGGGATTCATTCAGTCATTTCCGAGCACTGCATATTGTAATTATCACAATATGCATTTCTTTCACTCATTTACTATTTTTAAAAGTCAACATATGTTTTGTTTTGAGTGAGAGTGTCTCTGAAAAAAATCTGAATGCATAATTAAAAGATTATGGGAGAAAATAATGTTTTATTTATTTACTTAGTATGACCAATTAAGTAGCTATATTCTAATTGTAGTGTATCTGTAGCATTAAGCACTGCTCATACTTATCACATTTTTATTTGTTGTTGGTCTGCAATACTTTTAGATTTTGGGAATTTGTTGATTTGTTGGTATTTACATTTCTGAAGTTTGAGGCATAGTGTTGGATTGGCTTTCACTGTCACCCTATGTGAACAATAGCTCATCTTCTGGCTGTTTATCAGCCAACTGACTCGATAACAACTTCCTTTGACTGTATTTAAAATCTTTGTTATTCCAGAGCCACCATTGTTAGGGTAACACATTACATGCTTATAAACGGATGTGAACATGATCTCACACACATGAAGCTGAAAGCTAATGTACTATCTGCATACTAAGTATTGTGTCTGATAGACAAACAAAATAAAGCACACTATCTAGTCTGCGTTTGTCTTGGAGAACATGAAATATTGGCATTTGTTCCAGATGGCACAAAATTCTGTGAATTTATGCTAATTGATTATTGTACAAGAAATGTGTCTTGGTATGTATGAAAACACATTGTTTGTTATTGCATCTGTGCATCAAAGTGAAACTATCCATTTGTGTGGGTGTGCAATTTAGCATGCTTTATGCTTGATGTTAGTGACTCAGTCCCATTGTTTTAAAAGAGAAATCACTTCCAGGTATCTCATTCATTCAGGTTCATGTTGTTTGTTTTGAATTCCTATATCCCTGCTGAAGTCCTATTCTCATGAATTTTGCATAAAATAAGTGAAAACAAACCCATAGAGATACTGTTAGCTTAATCAGTGAACAAGCTATGACTGAAACAATGTGCCAGCAGCCGATGTTTTATGAGACCAATTCATTCCACTTGTATCAGTACCATACAACAACAGGGAAGAGGGCCATGAATAGTTACATCTTGGTTTCTTTACTCTTACATCATAGCATAATTGAAGTGTGATGCTTGAAAAATAAATATCATTTTCAGTTTTCTGTTCAGTTTTTTTATATTGCATATTAAAATTGAAAGTGGTCTTGTATGTATGATACTGACACAAATCGATACTGCATCATCCCTGCTGCCTCTGTTCTGTACCAGGTTGTGTGATATGAGTCAATAAGAAGGGAGATAATAAACAGGGGGCTGTTGAGGAAAGAAAACCTGATAGAAAGTGACAGGGAGGCAGAGAACTGAGGAAACTTGAATAAAAGAAAGAGAGAATCAGTGATGTGGAGTTTCTAAGAGTGACTACAATAATTCCTCCCATTCAGAGCCAATTGAGACCACAGATGGAGAGTGCCTGTGAGGATTTGTTAAAGCTGAGCTGTTATTTTAACCTAAAAAGATAGCAAGATCATCGATCAAATGGATGAAAAGTCTTTTTGACTGACACTGATACTGGATCTTTGAGGAACTTTAAACCACATTTACAAAAATGTTTGAAAATGGTTTTAGCCTGTATTTCTTTCATTTCTAATTAATTTCTGATTCCTGTTGCTGCTCAGTTCTGCTGAAGGTCAAAAATGGTCTCTGCTATTAAGGAGACTACAAAAATATAAGATAACTAAGTGTTAGGGTTAATGGGATAACTTCACCCCTCACGCTAAGTAGGCTTAGTATTACATCTGTAGCCTCTATAAATTATGAGTTTGGTATTTTGTGATAATAAAAAGCACGAAGGTCGATCTTGCTGAAAACCTTCACGTCTCCAGTTCAGGCACATCGACTCCACTGAGAAGAAATGTCGCAGGTCATAATGAATGCAGGCAAAAGCAATCAGAATGTAAAACATTCTCACTTTTTGAAAAATGCTCATGCTGACATTTCATGATCAATATATTTAGTAAGAAGGAGAAAAATGTTCAAAAACCGATATGCTCTCAAATGGCCACTATAGAAACCAATATTGTTTGGCCTGAGTTTAAAGCAAAACCCATTGCTAATAAATGTATATGCGGTTAGGTGTGTCAATAAGGTTTGTCTAAAATACTGACATTAGTGCACTAATAAATAAAACAAAACACATTGCTGCAGAGAGAGGAAGACTATTTGACAGGATTTTGACTTGCTTGTAAAGTTGGTGCAAATCAGCTCAAACCTTTTTATGTTACATGCATTTCACTTATATAGCACTCTTCCTCTGCTTCAGCAGTCTACAAGGTGATTTACAGTGTTACTCAAGTTCACCCATTCTCACGGGCTGCACCCACCAATGGTGACAGCTGCCATGCAAAGTGCTCAGTCCGTCCACTGGGAGCAATTCAGAGGCCTGTGTCTCGCTTCAGGACACTTCGACATATAAGACTGACCCTGCAACCCTGCGGTTAAGCTACAACATGCTCTACCACCTGAGCCACAGACATTGTTATTGCAGTTTTCCCCATGACATTTTGTTTGCAGCATTTATAATAAAATATATACTGTGTTGTACTTGTACTTAGAGGTGATGACATGGTTCTTCCAGTCACCATTTCTCTATTAAGTGAGCAACACACACACACACACTTGCCCTGTTGTTCCTTCCTTCCTTGGCCTGGGCGGCTCAACCTTTATGGGGAGAGAGAGATGATCAGCCTCCAACGATCTGCAGCTGAGGACCATTACCTCGTTACATTTCCTCCAGACTCATTTGCCATAACACTCGGATACGCTTGGTAACTTTTTCTGCCAGCATGTCCATGTCCATTGTATCACAGTTCATTCTGGTGATCCAAACAATCACTCCGTGGTGAACGCAAGCAGATGGATATGGAAATGATACAATTTCCGGCAGGTCATTCATCTGGAGACAAGTTCATGAAAACTGAGACCACAATTTAATGGGCTTAACATGAGAGTTTAGTGTCCTTTATGAAGGATCTCAGCAAATCAGTTAAATAAAGTGAAAAGAAGCTTTATTTAAATGGCAACGCTGTAGTTTTTAACAATTATGACTCGTCTTTTGTGCTTGCACACTGGGGTCATTAGGAGCATTCAGACAGCAGAATGAAGTCCATACAACGTTTGGCTTCAGCACAAAAAGTAATGCCTCTGCTGCTTCGTGGTCTGACCTACATTTTCCAACTGAGGGTATTTTGTTCTCTGTCTCCCTGACCCACTCGCTCAATAAGAATATCATGCATGCAAGGCTTTTGCTGCCCACCCATCAATTCTCGAGTTTTTGTCTGTTGTTGTGAGAACAGCATTGCATTTCTGAATGGACCGTGGGCTGAAAGTCAAGCTCGGTGGTTGGAGGGGCAAGTCTGTCCAATAAGCAGTGCTACTTGTGTGATCAGAGGAGCAGGGACTTTGCTGTGCTGCCAGGTTTTAAGAATAACAATGGGTGTAATCAGTTCTACACAGCTACGCCCCGTTGTGCTTTAATGTGGGCCGGCGGGGTGGATTTTCTTGCGAGACAAACACACATGCGACAAAAATATTAGTATGCGGTTTACAGTGGATGCAAGAGTACTTATTGCAAGGACTACTTTCGACACTGGAGCCCGCAGTGCCAATAAAAAGGATTTGTAAGTTGTCAATATACAAGATTAAACAGTAACTTGAATGAGAAAAAAATAGCAAAATACATTAACATTCTTTCATTTTCTATATCGCTTTTTCCTCTGCATGATTGCAGAGCACTTAACCAATTGCAAGAAAGAAAAAAAAAACATCCTTGAGAGACAATTATTGATTGTAATACAACTACTTGAGAAGACCTTGTTCTGAGAATCAATAGTCCAACAACATTGTTGTGAATTCAACATGACCACGTTTTTTTTTATTTATTTTCCACTAGGAGATTCAAAGCCTTTGAATCAGGTCACCTTTGAATCAAAGATGATCTGTATATTTTCAGGACTTCTGGCTTCTTGTTTAAAATTCCTATCATATTGACTTGACTTTTCTGACAACAGACTTTTAGAATGTCAGGGGCTTGCCTAAATATTTTGGGCATGTCATCCATTCATGTGAGAGAATGGCTCTCTGTCTCACCAAGTTGGCTTCCATTTGTCAAGGAAGCATGGAAGACTCCATTAGATATTGAACTGAAGCATCAGAGAACAAATGCAAGAAATATAAAAATATAATATTTAATAAAAAAATACTCTAAAACATATGAGCTAAGCAGGTATCAGATTCTAGCTTGTAATAACTCTCAAAAAACGTATTTCTTTCTAGTTAAACTTCCCTCTTTCCGTCACTGCTCTTACTCTGCCCCTGTGCTCCACCCAAGCTCAACCCTTCCTGAAACTCTTTTGACCTCACTCTTCTAAATTGCCATCCCATAATCCGTTTCTCTTTTCTGTAGCAGCTATCATATATTATGAAATCTGGTAGATGGTCATTTATATCTACCAGCCTTCCCCTCACTGTTCATCATTGCCACATGCAAATGTGGTTTAAGAAAATTGCACCGCGTCCTCCTTTAAATGTGTTTTGGGTGTAATTTAGCAACTGGATTCCTATTTCTATACGCTGATTTATTTCTCGTCAATCAAAACTAAATTGCTTTCCACTGACTCAAAGCTTAGGCTTCTGCCAAAATGCCAACCTCAGCTGTATCTGTGCCTCTGTCATGGCATATTTCCAGTTGAGACATGGATACAGAGTGGAGAAGGTTGCAGTGTTACAGGGAACAAACAGTGAATCGCTGACTCGCATCTCCTTATTCAAGCTCAGTAATTTTCTCATTGGCAGAGTATTCAAAGCAACAGAGGACCGTTGCTGCATGTTAAAGAAAGGAAAAGAAAAGACTTTTAAGTATTTCTTCTTATTCACAAGCATCCTGTACATCTTGGTAGTGATTTCAAAAGCGATGAATTCTTTTCAACCTGAATACCTCATTAGACCGTCTTACCAATATGTCACTGACTGTGCTCATTTTTCATTACTGCACATTATTTCTGGAGTCACATCTGTATGTCATGACAGTGTGAAGCTAATCAATTAAAGCCTGTGCAGAACTCCTATTAAGTTTGTGAGGTGTGTGTGTGTGTGTGTGTGTGTGTGTGTGTGTGTGTGTGTGTGTGTGTGTGTGTGTGTGTGTGTGTGTGTGTGTGTGTGTGTGTGTGTGTGTGTGTGTGTGTGTGTGTGTGTGCACGCACGCTTGGAGAGATATACTGAAAACAGACGCAAACCAAGTGCCAAAAAAAAAACTTGCCCGGTGGGATTGAAGTCCAAAGACATTGTATTTACGTCATTTTTAGACTTTAGTTTTTCATCTAAAAAGAAAAGCATTAATCCACCGACTAACTTAAACTGTCAGAACTAAGGCTCTTTGATCCAGCAGTGTTAGGACATAAGTTGTACTGCTTGAAGATTGCACCTGCACCGGAGGACAGAAGCTGATATGACATGCAGCATTAGTCAGCAGGTCTGTCAACTCTTGTATACAATATAAGCTTGTATACAATTGCCTGCCTATTTATACTGTCATCATACCTTTCACAGTCATGGCACAATAAAAAAATACTGAAATGTCGTGAATTGATCCTGGAGGCAACGGAAAATGAATTACTATGGTTTTCCAATGGAATCTCTGTATATAGAAGGTGATTTAATTTTACAACATAAACATGTTGACTCTCAAACTGCTGGCTATGAGCTAAAGCCTTGATTATATTTAAATATTATGATAATTCTCCAAAAATTAGAGTGACTAATTACAGTACCTGTCACGAAGACAGCAGTCAAAAAAAATGCTGGTGTATTAAAGAGTAGCACTCAGACCAAAAGATTCTGGCATTAAACTAAATTATGGAAGAAAGCATACACCAATAAGATTTTTTTTGCAAACATAGCTTGATGATGAAATTACTGTAATTCAAGAACAAGTCATGTTTCTACTGTATGTTTATAGTCAGAGCCGGAATTCATGATATACTTGCATGTTTGGGCTTTTCGTGACAGACCTTATACAGTGTTTTTCCCCTGTTGTGTATATTGGGACAGGTAGATCAACACCTGTTTTCAGACTAAAAACAGTGTCTTGTTTGGGCTTTCAAAATAAATCCAGATCATTTATTGTTACAGCAGGGCTGCATAGCGCTATAGTGGTTATCAGGCAGCTTGCATGTTCTTGCATGCATGGGTTTTCTCTGTGAATTCTGGTCTACTCCCAAAGTCCAAAGAATTGGTGAGTTTTCCATTTTGTTGTGAGTGCGATTGTTTATCCCTCCGTGGTGTATCCTATGACGAACTGGTGACTTGTGCCAGCTATACTTCTGTTTTGCTCCATATCCCATCTGGATATCCATCAAAAGATGGAAGGAAAACACTGCTTGTTTCAACACAAACTTGCACACAGAGTTTTCTATTCCCTGGAAGAGATCACTTAGAGCTTTCAGCAAGCTCCCCACTGAGCAGCTCGGTGAAAGGTTCATCTGCCTTCATGCTTAATCCCACAGTGGTTAATTCAGCCACACTCCACCAGACATGAGCAGAGAGCTGTGGTTGGAGGTGGCAGACTGCCCTGCTGATCTCACTGCATGAGCACTGCGGGACCCCAACATTGCTCTTGTCCAGCCCATGCATCTTCAAAAGTGTGTTACTATTCAGCGTGAAAGGTGTATCAGACAGACCTGCTCTGGCCTGACAGCATAAACTGACTTGCACTTTAACCCCACGCCTGGTCATGTGGAGCGAGCGCTCAACTCTCTCTGGTGAATTGAATAACGGGAAAATGGAAATGTCACTGTGCTGTGAATTAGCATTTTGATAGGCAGAGTCAATTCAACCCATTAAGGGGGAAGCCTGTGAGAAATTACAGCTCAGATATTCCTGAAATTGCCAATGTAAAAATAATTTTTGAAGGATAATCTGCTTTCACGCCATGATTAAAAATTTCACTTTCGAATGAAATTGTTTATATTTTTCAGATCAGAAGACGCAGACCCACACCTGCTACCTTAGTGGCATCCAGTGATCAGTCATCACCTGGTAAGGCACCTACATACAAAACACTCACATGCTTGCATTGGTTTCTTTATTTCTTCTCCTTGTGTGTGTCTCTATAACTGGCTGTGATTTAAAGTGCAGGATGGGAGGCGAACACAGACAGATATAGATGAGACATGAAAATAGAAGAATTTATGACATTATTTGTAACGACTGATGGTGCAACCATTTTTTTTCTTTGTGATCATTATGCTTCCTGCTGTAGTCTGTTCTGACCTTCATCTTACCAGTGATGTGAGTTTCAACATTTTATGCAAGGTTGAACTTCATTTACCTGAATTGAAATATGAATATGGAAAACATGTGCTTTCTCATCACAGCCCTATACAACAGATGACTTTTTTTTTTTGCATTAATTTACCTTAAAGTCTCATTGAGATGAAGCTCTATTTTGCATAGGAGACCTGAACAATGTAGCAGCCAGTAAAAAGTTTCAATCAATAGACAAAATAGAACAAACAGCTCATGTGTACACATGTCACAATAAAGAGCAGCCCAGTGAAACATCCACCCTTCTTCTATCTGTACCATTTCATGGAATTCAGAGTCACAGGGGGCTTGATCCCTGCTGAAGTCTGGACCTTTTGTCAGTCTATCTTGGGGCAAACAATGATGCACACTCATTCATTCCAAGGTGCAACTAGACTGAACTGGTGAGGAAACTGGCCCACCTGGAGAAAGAACACATACGGTACACACAGGGGGAAATGCAAACTCCACATAGAAAGAAGTACTTGAGATAATCTGATAATCAAAGTACCTACTACACCATTTTGTCATTGTTTATGGATTAGGAATTTACAACAATAGCTTTTATTAAACAAAAATGCAGGAATGCCAGCATGCACTCAGAATTTACCAAAAAATGCATTGTAATGCAAACAATGTGAAAGTTTAAGGTTATTTATATAACTTTCAGCTCTGCATTGTTTGCACAGATTTGTATGTGTTTTGCAAGGAATCGGTCCCTGCATATCAACGATACCACATCCAGCAAGGTTCTTTTAATTTCTTTTAATTTCTATGGTGTTACTAACTCTGCTGTGCGCCAAGTAATTAATCTGTGTGCTTGTGTGCGTGTGTTTGTGTTTTCTCATGAGAGCTCAGTGATCAAATACAATGGTGGATGAGGTATGCTGTTGTATGAGTCATACTGTGGTTCCCTACTTTATCTTGTGTGTGTGTGTGCGTGCGTGCGTGTGCTTGTGTGTTTGTGTGTTTGCGCGTGCGTACGCAAGCAACATGACCCACTACAGAATTAAATGAAAACACATTAACGTGGGTGTAGATCAGCTGATATTCTGGAGCAGGTAGATTACTTTTCTCCAAGCGAGAAAACAGAAGGTGGCATTCTGTTATGTTTGAATAAATAGGAGGTGATGCGTCACTGAGAATACAGTCAGGGACAGACGCTGTTTTGTACACATATTCTTTAATATCGCAGCAAATGAAGACTGCAATATCATATCATTTCTCAATCTTGACAACAGTTTGCATAACAGATTTAAAAAAAACAGGCCTGCAAGCCGTTGGCTTAATATATCTCTGTCCATGAGTGTGATTGTACAATATGTTCATGTGCAGTTGTTTGATTCAGTAATTAGACTGTGAGCATGTGGAGTTTCTCAGTGTCGACCTTGATCTCCAAGAGCAGAGAAAAGCCTCAACACTTCAACACTTCTCCCTGCTTAGTAGATCAGGGACGAAGGAACTGAAGAGGGGATGGAGTGGAGAGCTGGAGAAATCAGCTCTGATGAGAAGAAAAGGGAATGTGGAAAAAGAAAGTAGCTAAGACAAAGCAAAAAAAGATCAGAGACAAAGAGAGGGTCTGTTTTTTTTTTGTTAATGCATTCATATCGGTGTACCTCTGCGGGAATGCTAATTCAAGACAAACATGTTGTTAGTCTTGAATTTTGAATAGGACGTTTTGTAAGATTTACTTTATGAATTAGATCTATAAAGAAACTTAAAGAGTAGTGAAGCCGATGATGGCTTTGAATAAAAGGACCATGTGCAGGTTTTTCCAAGAAATTCCCATAAATATAATCAATGGTCAGGGTGCAGTGCAGCTGTGCCACTTGTTTCTTTCTTTGAGCTTCCATTTAACGTCACACTGGGCTCCACCTCTTTCTATGTGTGCATGAGAAATGAAAGCCTGCTGAGACAACATGAAGACACGTATCAAAACGAAATTGGGGGCTGAAACACGAGGGATTGTCTCAAAGTCACAGAAGGAAAAAACAGACCCGAAATTGTATGCAGACAGACAATCACAGACAGTCACATCTATGTGTGTGTGTGTGTGTGGATGTGGCAGAGAGCAGGGGGATGGGGAGGAACAGATATGATGATGAGGGAGAGGAGCTGTGGTGGTGCAGTAATGGTGTGCCCCACATCAGACAGAGCCCTGCATTATTTAATGCACTGCACATTGCTCTGCTGTGTGCACTGTGAACCCCAAAAGCACACAACACACACACACACACACACGCACACACACACAGTGTGAATTTCCTCTGAAAGCTTGACTTCTGGGAGGATTCGTTTCTTTATTGATTCCCGCGGAGATAAGGACTCAACTTGAGTGAGATCAAACAAAATTTACAAGAAATACATAAAACTCTGAATAATGTCTTCCTTGTTAACTTCAAGCTTGTGGATGTTTTGGGTTTACAACTGATGAACCCACAGCTCTTGTTAACGTTTCAACAGCATTGTTGAGGTTTTCAAAGTTATCAAATGTGAGATATATAAAAATCCGACACAATGCAGGCCTCTTTGAGACTCCAAATCATAAAATGTGCCTGTATTTCACTACTGAAACACATGTAACTTACTGTCAAGCATCTAAAAGTCTATATAAAAAATATGGAGGAGAAAATGCCTTTTTTAAATCCGATGTTTTGTTTTGATTTGTTGTTTTTGTTTGGAGGGGCATTATATTAGCAGTAAAAAAAAGATTGTGAATTCAACTAAAATTTCATATTTGCAACTAGTGTGTGTAATTCTGAACAAGCATGTATATTCTAAGGATTATTTAGGAACTAAGGCTGGCAAATGTATTGAATCTTGAGTTAAGATTTTAATCCATTAATATATTTTCCAGATATATGCACGTTAAATGTAGTTCGAATAACTTTTCACTTCCATAAATGATGAAAACCAGTGGTGTATTCATTATTGGGAATTTATATGATGAACACAAGAATGGGAATTGAGACCAAATGTGGCCAGCAGTGTGAAATAGAGGAGAAAAAAGATTGTGGCTTTCATATAAAATAGATTTTGTCTTGCTCAGTGTATCTCAAAACAGAGGAAAACTTCTTCTTTTGGGGTTCCCTTCAGGGGCTGAGCAATGAATCATCTGCTTTCATCTCACCCTCTCTTCTTCCTCTTCCGTTGTTACACCAACCACCTCCAGGTCCTCCATCACTCATCCCTCTTTTCCTCCTGCCACACTTGGTACAATTCAATCACTATCTCTCCTCAGCACATGTCCAAACCATTTCAATTGTGTCCTCAATAGCTGTACATCTAACATGGTCATCCTCACATGTCTCTCATATTGGTTTTAAATGTTGGAAAAGTAATGACACAAAAAAATGCAAATACTGCAGCTTCAAGCAGAATCAAAGTCCCTCAACTGGAAAGTTTTGCTCCAAGTTTATTCAGAAAACTATCTATCTATCCTCCATTTTCAATTAAATTCAATAAGCATGCTTTGCCAATATGTTGCTTTGCTTCTATCACAATGATGAAACATGGCACGACTGTGACATGGGAGACGTTTAAGATACACAAGGCTTCCTGTGGTATTCATAATAATGACATATCAAATTATCTTCAGTTTCCCCATCTGACATGTTTTTTCCCCCTCTA
Organism: Blennius ocellaris; assembly: GCF_963422515.1. Taxonomy (NCBI): domain Eukaryota; kingdom Metazoa; phylum Chordata; class Actinopteri; order Blenniiformes; family Blenniidae; genus Blennius; species Blennius ocellaris. The sequence continues at coordinate 10,963,992 of NC_137653.1, read as the reverse complement.
ATTTCCTATTTGCATCATGACTCAAGGACACTTGGTTGTGTAACTGTTTGCACTTACAGCTCACAGTGAGATATCCCTGGTTTGAGTCGGGTCTTCAGGTGGATTTTAATGTAGTTTGTATGTGTATGCATATCCAATAATATGGATTTGAGGTTAACTGAATAGTTTATGTGACTGCACATATGAATGTCAATGTGTCGGGTTTCTGGTTAGTATCATGAGTAAGATTACTATATCTTTACATTTACATTGTTATGGTGTTTTTTTTCTCTGTATTTTCTAGATATTCATTCCATTAGAAATTCACACAAATCTTTGTTATAAGCTGATTTGTTTGATAATGACAATAAAATAATGATAGTGACAGTGAAATGTTTCCATTAAAATTAAGAAAAATGTGTCTTGCTGTTGTTTGTGCAGAGAAAAAAAAAGCTCTCCTCCACGTTCTTCAATTTTAACAGCAAAACACTAAAAGAACAGAGATAAGATGCCCTTTGAAATGTATGAGTGTGTGTAGACCTCTGTTTCTTTATTAAATTAATAAACAACACAAGGCTTTTTTATTCTTTCGCTCTTTTGTCTTCATCAGATGCGGTAGAGCAGTATAAACCGACTCCAACTACAGCAGATATAAATTGAAGTAACTTGGCTGAGCAAAGTGGAGTCAGAAGACACCCTCTGTTCTCATCTGGCTTTGAGTCAGATAGTCAGTCAGGTGGGAATTGCTGTGATAGACTCATCACTGGCAGAAAGGCTCCTTTATTGGCCTTTTCTCTCGCTCTGTAGCACAGATGGGCTCAATGCTCAGACAAAGCAATTTGAATATCAGCCGGGTGAAGGCCTTTATTTATGTTTCTTGACCCAAATGGTTTTTATACCATCTCCACTGCTGATTGAATTGTTTGTTCAATTCCAGCTGCACAATGATTGATTTGTTCTATACACAATTGGAAAAATAGTTTTTATACATTTTAGATCTGTGATGCACAAACACGCAAATATATATATATATATATGTTTTTTTCAGACGATTTCTGTCTGTCAAGCCTCTGTGTGCAATACACATCATATCAAAGATAATAACACTGTATCAATTAGTAAAAAAGGAAGCTAAGAACATCCAGTGTGAGTATACTTTACATAAATAGTAAGACACTGTCCTCTAAAAAATGTGTCAGACAGTTGTTAGTAAGGGTCTGTTTCATCAAGCAGCAGCTGTGTTATTAGCAAAGAGGAAATCAGGTGAAATAATGAAGCAGATACTGCATATAAAAACATCTGACTTCACCAGATCAAACAATAGTCAACTTTGATTCTCTGAAGATGAATGTACTCAACAATTTTTTTGCGACAAAGGATAAAGAACACTGCTCCTTTTTTCTGTTCATTTCTTAGTTGATTGCATATTAAACAGTGTTCCCTAACAATGATTTGCAATGTACGTTATACTTCCTACACCAGACTGGTTAACTGCCTTAATAGAAATAGATTTTTTATTCATTTCAATAATTGCAAAATCATTTCTATATGTTTATTTCTGTTATTCACAATGTCTAATTCAGATTTTATAAGGTGTCTTTTCTCGCAAACCTTGACATTGTCATCGGCAATGTTCTGATTATTGCACATCTTCGCCAACACTCCTATTTTCAGATGGTTTGACATTTTGTCAGACACCAGCAGTTTGTAAATCTTCACCCTCTGTAGGACAGTCCTTGACAGGCTCATTTCCTGGGATTGATTTGAAAGGGAATCCATAATGGTTGGAGGAACTTTTCTTGAAACTCCTGAGACATGCTAAAAATAAGAATCAATTTCAAGTGCCGCTGTCACCACATGTCGCATAAAGAATAATCCCACTGACACTGAAATTCTGTGACTTTTTTGTCAGATTTCTACACACCACTGGGTTTACGTTTGGTGCAGAGAGAAAGAAAGAAAAATGGAGAGCAAGAGAGAGAGAATGGTGAATAACGAACCAAGTGCAGGCATTTTGAACAGCGTACTTTTAAGTAGGAGTAATATATGCACATGCTCTCCGGCGTACAGTGCCGGGGGATGCTTCAGTTGCCAGGCAACAAGGTGGTGTCCTAGAAAAAAAAGAAAGTTCTGAGGCTGTCATAAACAGACTTGAGTGTTAAACATGCTCACTATTGATCACAGTTAATGGTTGCACTTTACCCGTCAACAGATCTTTTCTTTCCCTTTCTTTTTCTATTTTGAACCTCTCCTGTAGTGACCAGAGTCATGTTTCGTATTATTGATTTTTTTTTTTGTTATTGAACTTTTCTTCATCGACTGAACTTCATGCGAGCTTCATACTCCATACAGTCTTAGTCATCACCTCTGCTTTCATGGAGGAAAGACATGTGGAAAGTGGAGCTACTTTAAGCTCTGTATTCAAAATTATATTTTAATAAAAACTGAATATCAGCAGCAGGATGTTCATGTGGGAAAGGAAACTCGTGTCCCTCTGTCCCAGAAACAATGGACACAAAAATAAACCAGAAGAAGTAAATAGAAGAAATATATCAGACTGAAAATGAGAAAATGAACAAAATAGAAAACCTGTCCAATTCTCAGTAACACAGGATTACCTTTTGAATACTCCCTTCTGAGGCAGCGACAGAGTGCCCCTCCACGGTTGCATATTAGTGGGCTGTTGGGAAAACAGGATCCAGATCAGTGATCCATGAGCAGTGAGATTTGCACCAACAAAAGTCTTCTTGAAGTCTTGCTCCCCGAGCAGGGCACTCCTGTACCCATATCTGAGGCACAAAGTCCAAATGAAGATGAAAAGGAAACAAAAGCAGCAACAATATTTTCTTTCATTATCACAGATGCCATCAGGACAGTGTCTCGGGCAGCCCAATTTGCCAAATACGTTTCAGACGAGGCAGGTAGATAAGATCGACTGATGGTCCACAAGAGTGGCACTCAGAGGTTGGCGTTCCCCCACTGAGATGTACAGCTACAGTCACAGATGGAGCTGCAAATAAAATCAGCTTAATCAAAGTCACATTGCTGGGTGGTTCATATTTTTGGAGAAACATGGTAATTGTGTTTTAACAATGCATCTGTTCACATTAGGGAGAACCTTCGTCACTGAAATTAAAGTATTTCCTGTCACTGGCTATTTTTGGCATATGAATCAACTTCTACTCCAGGTTATACCAATAAAAGATACACCTGATGATGCTTCTTACCTTTAAGAGTGTTGTATTGTTTATCTGTAAACAGCAGTTGGCTGTATAAAGTGGTTCTTCAATGCATCAACAAGGAATTGCATCTTGGGAGCCTGTTTGTATTCATGAATGTTGAATAAAAATAGCAATCAAATGATACCTTCTAGATAAAAATGGCGCAGTCCTTCAGCTCTTATCGTGGGTCAGATAATCACCTGGCTGGAGGTCACCTCATATCCACTCTGATCTGCACTGTCTGGAGGCACAGCAACACTCCTGCAGAGACTGACAGTCAAACACGTTCATGAGACTGTGTGTCATATCTTGTCATTCTGTTATTATCATGATTTATATGCCTTGTTTTTATACTTCTATCCTTCCAAGACTGAACTTTGTCTTCTCATCTTTGCAGAAATTGACGAAGATCGTCTCCCAAACCAGCTGTACAAGGTAATCTAATTTATTCCTAATGACATTTTTTTTTTAAAGTGAATTATAGAAATGCAGTTATGTTGACTCTGCTTTCTTTCTTTCTAAATGAGACATATATCTATCAAAGCTGTATCTTCTCTCTTAATGTTATGCTGATATTTTACAGGCAGCTTTGTTGAACTCTCCTCGACAACGACGGAAAGGACAAAAAGGAACGCCTACAATGAAAGGTGGAGGCTATTATTATATAATAAGTCTTCTCAACAACTCTTCTAAAAGTGTATTGCTGACAGCTAATGCTTCAGATCATACCTTTGGCCCTGATTAAAAACAGTAGGAGTTATATTTTTCGGTTTTATTGCTGATACATATCCTGTACCTACATCACTCATTTGTGCAGGACACAAATGTACCAATTACTTGCACAAAAAGTGAATTATATATACCATTAAAGGTGTACTGTCCTAGTTAGGGACACTTTTGAAGGTGCAGCTGTCTAATAGAACAGAGTACAAGTACTGTGTGTTGTATTATCGAAATAAAATGAGAAACATGTTATCTTTTGGAAGAAAGGCATCGAAATACAAATTCACATGTTGTAGTTAGTGTTTACTTATGACTTATAAGTAACTTTAACTGAATATACCTATATTTTCATTTTTTAAATAGTGTCTATATGCTTGGAAAATGGAAAATATATAAATAACAAAAGGCTCTGCTGCTACAACAATCAAACAAGTGAGAAGCTTTTCTAATGTTGCTAAAATTGAGTAACAGTGACATGGAAAGGACAAATTAACAATTTTGAAATTGGTTTTCAAAATTATTAAAACGTATTGTTTTAAGAGAATGGAAACAAATATCCACAACTGATATTACATTAGCATGTCCATGTACCCTGTTTCAGGAGGGTTTTTTTTTTTTTAGCTGATTTCTGTTAAGTTTTCTCTCCATATGTTGGGATTTATTTTTTAATGAATTAATTATTTATTACCACAGCATTGTATGATCATATAGTCAACCATTTTATAATTTGGTATAAAGATAACAAACAGACTTTATACACTTTGGACAGGTGTACCATGCATCTATCTTTCTCACTGAAACACAGGAAGAACAAGCAAATTACACATAAAAAAAAGTCTCCAAACCCAACCTGGAATCAAACTGGGGACAATTACATCACATACTTCATCATCTGTTTTTATAACATTCAACTGTGTAATGCATAATGCAGATATTTCTTAGTAGCATTGCAATTTCTTGAAATATCGTTTTGCCAGACTGCAAACACCCAGTTCTTGCTCTCTGGGCTCAACGAGCTTTTCATCCATACAACAACAAGTTGAAGCATTACAATGGCCAAAGATTTAGCTTTTAAACTCCTTTGAACAAAGGATTTCAGATGCTCTTGTGTACCATATGTACTGTATAGTTGGTGTACCGGCTTTGCTGATAAGCGACGTTCTCTCTTCTCTTAATTAAATCATGTGAAAAAATATAAAAATAATATTGCATTACTGAGAAAGCTTTACTCCAATTTTCTAGCAAGAATTTGTTTCCATTTCTCTGTTTGTATATTAGAAATTCTGTCTTCTTGAGATTAAAGTCTTTAGGTTCCTGCAGCACCTAAACAAAACCAGAGGAAAAACAATATTAAGACCTAAGAAGCATACAAGCACTAAATATTTTTAATAGGTGGATTTTGGGACAGCGATGTCATATTGTAACAAGCAAATCATATCTTAAGAGCACAATTCTAATTACATAAAACTGCTGGATGTTCAGCAAATACTTTTTAAGGAAAAAAATGAAACAAAAGAACAAAACTGATGAAAATAATTGGAAATTAAAGCTCTTGAAAGTCTATTTTTCAATCAGTTTTAATGTTAACATGCACTAAAGCTGATGAGTCACTTCTGAGGGGGAAAAAAAAGGAAAACCCATGCAATAATCAGTATTCTCATTTGCCTTTACAAGGGGATTTAAACTAGTAAAGCCACATATGAATGAGGCCAAAGACGGCGATTAAAAAAGTCACATCCCAGCAGTGATGCATCTTCACTTGCCTCCTCACTCCACACAGCGCAGGAAGTTAATTAAATGTCGCTGCGTTATTAAAATCCTTAACTGACAACATGTCATGTGTTGGATTTCATGTTCACTTTCTTTCCTCTTCCTTTCCACATGTATTTCCTGTGTGCTATTCACAGCCTTCTTGTCTCTCACTGGCTGCCTTCATCTCACACCAGTCTTTTTTTGTTGTTGTTGTTTATTGTCCTCTTTCTGCTCCCATCTCCCTGATGATTCGCTGCGTTTTGGTTTTCACTTGAGGTTCGACATTCGTACGCGTTCCTTTCCACTCCAAATTTTCCACCCCATGTTGCCTCTTTCTTCTCATCTAACTTTCTTTCTGTGTCTCTCTCATCTTCACCTCCCTGACTTTGCTTTTAACTTAGTTTTTTATGCCTCCACCTCCCTCCTCCCAGAGCTGCAGTTCCTGGTGGAGCACCACCTGTACAGGCAGCAGCAGGGAGCTGGGGATGAGTGCTCCTCCGAGAGCTGCCTATCGGACCGACCCAGCCCCGACTCCGTTCCCACCGGAGAGGAACTCCCGCATGACGACGAGGCTACGGCCGAGGCCTTTGAGAAACTGCGGTGCCAAATGGAGGGTATGTTAGACCGTTGGAAAAGAAAAAAAAAAAAATATGTGTTGATGTTCTTGCTGCTGCTGACTCAAACTGGAAAATACATAGCAATGTGTGACATTAGCTGCACACACTAGTGAAGTGAAGTCTTGTCTTGACTGTATAATTCTATAGCACTCAGGTCCGGCATACACATGAGGTGAAAACGTTTAGATTTCTGATAGAATAAAGCTTTAATTCATCACTTTGTAGGATTTCTAAGAACATATTTTGTGGAAAAATCTGGTTAAGTACTGAACTTGAAATTATAACTGCAAGTAAAAACTTTGGGGGGATTAAAGACTTACTTGTATGATCCTTCAATAAGAAATAAGACATACATGTTTTGTACCACTGTGGGTTTCATGGCCACTGTAGGTTCTCTTACATGCCTGAAAGTGCAGTGAGGGGAGCAGTATTCAGTTGGTTAGTTGCAGAAACATTTTGCTAAATTATTTACACCAGTAGGTTTGCAACTATACAGTGGGACCGATAATTTAGCCGTTTCCAAAGCTAAAGGTCAGACCTAATACTTGCAATTTAATTGACTCTTTAGTTGAATTCATATAGCACCAACTGCAATATAGTTATCTCAGAGCGCAAAACATTTCAGTAAAATAGAAATGCACAATGAATGCCTAAATGAACAAGGAAACCTGGGCATTAATACTGCAATAAAACTCGCGTTTAGGAGGAAAAGAGCAGAAAAAGATTGAATGGTAACCCCTGACTGCCTCAATCGGTGGGGTTATAAAAAAGACTGAACAGGTTTTATTTTCTTTTATTCTTTGATTGAAATTCTGTTTTTCTCTTTTGCACTTTTGCCTCACAGGGAGAATATCCCTGGTTTGAGTCCACGAGTGAGGCCTTTTGGTGCAGAGTTAACATGTTTCCCCTGTGTGTGGAAATTCCTTCCACAGTCCAAAACAACATACAATTGAGGCTGATTGGTAATGAGGTGAAAAGATGACAAATAAACAATAGATACTATTGTTAATTACATTGTTTATCAATTCCTGCAACTAACTGATTCCAGTTCACAACAGAACCAACAACAAACCAATCAAATCTTCAACAGAGACCACACAAACACACCTGTGTGTACTTAGAGCCAAATAGTCATTCTCTTTGACTTCTCTGAGCTTTTTTCACCTCCTAAGTTTTATTCAACTGCGGGGAGTATCCGATGCTCTGTCGTTCTGCATGTTCTTCCTATACATACCAAAGTCCAAAACAGGCATTTGAGTTTATGTGACTATCAATAATAGACTGGTTATTTGTCCATTGCTTTTCCATAGTCACTCCTTACAAAATGTAGGTTAAATGAAGTGCTACAGAATCTAGATGGATAGATAGTAAATCGTCTTTAGACAAACACTCTCAGCATTCAAAGGAAAATGTCTCTGGTCAAAATACCAACAGCATGGAATGGGATGCCCTCGTTATAAACTGGGAAGGCTTGCTCAAGACGATAATAATATTTTTGTAACCGGGTATTTTTTAAACTCAATTTCTGCATTCAGTCTAGATGTGATTCTACAACTAAAAAAGTCAAACTCAAAATATCAGTAGCATTATATGGAAAGCAAAGCAGCAGGAAATCAGAGACTTGTGTTTAATTATAGTACTTGATTAAATGTACTTGGGTGGCTTCCACTTTTTGCGTCCAGTTAATGTGGCCCATTCAGAGGCAGGAAGCATATAAAGACCATAATTAATGCAGGAGAAGCAGGGCCAAAATGAAGTGATGCCAAAACATGTTCAGGGCAGGAAAAGGGGGCAGAGAAATAATGAATGCATGAACACAAGAGACTCTGCACGTGATGGAGTGAAGAAAAGTTGGGAGACATGCAATGGGGTTACTGATCGTGACAGATTGATGGTGTCCTATAAGGAAGCAGAAGATATGCACAGATCACATACATCTTATTAACAAGTAAGAAAAAGTCATTAAGTTATCGGTTGTTATAGGAGGCCATAACACACCCACACTAACGGTTGACATTTAAGGTGTTCGTACGCCTGTGTTGCCCAAGGACATTTGAACATGAGGAGGTGTGGTTCAAAACAACAATTATGGGATTGGAAGACAATCTGCTGCATGTGAGCTACAATTGGCTCAGCTGGTATGCGGATTAGGCAAGTCTTTGTGAAAAATAAGCTCCTCCTCACTTAACCAAAAATGGCATTGATCTGTTCATCAATATTCTTTGTCAAGCATCAAAGAGAAAGACAGTATTTCCTAAAAGGTCAACCCACTCCTTTAATGAAAAAACACTTATATGGTCAAAGTGCCACCCTGGCACATACAGTGCCAAGTACTTTCACTGAGAAAAAACAACAACAAAAAAAACAGGTCAGCTTTTCAGCTCAGGCGGAGTAATTCCCTGATGGAGAGAGGGTCACAGTATAGTACATATTGTACACACTTCAGTAATTGGACAGGGCTAATGCATGATGAGTGGACAGGGCTATTTTTTGTTAGTTTTTTCTGAAACAATAACAATAATGCCACAGTGACAAGATAAAAGTCTAACCCACTGGCTGGCAGATGTTTTTGTTGTGTGTTCTTTAGTCAAAGCCGACAGGAAGATCATGCTCGTGTTGGCGTGTACAACCAATAGAAGAGGTGCAATTTAAGTTTTAATCCAAATAAAAATGATCCAAGTGGAAGCTTGGGAAAACAAATCAATGACCATTAACAGCAGTCTGTTCGAGTATAGCTTCACTCAAACATTAGGTCCTTAAAAGTCAGCATGAGTAAATAGCAGGCAATCGTAAATGTCATTTGGCATTGATTGATGTGTTGGTAAGGACTGGTTCTGTGCACTGGCAGCCTTTAAGGGAACACATTGGCGCTTCATCAGCACCACTGTATGGTGAAGTGCACTGCTGTGTTTTTGTCAGGACAGTTTTCTCTGTGGTTGCCTTCTCCTTTGTCTCATCCTTTCTTTGTAAACCCCGCAGAGTTCTCCAGAGAGAGTCTATTAGATGCCGGAGGTGGACTGGAGTGTCCCCTCTCCAAGGAGAAAGAAGCTTGTTCCAGCGTTGCCAGTGCGGCAGATCCCTCATCGCAACAAAACAACGCACAAGCGGGTAAGAAACACACAGAGGAGCTATTGCTCTGAAACCCACTCTCACACGTCCCCTTTCGTGGACTCTTTTTCTCCCCCATGGGACTCTTCAGCTTTCGTTCACCAGGCAGGGTTTATTTAGGCATGTTAAACAGTTCAACAGGCTTGGCTTGTTGTCATGTAATCATGGCTTGTCACCAATCATCTGCGGGGTGGCTTTGATCTTTACTTCAGAGAGAGCCGCCATGGCTGAAATACCCCAGAAAGCAGCTATGCCGACGTGGGAAAATGAGTTTGCTGGCTGGTGAGGCTGTGGTGTTGTTGCTGTTTTTCTCTCAACATCTGATACTCATGGAACTTCATGGCTTGCTATCAATCTCCATTAAGGACTGTGGTGTTTGACTGACTAGTACAAGTTGTCGCAGACAAATACTATAAGCATGTCCTCACGCATAGTTTTTCTCTCCCATGTCATTCAAATATTATTATTTTTTTCAGACAATCAAATGTTGGCAGAATTTGTCAGGCTACTACAATGTTTTGTTGCGTTTCAGTCGTCAAAATGACCCAAAGATTAAATACTCTAAAATAAATGTTCTTGCTGTGCATTAAAATCCTAGGCTGGCCTCACTGCTCTCCCACTGTCTCACAGTCTTTTTTGTCGCCTTCTATATTTTACAGACACAAAAGTGGCAGCATGCAGCACGAGTCAGCTGCCAGAAGAGAAGACAAAGAAGTGCAGCCTCGAGAAGAAGAAGTAGAAACGTCCTCTGCACAACACAATGCTGCTCAGTCTGCTCACTCAGCCAGTGACAGAAGATTGTGTCTGCAGATCAGATCCACTTTTCAGAAACATCAGGGCGTCTAAACTCTGCAGCCAGGCCTTAGTTACCACCTCCACAACAAGAATCTAAGTTTCCACTTTTATTTTGTGTCATATATTGTCAAGAATTATTTATTTTCCCCCCTGCAATGAACTCTATCTTGCCTTCTGTATTTATGAAACACACTGAAACTTTAGACTTGGTAGAAATACACTTTTTCAGCACACAATCATGATCAACCACCACAAATGACATGCTCAATGATCCTTTTTAATGTCGAATGTCAACAAATTGGCAATTCTTTCAAACAATTTTTATCATGTCTGTCATGACTTCAGTGATCATTGTTCCATCTGGAAGCAATAAAATCTGAAAGTCTGTACCTCGTAATAAAACTGGAGCCAAATCCATCATTTTAAAAACCCTGCGCAAAGCTCCAGGAGGAAGATGCTGCATTTAGTTTGAAACAGTTTACATCAACGGATTAAAAAAAAAAAAATCTTAACACCATTGGTTTGGGTGTTTATGGATATATTGCTGTTCTATTTTTTGCTGCAGCAATTATTTATCTAAACTTATCTATCGGGTTTATCTAAAAACAAAAAAAGTTAAACATTGTTTTCTGATTCCATAAAAAAAATGGTGATGTTTTCAAACTGTGTCCACACAGAGATGATTTTGGCCAAGTTTCCTGTTTCGGCTGTAATTTAGGGAAGCTGGTATTTGCACAGAGGTTGTAATGGCTCATGTTTACAGTGAAGTGTATTTTTGTGCAAGCAAGTCTATTTTTCCTGCATTTTACATTTGAGGCTATTTTGAATGAATGGATGGATGTTCAAAAAGAAAAGCACTCCACACTGTGCCTGAAAGCCTCCTGTGTGACAGATGGAGGACAGCTCACATGCTGCTCAGGACGTCTGTGCGGACACAGTGTGATCGTCTGATGTCTATGAGGGATAGTTCAACCATTTTCATTACCGTTTACACATGAAATAATGAATAAGGAATCAAGAAAGCTTTCAGATTAATATGATAATTGCAGCCATAACAGCATATTCATCTGCTCGAGAAGTATCAGTATCATCACTATGTTAAAGACAAAATTTAACAACAAATCACAGCTCTCAGCTTTATCTGCAGTCTTTTGTGTTTCATCTTATTTATGCAGATTAATTAAGAAATTACAAGATTTAAATATTTTTTATAATTTAAATAAAACATGACAAAATAACAATCTGAAGACAAAATGTCTCAATTTGCCAAAGAAATTAATTTGCACCATACACATTTGGCTGATTTTGACAAGAGATGTACTTTTCTTAATTCAGGATTCTCAACCCAATGTAACTCTGGGGGACACACAACCTAAATGCAGGAAAATGTGGATGATCATATATTCTACTTTAACATTGTGCATCCCTTCTTTTATATATTAGAATAGCCTTAAAAAGTGTGACTGGGTTAGCCTGTAACTTGGTCGTTATTGAATTTTAATACTTTTATTATTATTATTATTATTATTATTATTATTATTATTGGTGGTGAGGAAGAGGAGGGCATGGTGATACTAACTTCAGCTGGTGTCTACAAAACTACCCGTCCTCTACCTCAGTTATTTTCAAACAATACTGATAATTGGAGAACTATGGAAAAAAATCACATCAGCAGATATTCCCATCTGGATGCATTATCACCAGCCAGCTGTGTCACTAATAATTGTCTTGTAATGTATAATGTTTAATCCATTCAGGTTTACAACAATTTACAGCAGATTAACTGAGGATTCAGCTGTGAGACAATAAACAGCATATGAACATACCTGAACATACCGTGAGCCTGTTCAAATGCACTTTTGGTTGCTTTTTCAAGACAGGTTACCAAATTCTTAAGGCTTAAAAAACCCCTGAGGACAATGAACTTCAAAAAGGATGCCTACACAGATAATAACGTTGAATTAAGTTATATCCTATTTTCACTTTTAAATATGAGATGTTAACTAGGTAACTAGCAGGGTAACTAGTAAATAATGCCTCTCTAATTCACAGAAGAGATGTATGTTGTCTATTAATGTACTGATAACAGACATGTACCACTCAAATTGTCGCTTTAACAGTTGAAAGGCAGGGCACATTACATCAGATTGTGTCCACAAAAAAATTGCATATTTTGGATTAACAATGAAAAACTCAACTCCAGTGAGTAAACAGCACCCTCGTTTTTGACACATGAATGCTTCTCGAGGATTTTTATTCTGGACATGAGACACTTTTTTAATTAATTAATTTATTTAGCATGGCACTGAATGTACAGTGGCAGTCTGTGGAGGCCTGAGGGATTTTACTGTATTGTTCTTTGTACAGGATTGACGTTAAAAAGCAATTGTAAACACTGGACACAAATTGTAATTGCTGCATTCTATTTTCATTCCAATTTTATAGATGACAAGCAAAAAAAACATAAAGTCATAAACACATTGTTTGTCATCAAATCACTGAAGTGGCTTTATCATGTAGATTTTGTGAAGAATCCTTGTCATTACTTCACACTCGACATCAGGAAATGACAGAACAAAACAAAAACGAAAGCCACCCGAGTGTTTGATCTCTCTGAAGCAGATTATTCAACCACAGCATGAGAAGCTCTTTCCCAACAAACAACACTTTATCCCCAGCAAACAAGAAAGACAGTGAGACATTCCTGTGTAGTCTTTTGTTTATTTTCTCCTGTATTGTATTTATGAACCATGTAATGTTCTGTTTTTAATGGTAATGATGTACTTTATATGGTTTAAAATCTTCAGAGTTCCCATTCTAGTTTTATTTGAATTGAAACGATTACATCTGTAATTTAAATTTGTTTGATACAATAAAATGTTTAAATTGGTGATTGCTTTCCATGCCTGTTTTCACTCCCACACTCTTATACATTTTGGAAACTTACTCTGTAACTTGCTGAGTGATGATCAGTGTTGGCATCAAAGGGCCTTGATGACACCAGAATATGCCTATTGCTAGTAATGAGTGGGGTTAGAAAAAACAAACAAACAAAAAAAAACAACAACGTTGAGGTCTGCTCAGGGAAAGTCTCTGTAAGCTTCAAGCTTCAAGTTAAATTGTACCACATACAGTTGATTTTGACTATACCCTAAAAATAGAAACTCTACTATTAAATAATTCAATGCACTCTGAGGCAAGGGCATAAAAATTCATAAATCTTTCATAAACAAGACGGGATATCACAAATGCATTTTGTAACACTGCAGCAATTTAAGCTGCACGTCATATCTTTACAGACACTTGAGGTCTGTGTGAGATTGATGACCTGTTTCACAAATGCTGCTTGTCAATCACAATCTTGATGTCTGTCTGCATGATCCCCTGTTGATAAATGTGCCACCATTTGATGCTTACTGAACATGACAGAGAAACAATGACATAAAAAAGGAAAAGCCCCCATATCATGCAAAAATAGGTTATTGTTACCAAAATCTGGTGGTATATTACAGAGTTTTTAAACTGGGTGGAGTCGCAAATCATGTATACTTTCATAGAGGCAACAAAGCTGTCTTTCGTTGGTGTGTATTTATCATTTTCCCACCTTCAGCCTGACACAAAATAAGAGGAACGGATTTTTCACCTTCTGTCAGATGATTAATAAAGCTGAAATGCAACCTCGAGTCATTTAACTGACAGGTGATACAACAACAAACTGGAGCTGGCAGCTGAGTGCGCATGGAAAACCCTCGGGGAAGTTTTGTCTTTGCTGTGTAGCCCCTCCTGCTGGGAAAGTTTTGAATTCAAACCACCTAACTAAATTAGTAATAATAATAATAAAAAAAACACCTTTTAAAATAAAAATGTTCTGTTGAAGCATATGATGGTATGTTGAAGCTGGTGCAGGTGCACAATCTGACAGACTTTAAATTGTGTCAAAGGAAAGGTATATGTGTGAAGGTTTAAACCGTCTAATAATATTAATAATAAGAATGTTGGCTCCGCCAAATTAAAAATTTAGAAACCCATTTCCACTTGGGGCAAGAAAAGGATGAACTGTTCAAGAAGGAGGTGCAGCTTCGTGAACGGAAGAGAACAAGACGAAAACAGAAAACAATGTAAGTGAGTAAAACCAATGTGCATCTGATCATTTTGCTCATATTCTGGCCCTGGAAGTATTTATTTGTTGTCATTATGTTGGTTAAAAATACAACCTGCGAGGAATGTGGGTGCATCACTCTGTGTCGTGTGATGAAAAAGGAATGTACCATCTGTCGAAAGGCCATCGAGCCTGAGACCCAATGCCTGGCGATAGACAATTGGGTCGACGGCATGTTGGAGAACCGAGGTCTCGATGTTGACGCCCATAATTAACCTAGATTTGTTTACTTCCGGTTTTTTTTTTTTTTTACTCCCTTACCGGAGAAGCCTCATGTGCAGCGTCTGTGACTCCAGAGCAGCACAATACAGAGTGTATTAATATTCAGGCAGAAAGTTTCACTTTAAAAGGTTTCCTGATGGCGGATTGAGAAAGTGAAAGTCATCAGCTTTAATTTGAAAAGCTGAATTTTACGATCACAGAAGAAATTCTGCTGCAAAACAACAGGTTGCCCTGTTGACTGACCAGGAGACACCAAACTGCTAAAACTGGAGGAAATACTGGTAAAATATTAATTTATCCTCTTTCTCTCTTTCCCTGTCTCTCCTCTATACTGTGCGTGTGTGTGTGTGTGCGTGTGTGTGTGTGTGTGTGTGTGTGTGTGTGTGTGTGTGTGTGTGTGTGTGCGCGCGCGCGCGCGCTCTTGCTCTCTCTCTCTCTCTCTCTCCCTCTCCCAATGGGTGTTGTTCTCTCTCTGTCTCGTGTGTGGTTTATTTATTTATTTATTTAATTTATTTTTATGTCTAGTTATCTTCCATATCCCAAATAAATGCTCATGTTGTTCAGTGGTGACTGTAGTTTACCTGTATTTTGCAAGTATTAGGGCCTGTATTGGACAGGCACCCACTCCAGGGGGGACATTTCCTTCTGCCCCTTGTGCTTGGCTCCGTCCTTCACGTATGCATGGGTAGCAGATTGTTTTCATTGATCTATCAATACATTTACTTTATGATTTAATCTTGCCTTTGGTCACAGGGTGCTCGAGCTAGTACCTGCTGACTAAGAGCTAAGGCAAGTTACACCTTAGAAAAGGTCAAACAGGGATGTTTTTGCTGTGAAGGAACATTGCTAAACATCAAACCAGTAAGCCACCGTGCAATACATTTTAAGTATATTTGCCTGTTTTTCAATATTGTAAAGAATGTATCTTTTTTTGTTTGTGGATTTTCTTTCATAACAAAATCATAACGTATAGTTTTGTTTGATGTTGGCCATGTATGCTCCAAACAAGGGCATTTCTTTTGACTCAATAATCACAGAGAATTGTTTTTTTTTTTTTAACTCCAGTTAAGTTTGTCCTTTGAATGTATTTTTCCCCCCACTGGGTTCTCTCTGAAGTACTCCTGAGAGCAACATTGTTTATTATGACATTCATGGTTTTTAGAATGGGCCAAAGGGTGTGCTTTAACCTATTTCTGAGTTTTGAGATCAAATGATGCAATACAAGAAGCTGCAGCTCAACCATATTGTAAAAGAACAAGACAGTTTGAGAAAAGAAAAAAGGCAGATTTCACACTGAACCCACACAAGTGACTTCTTTAGCATTTTAATGCAAGGTTAAAAGAATGGTGTACAGTTCAAACTACAAAAGTGTTTTGGTGTCAAATTAAATAATGACATGTACTAAACCACCTGACATGACCAGCATGTGCACTTTACATTTAAATTATGGCAGTATAGTACACTTGGAATAAGACATGAGGACATTTCTGTTATTATGCTACATCTTACCTTGGGAAGATGATCTCAATCCTAAACCACCCCTCCTCACTAAACCCTCCTCCAAACATTATATAAGCAGGAATTGTTACAAAAATCTCAGTTAACCTTTGCAGATATCCTAGAAAACAAGCAAGTATTACGAATGAACCTCCCGTCTACTGCTTTGCGTTGGGTGTGGGGTCTTGCGGGGATTTTTCTGATGGGGCGTCTTGCCGGGATGTCTGTTCTCTTGTCACACTGGGCTCTGAAAATCCTGGAGGATATAAAAGATTAGATTGAAAAGAATCAGGGGGAGAAAATTTTAAGTTGAATTAAAAACAATATCTGGAGCTGTTAATCTCAACATGAGATCACTGTAAAATGAAATTATATACCAAATCAAATAAAGATGACTGAGCGCAGTCATGGTGCAAAATGTCTGCCAAATGAGTCACAGATGCTGAAACGAGATCTTTCAATCTGTTTTAGTCAATGTTATCAATCTCTTCATGGATCATTTCATGACCAAATGGAAAGAATGATGCAGATAGTTTAATCAAACATGTTTGTTATATTTGTTAAAACTGTGTTAAAATGTGCAATTTTTTTTTTTTTATCCAATAATAAAATCTTCAATTGATTTGAAAGTCAACATACCATTGGAGCCACTTTCCTTCCATTTCAGCTTGTTGTCTTCGGTGTGTCTCGTCCACGTGGAGCGGAAACTCACCAGCTCAGCTGTGATGTGAGCGAGGCTCCACTGCAGACCTCTGGAGCTCTCCTTCCAAAGATTACTGTGGAGAAATGACCAGCGCCGTCAAACAAACACTCCTCAAACTTAATGGTTCCCACATTAAACATCCTCATGACATTTGTGCTCAATTTAGATAAAAAGGATATGTTTTAGGGCACTCACCCAAAATACTTTAGAATTCAAAATATCAATCCAGATCGTTAACAACAAATGTTACAAGTATTTTTGACAATAAAGTCCATATATTTGACATTCTTTTTGTTCGATTTTTAAATAATGAGATTTGTTGGAAATCAGTGAACATGTTTTTGATTATTTTCAGCATGAGGTAAATCAAGATACGTGAATACTTTTTTCCCCAAAACTGTCAATTTTATATGATTGTTATCAATTTAAAATAATTAATTTGTAGTCCTATCATGCATCATATTTAGTGCTGATCAACAAATGTAAGTGTGCCTTAACCATGGTGCAATATGTGATGAAAGAGGGGTAATCATGGTAAAAGCCAAATAAGTAAAAAGTAATAATGATATGTATTTCATGTAAATTAAAACATTAAGATATGATGAAGAATATTAATGAATATGAATGTAAAGAGATCAGTTAAAGGATGTGTGAATATGCCTATACCTGTGTCTGTTGCAGGGATCTGGTGGACCTGGGTTCTCCTCCACCAAAGGAATAACAATCTTTTCTGCCATGTCCGTCAGCAGAGAAAAGGTAGGATACACTATGAAGTCTATAAAACCTGAAAAGAGAGAAGAAACGTCACTCCATCAGCATGTGAAAATATTTTGTTACTGAATGACAAGAGGGTTAGATATAAATAGACCTAAACAATGCAATGAAATGTTAAAAATGTGTACAAAAAGATTTACTTTGACAAACAAAATGAAAATAAAAATAGGTAAAATGAGTAAGAATGATGCAAATGTGAAATGCCATCTAAAACACCATCTAGATATGTACAATGTGTAAAAAAAACAACAACAAAAAAAACAAGGACTGAAAACTTTCACATGAAAATAACATAACAGGATGTGAAATCAGAATGCCTGAAAATGAAATAGTATTTTTTTTGTATCGTACCAATCTGGGACTCAGCTACCAGGGTGCTCTTCCGATCACACAGTGGAGAAAAGGGCAGGCCAAGCTCCGCCTCTCTATCACCCTCACAAAGATTGAAAAAGAAAGACACATTATTTAAGGGCATCCCACGCATCAACTGGGAAGATAAAAACAACAACCTTTTAGATGTTATTCAACTTCAGAACCAGAGTGAAGAACCAGCTGAGTTATTTACATTAGTCTAAGAATATTGCCGAGTGGTTTTTTTTAGTTTTAACAAAATAAACTGAATTTTTTTTCACCCTTCTTCTATTTTTTCTTCAAGTCCAAGTGGTGGAAAAAAAGAGATATGAAAAAAAATGCTCAAACATCGACCACTGAAGATCGTTACTTGCTTACAACGTGACTGGGTTTCCTTCTAAATACAATTATACCATAAAGACGTTGTAGGATTGTGATTCCTAATAGACATACATTGTTTATATATAATCAGACAGATTCACATGGTTGTATTTTGTTTTCTTTTTTAAGATAAGTGAGTGTCTATTGACATTTCAACTTAAACTTATTACACAAAAGAACACAGAAGATTAAGTAATTAGGTCCAGTCGAAGTAATAAGCTGTAAAATAGATTGTACATTAATTTTCGCAAAAATGAATCCTCACCCACTACAGATTGATTAAAGGTAAAAAAAAAAAAAATTATCATAGCTTACTCAGTCGGTAGGTTTTTGTGACGGTGAAATAAAAGTAACCTGATTGCAACAACATGAAATAGTTTCCTCCATATCTGCCTCAACTCTGGATGTTTCTTAGATTAAATGCTTTGTCTAAATCCGAAGTTATATGGCCTGGTTGGCCTTTGACTGCCAAAGTAACATTCGACTCTTCAAAGAAACCTTCCCTTTCTGACTGTCTCCGTTTCATACCTCAGGGATTATTTATGTGGTTTGGACGTAAAAGCCCTCTTTGAAGGTTTCTCACTCTCACTTTCCAACTCCAATAAGCAATTTACATAAACGTGGAGTAGATCTTTGGCATCCATCCTCCTGACCCATCAATCACACTGAAATAACACCAGATCAAACCAGTCAGATATGAATTAGGAGTTGTTACTACAGGACTAGCAGAGAACATGTCTGCGAGGCACACTTCAGTTTTTATTTTCTGCTAAATATAACTACAGATGATTTTTTTTTAATGCAAGAAAAAACTTCCTGACCTGCTGAATTGTAAAACTATGAATTTAGACCTTTACATTGATACAGTCTTTTTGCATTTGGTTGCCCATTAATCACAGATATGACGCATAAAAGGACTGTTAAATGACAACTGTCTAGTCTTTACTTCTGTCCAATAATCGTATACCTCTAAAACCACAGTTTTATACTTCTGCCCCCGTTTTGTGCTCCTGTACAAAAGTCTATCTCATGATTTGACCATACTACCTTCCTGCAAGCTATAATGTTCTTCTACCTGACAGAGTTTTATGCTTCTGCCTCACAACCCTATGCTTCTAACCCCATTATCTGGTGTTTCTGCCCCACGATCACATGCTTCAGTCGACCCACTGTTTTACAATTCTGTCCGCTATAATGTGCTTCTGCTCCAATGTCAAATGCTTGTGCTCCACTTTTGCAGGGTCCGGAACAACTGTCTTTTGGTTCTGTCACACTATAATGTGCTTTTACCACACCATCTTATGCTTTTAACCAACTGTGTGGTGCTTCTGCCACACAATCTTGTGTCTCAGCCTCTCTATATCATACATACATCTGACTCACTCAAACTTGTTACTAAACAGAGATGAAATCACAACAGAGTGTCGCCTTCAGGTGGATCAGGGTGCTTACCTGCCTGAAAAATTCCTCCATCAGAGCTTTGGTCCAGCGAGAGTGTAGCGCCCAGGGCTTGGATGGATGGCTTATGTCAGCTGTGTGCAGTAAGAGAGACAGGGCTTTGGGCTTGTCAACCCTGTCAGAGAGAGCACAGTGCATTTGATTTGGTTGATATTTTTTATTGTTGTGCGGTATCTGAAAAGTAGGTTTCACACCAGCCTGTCCAACACTAATATAGCCCTGTGTGTGTGTGTGTGTGTGTGTGTGTGTGTGTGTGTGTGTGTGTGTGTGTGTGTGTGTGTGTGTGTGTGTGTGTGTGTGTGTGTGTGTGTGTGTGTGTGTGTGTGTGTGTGTGTGTGTGTGTGTGTGTGTGTGTGTGTAAGAGATTTCAATCAGTGGTAAGCATGTGAACATTCATCATGTGACCCCCTTGATCGTGCAAACAGCAGCATAGTCCATTAGCATTACCTTTCTTGTTGTTGGAGGCATGATTTCATCGCTTTGACTTGGAGCAAATGGGAGGACATGTCAGTGGACAGAACCATCTCTATGACAAGCGATCGGAGCTCCCTATAAACACACACATACACAAACACATGTTCACATACACACACATGCAGAGGTTATTGCTTGACCTTGTATGATAAGAAGGAAGTCAGCGGAATAAAAATGTCAGACAGGGAGACTCAATGGGGTTGTAACTTTTTTAGATTTGCTGATAGGTTTTCTTGTTACCATGGTAACGCTGATTGCAAGAAAAGCCCCATTACAGCGATGCTGCATGTGTTTATCTTTGGTGAAATCTGTAGAGCTTTTCCCTGAAAATAATATACATCACACAGTGTCGGTGACATGTTGCACAACAGCCTACATGAACGCAGAAACGGTATATATTTATATCCAATGTAAATGTTTTTTCATCCTAAGCTGCACTAAAGTTCAGACATGAAGGGCTTACACTGTAAAACACATATCTTCTGCCAAATTAGTTTAACATCACAGTCAATATCTATCAAACCTCGCTGGATTTAACTGTTTATCTAACCTCAGCAGCACCACATTTTTATAAAGGAAAAAAATAAGTTTCCTTGAGTTTAGTTATTGTCGTCACATGTGACTCATTCATTGTTCTGCTGCTGGTTTGAGAATGACTCACTAAAAAATGAGGGTAACATGACCTTTCATTGATTCTCCAGAGAAATTTTAGCCGCGTGGGTTGGAGGCCGGGGTCAGTAAGGGGTCTGTAATGTCCCTTTGGTAGGCAATTTATGGCAGGCAGATAATTATCCCCCCATACACCATCAGGATAGGGTTGGATGTCAACACATCCGCTCTTGTTACACTCAAATAAATGCATGAAGTCTCTCGTTGATGTGCGCAAACAACACATCTAAAAGACTCCTCTAAATTGCTGATTGATAAGCATTTGTTGTTATTATTGATGATGTTGTTTGTGTGGCTTGGCATGGATCTGCAGTTGAGCCAGATGATTTGAATCTTTTGAACCAAGTGGAGTTTGCATGTTTTCCTCTGTGGCTGTGTGTGTTTTCTTACACATTGGCTAAATCAGGGCAATGTGTAAATGTAAGTGCTTCTTGTTGTTCTTCCTGCAGAGAATTGGCAGCCAGTCAAGGGTGTAACCCTGCTTTTAAGCCAGCATCAGCAGGGATAAGCTGCAGCTTCACATGACCCTGCATACAAGAATTAAATGTTTGGTCTGCTTGATGCCAGCATTCGTACCATTCATGGGATTACATAAAGCAAAACAAATCTCTTCCATAAAAGACTTAAGTAACCAATCTCTCAAACTCCCCTTATACACCTATTATACATATTAGCAGCAGGATTTATACGGATTTAGCCCAAGAGTGGGTAAATTACTTTCGCACGTGGACTACATGAAATCCAATGCTGCTCAATATGAAAATACCATATGCAGGTAATTGCATCCGACCTGCTCTGTTAGTTTTTGTGTGCTTTGTTTCATAATGAAGATTCACCATAAGCCTCCACAAAGGAATGATGCCCACAAACATCGCTTATAGTCCACAAACTGTAGAAATCACAGATCTGATTTAGTCGAAAAGAATACTGTAGGTACTGCACAGATAATTATGTTTTTTTGTCTTCTTTTGCTGTACAACAACATACGTCCCATATCACTCTATCCTGTAAGATCAGGGTGATTGGTGGGATTTGTCCTATAGCTAACTATAGGCAATAGCAGGGAATACACTGAACAAGTCGCCAATATGTGCACACATTGTAACTACTGTAATACCGTTTTGTCAGCATCATTAGCTATGGTGTGGATTCCAGTATTTGCAAATATCCCACTACTATCAGAAAAGGGTTCAAAAAGTCTTCAAAAAGACCATTTGTATTAATAAAGTTAAAAATGTTCACTTTTATTCTTCAGCAAAGTATAAAAGCTATTTCTATTAACTTTTACTCAAGTAAAAAAAACCTTGAATTGGTAGTTTTACTTTAACCAAAGCCTTTTATTTTCCTTCACTCAAATGAATCATGTGAGTACAGCTAATAAATAATACCCAAACATTTCATTGGTATCAAATATACATACATAAGATAATAATACACATCCACGTTAGATATGTTGTTCGTCTTACATCCACTCTTCTCGTGTCAGATTGATGAAGATGTTCATTTGTTCGTCCTGCAGCAGACGAAATGCGGCACTCAGGTGATGGCTCTCCTGCACAGAACGGTCATTGTAGATCAATGCAAACTCTGACCTGGAAGACAGTGAGCAAGACAGTGAACAGATTGGGACAGACAGAGGACGGAGTCACGAGGTGGCTGTAAAGTAACCACGTGCATGGAAGTGACCTTCAACACAGTGGTCATTCGAGGCGGGATCAGAATAAAAGAGGAGTCCTCTGGGGTCAATCTGTGATCATGAATTTAAATGTGCTTAAGAGAAAAACTGGCGCCATGCGGATTGTAACGAGTCACCACAGCAAGATAATGAACTAATTCCTCAATAAGTGGTCTTTTATCCATTCATTTGCATGGCTGACTTTATTAGATGCACTGGTTAAACGTGCACTGTGAAAACTTTTCCAATTAGTATTTATTTTGAGGCTGCTACCACCCACACAGTGAAACCAAACATTTGAGGAAACACTTGAGAAAATGGCTTCAAACATCAGATGTATTTTTACGTGGCCTTTTGGGAAATGTAAAGTGTTTTTACTCCAAGCAGCTGCAGCTTGAATTCATGTCAGACATAATGGTTTCTTTAGTTTCTTACTGCAAATTTATTTCAGGATGTGGATAATAGTACAATAAGTACTCTTATGGGTTTTTCCAATTTTTATAATTTTTATTGGCCCTGATGAAATACCGGTTTTAGTACTCATTGTAAGAGAATACAGGGTCCTTTCAGAAAACTGCACTTGGCGTGTTGAGATTGTGAGATGTCGAATAAATGAATTATATATTTTTTTCCATTTCAAATATTTCAAACAAAAACTATATAAATAAAAGCTTGATATAAACTCCCACTTTTAAGTTCGTCTTTTCTTTTTCTAAATTGCATTCTCATTTAGATAACCTGAAGAAAAACAATTAACGAGTCAATAAACAAGGTGAAAGTATCTCATAGACGTTGCACACTTCATCCATTGCTTGTACCACCTTGACCTTCCGATCTTGGACACTGTCTCAGCTCCCCTGTCTGTCGTTCACAGTTCCACTTCTCAAATGGAAATACTTAATGTTTTCAAGATTGTGTAGGCACATGGGTATTTGAAATGTAGTTCCATCCGTAATTTATATTACCACCCCCAACCCCCGTTGAAAACCCCCCAAAATAAAACAACTTTTGAATATTCCCTGGCTGTAGGCTATTTGAGGGTGTTGTTATGATTTGTGCTGTTTGAAAATAGTAGTAGTAAATTTAAATACCGGTATGTTTCACTTTAGACATAGTGGATTTGTGTATCTATCTATCTATCTATCTATCTATCTATCTATCTATCTATCTATCTATCTATCTATCTATCTATCTATCTATCTATCTATCTATCTATCTATCTATCTATCTATCTATCTATCTATCTATCTATCTATCTATCTATCTATCTATCTATCTATCTATCTATCTATCTATCTATCTATAGTAGTATATTCTGCGTGTACTATAGAGTAACATACTCTACATGCAGTATGTGCGTTGATAGATGTGTCCACAGTATGTCCGTCCAGGGAGAGAAAGCTTTCAGCTGATATTCGCGACACGCTTAATTGAATTATGACTGCTTCTGCAGATGAAGACACGCTTTATGCCACTACATTACAGTAGTTGCAAGTACTCCGAGAATCATCACGACTGATCCAGTGGAGTTATTTGTGTTGAGTGTAGGCAGCTGTCAGTTTGTGCAGGGCTTCATTTGAAGCTGAGAAACAAAACAGAAACTATTCCTGGATTCACTATTGTTACCAAACTGAATGTACGTCTGTGGAGATATTACATCATTTTTTTTCAAATTAGGTAAAGATGTATAAACATGATTACAAGTAATCAATCATTCTAAAATAGCTCAAAAGTTATATTTATAGTGAAATGTTTGGATGTGTAGAATTTCCACAAATGAAAACAGTGCTTCAGGGTGGTCTGAAATGTTATTATGTTGATTTATTATTATTAATTATTATTATTATTATTATTATTATTATTATTATTGTTATTGTTATTGTTATTGTTATTTGCACTTGAACTGACCATAAAGGATTAAACTGTAAAACTCTGACTTTCTCAAAGCAATCAGTTTATTTATTGTCGTAAAAGCTACTTTTCCAGCGTAATAGAAAGTGGAGTATGTATAGAACAAATATTTTTGGGTCAAACATAACCTTTAGATAGACGCGGCAGCGAAGATGTGTTTTTTTTTTTTACTGTGGACAGGATTCTATGTGCTTCGGTCCCAAAATAAAGCATGATGATGATGATGAGTGCCAGGAGACCACGTTCTTCAGCTATCCTATGTGGAAAGTCTAAAAATATTGTGTTCCCTCCATGAAGACGTGTTTGCTTTTGAGCGGCTCTTGCTTTCTCTTTCTAAAATGGCACAGAGGCCTTCAGAAAACACGAGCTCACTATTTCTACCTTTTAACAGGGAGCTGTGGCTTGATATAGCTTGTCCTTTACACATGGAGGACAATGTTATTGCAAAATATGTTGAGAAATCAAGCTTACTTTGTGTGGATGTGAAAGTTGTTTGTGGTTCCCGTGTGTTCATAATCGTGGATTGCGGCAGCGAACAGTGATGCCATCACCTCCAACTCAGTCAGCCAGTGCTTAAACAGACAAAAACAAATTTAATTTAATGCAGATTTAGAAAGATAGAAATACAGCATTATGACAAGCACAATATTAAATAATATGTTTTTGCAATGAATAGAATGACATATTATAAAAGGTATGTTAACCACAGCTCTGGAGCCACATGTGGCTCTTCAGCCCTTTGTAGTGGCCCCCTGCCAGGGAGCAGCTATTTCTATTTACATATTTTGTTTTATTTTGTTGCCCAACGAATGCAATTTTCTAAATGTTTATCTGGCAATCAGAAGTGACGAAAGTGTACACTTGAACACAATAATGTTTGAATAAGATCACATTTAATTAAATGTGGACAAACAAACAAAAAAACCTTTCTTTTTGTTTGTTCTAGTTTACATAGTTCTTGTAATTATGCAAAACTGTGAAAGCAAAAACTTTTCAGTATTGTAGAAGTTACAGTATATATAGAAAGATCCATATAGATATGATATTGATGATATTGTCTTGATGGACCGGAGCCTTTTGCCAGAGGGGCTGAAAGAGTTGGAGTTCAGGGTGGGAGGTGGTCGACTGCAATCTGGGTTGCTCGTCTCCTCATGCCAGTATCATAATTAAAACACATGAATGAGACATTATGCTCTGTAAAGTTTTATGAATGTTGTAGAAAGACTGTAAAATTGTCCTTAATATCTGTAAATGTCCCGGGGAAAAAAGTTCAAATTCAACAACTTTAGACCTTGTTTTTATATTTGTCACATCAGTGAAACCACATTGTTACCAGAGTAAACTGGAGGCATCGGATCCTCAGGATGTCTCATCACCATTTATGTCATATCCTTTGAATGGAGAAGACACATGATCTCTCAAACTGACACAAAGTACGGTAGTTGAATTTGATGGCGATTTCATTCGACCAACTTGACCACCCTGTGGCGACTGAGAATCTGGAATCAATGTATTTTCTTACATTCCTATCACATTGCATGAATCTAGGTAGAGATCAATAAACAATAAGAAAGCTTTTGATGCGTACCACGAGTCCAGAGCGCAGCAGCAGGCAGTGCAGAGTCTGAGTCACATCAGCAGCATGGATGTGGCTGTGGTACGGGTTTTTGTATTTACAGTATCCCCTCTCCAGCACTGAGAGGAATTCAGCCAGACATGAGATGGGGATCTGCAAAAAGCATAATCAGTGAAAGTGGAGTTAAAAGAAAGTCAGAAAGTTTGTTTCACAAGCTGGCACAACCTCAATATCATAATAAGGTTGAGGGGAAAAAAATTAATGAATGCGATCTGTACACCCAAAGGTGGCAATTAAATGTGAAAGCTTGGTTTTATATTCAATTGAACACATTTCAGCTCCAGGTCAATAATGATCACAAAATACAATTTTGACATCCATCGAAAGCTCTGACATTTAACAATGTTATTTTGACCTCCTTTATAGAAAATATACCATACTTTATTCAACTTTTAGCTTTTAATATACAGTAAATGACTTCTTTTAAGGTCTTTCTCATGAGATGACGCAGAGGTTAACAGTAATTGAAGTGCTGTCTCGTCATTGATTCTCTGAACAAGAGTTACAAGAATTCCGAAATCTGAGCTTCATCTTTCCACAGTGACGTCATAAACCTATTTTTAACTATGTCGATAATAAAATGTGTGAATGGTTTAAATAAATATGCTACTATTGTTTAAATGTAATGGAAAACCCTTTCAACAGATTAAAAATGTACATACATAAACACATTGCCTGGGTGTAATAAGGATAGCTGAATAACAAATCTTTCTATGGATGCAGAAAAAATTTACTAACCCATACTCTCATATTTCGTGTATCACAGGTCATGTATTTATCAATTTATAGAGAACAAGACAAACTGTATTGATAAATCACAAAATGTGGCTGATAATGGGTCAATATATCCACCGAATGAAAGTTGTGTGTTATTTTTATGACCTGTAGCAATATGTCCCAATCGAATGGGGAATAAAAACAACTTGATTGAATTTTGTAAATCAGGTCTTGACATTTATAATGAAATTTGAAGTCAAGAGACCTTGAAACGACTGTTGAGCTCATATCTGGTGACCAGTTCAAAGAACAAAGTCTGCAGCACGTGATCGGAGCTGGCCGAGTTCAGGGCGAACACGTCAAAACTCCAGCGGTCGACATCCTGGGGAGAGCAAGAGGAGAGCGACTGCATTACTGATGCATACTTGTGCTGTGTATACCATCCACTATCTGATGTTTGATCTATTGCACAAAAACAAAACGAATTCTGAAATTTATGATCGGCAGAGACTCACCCTGAGGCAGTTTACGACTGCTGCAGGTTGGTCTGGCATGGCTGCCGTGTAGGCCCTCTTGAACATCCTGGAATAATGCAATGTTTATGTTAAGTTCAGTTAAAGTTCAGATGTTGACATTGTACAGCGAACCCGACTCATGAGCTGTTTATATAAATCCTCTAAAGTCTCTGTCCGCTTTGGAAGGATGTTTTAAAGAGAAAAGGAGGCTAATGTTTCACTGTCTGGTGGAGCTGTCTGTGTTTTCTGAGGCTGTACTGGTCTCAACATTGAGCTTATGTGATAGTACAGACTGTAAAATCAGTCATTCATAAAGGGAGTTTTATTATACGACTGAATTATTTCTATATTTTGGTGTGATTGAATGTGGTAAATAAACCTCACTCAAGAAGGACACTGCTCTTCAAAGTAAAGAGGAATGTGATGACTATGAGCTAATATACCTCTCCACAAATATCCCAGCTTGCACTGCATGGACAATGCTGCGAAACTTGGGTTTCTCATCAGAACGTCTGACGGGACGGCGGATCCTATGAGTGAACGTGGACGCCAGCCAATCGGTGACTTCTGAAGGCACGCCGTCTGACTGGAGCTGCTGGAGGTCATCTTCAGACTCGAGGCACTGCCTGTGAGAAGGGGTTGTTAGTCGTCGATGGATGCAGTCGGCAAAATGGAAACTTTAAGAGCAGCAGTGGCTCAGGCGGCAGTGCTGGTTATCTTCCATTCCCACCGTTTGCTGATATATTCTGCATCTGTAATTATTCATGTGCTAAAGGGTTGTCAGACAAGACACCAAACTATATGTTTCTCCTCATGCTTGGAAAGCATCTTGCAAGGCAAACGGTGAATTCAATTTATTATATGAAGAGTTTCAAGGCAACTGAAGATTTAAAATATAAAGTGATATTTACTTATAAATCAGTTCTTGAAAACATCAACTCATCAAAATGTAATGACTTCTTGAAGAACATTCCTTTTGATGCCATGAAGATAGGGCATATTATTCAAACAGTCACCACTATCACTGCGTCATCATCACCATACAGTCTAAAAACAGAAGCAGCAGGAGAGTTTCTTCACGATCAATTTCTCTTTGTTAGCTACCCCTATGAGGCAGCTGTGCCTCAGTTGGAAGAGCGGGTTTCTTTCAATGGTAATATAGCAGATCCAATCCCCAATCTCCCTTTGGCTAAATGACTGTCTCCTTGAGTGTTACTCCCAAAGGCTGCTGAAGCATCTCCTATTGCAGCCATCACCACAAGTGTGTGTGAATGAGTGAGTGTGACAATGTAAAGTACATTGGGACTAAAAAAAAAAAAAAGGTATTCAAGTAAAATCCATTTTTTCATTTACATTGACAGTGAGTGCAGGTCTTGCTGACTGTTATGTCTATTTGGATGCTTACTTCTGTGGCTTTTTAAAGTCATCTGCAGCAAATCCAAAGTGCTGCAGTCCACATGGTTTCTAACAATCGTACATTCTGTTTGTGCTCCTTTAATTGGCCTATATCTCCACAATGCACATTCGCCATGAAAACAGCAACTAACTGACAATAATCGTCAGTTTTTCCTGCACACTTTGACTGCACTTAATGTAACTCACTTTTAACTTAAGCATTTCCGAAATAAAGGAAGTGGCTTGTACTGATGAGGAAAACACATGTATTGTGCAAATACGTGGCAATATAATCAGTCTTCTGAACTTTCCCACGATGAGTGTTAGAAACAAAGCCACAGTGCACTTTCGGGGAAGTTGCAAGATCTTCTGTGGTCAAGTAGTCTAGAGTTTCTGAACACTTGTTAGTCAAACGGGTAAGAAACAACTTACATGCGGACTCTTTCTGTTAAAGAAAGCATATGACCAAGTATTTGTACTGAAAATTATGTCTCAGGACTGTTACATCTGAAGAATCTGTCACCAGCAAATGTTTACAGTGCTTAATGCCACATGCTGCCCAGTGGGTACTATTGCAAAAGTGCTGATATATATATATATATTTTTTTAACATTTTCAAAAATACTTTTACTCCATACATTTAAACGCAATTTCTAAACTGAGTTGAAAGCCAGTGCTTTCAATTTGGTTCATACTTTGAATTTGGCTCATTGATTTTTACAACCTTTTCGAAAGAAAAAAGTTTTGAATTAAATGTAATATTGTTTTATATAGTCTCAAGCCAAATACTTAGCAGTTATTTTCATTTTAGAAAGCAATTTGATTTGTGATACAAAACTGACACAATTTGAATCATGATTTGTTTAATCATGATTAAACACGAGCTTAATCATATTTAAGCTTGTGTTACATTTTATTGATCCATGCTGACAGATGTTTTTGGAATGTTTGTGCACATGTGCATAAATGCACATACTTTTGCCACCTCTGTTTATAATGGTGGTTAAAGCATAAATCAAGATCATAAAGTTGGAGGACATCTTGTCACTGTGGTGGTGTCTTCTTGAAACTGTTGTTTCCTCAGCATAGGTTCACATTTCATTTTCAAAAATGAGTATGTTTTTGTTGACCTGTTTCATCGTAATTAGGCTGGGCTCCCAATGTACTCCTATTACTGCATTGGCATGTATCTACTAAACTACATATCAACTTCCATCCATCTTCTTTAACACTTTATCTGACTGTGGGTGCAGGCAGGTTAAACCCTTGGCAGGTCGATTAAACTCAAATGCATGTTTAGTTTTTACAAAAGTAATATATTCCCATAAAACAAATGTGAATATACTTGTTATATTTAACACATAGAAAGGCATCCAAACCCAGACTGATGTCCCACCAACAACCTTTACAAGAACAAGCAAGATGCAAATCTCCACATCAATGTGCAAAAAGCATGCTGGCTTCTGTTTTCAAACTCTTCTGCACGAATCAATATTTTTTTTTACCTTGTTCCGTCGAGATATACAGCCTCTAGCAAAGACACAGTGAAATCCAGATTCTTTTTGATTTCTTCAAAGTCCACATCTTTCTCTTCCAGCTGTTTCAGCATGCACCGCAGCCTGAAAGCAAACAACAGCATGTTTTGGGATGTGATGTAGAGCAAAATAAAAAATGGTAGATATGCCTTTTGGGTACAGATGGGACAGGTATTTCACCTCTCAGCAGCCAACAGCAATCACTGGGTCACAAAATGGTTGAAGATTACAGCAGTTTTCCATTAAAGTGTCCACATTAAATCACTGCTGATGCAGCCATAAAAGTTGGCTGCAGGAGACATGCTGTTAAGAACAGAATGTGAACTTTCTGTGATCTGTCTCTCTCTCTCTTTGAATTGCTTTTGTGTCAAACTACGTCACATACACCTGAACTTGAACTTGAAGAACGTCCTGGCACAAGGATGTATAAAGCAACACTACTGGCTGCTTCAAGTGATTGAAATGAAGTCTCAGAGGCTCTTTAACGTCGTGATAAGAAATCATCAGGAAGAGAAACAGTTCAGCTGGGAGTGATTGAAATGCCAAGCTGTGCGAAGAAAACCAGTGCCAAAGGGGCACCTTTAGTGCCAAATTTTCCACAAGAGGAAAACTTCCCATGGCAAGCCTTATGTAACTCGTATTTTGATAGATTACACTCCCCTGAAATTCGATGCTTATGAGTTTGCTGGCCACGTTGTGATATCTGATAACATGTTGCTCAGGCCCGGTTCTGAAACCTTTAATCAAATTATATCAGAGAAGTGCTGGGAATCTATTCATCTCCTGCAGTTTAATAAGAAGCAAACGGACAGGGCACAAGTCACCTTCAACACTTGCTGCGTTTTAATGTAATCTCTCCTCAGGAATGAATCCAAACGCTTCCACATTCTAATACAGCTATGATAAAATTCCTCACGCTAACACCATCCACATAATTGAATTTCTCCCTCCTCCTGCTTGTCAAGATGTATTTGATATGATATTTGTGCCACAGACAATCTCACTAAAACATTTGGGTGTGCCGCCCGTATGTTGACCAGAACCGCTGTGTTCAAACTGTGTGAGGCTACGCCAGGGAGCCAACTCATGGGGATGAGACGCTCACAGCTTTTCAAGTGTTTATCATGCTGGCACGGGCTTTCAAAAGCTGTTGAGTCATAAAAATAGCATGCAAGTGAATGCCACAGCTCACTCTCAATCTCAATATGATAACACAGTCTTTTTCTTTCAACAGCAAGAAGGGCCTCGGACAAAAAAAAAAGTTGACAGCAAATTGTTCACTTATGAACCCCTATTTATGGAGAAGAATGACAAATCATCCTTTGGTTTAGATTTGTTGAATCAGCTCGATATGGTGGCATGCTTGTTGGGACTATATAGGTGAACAATATAGAAAAAGCTAAAAGAAAAAGAAACGTGTATTCAGATCAGAGGAAAATGCTCAAATGTGATGATCACGGAATCAGAAATATGTGAAACTGTCATCAAAATATAACTCCCATGGATTCATCAAAGTATGAACCCTGCAGACATACATCAGCATGTTAATCACAACAAATAACACATGACACAACATCCTTGCAACACATTTTCTTTCCACAGCTAGACCATGCGTAAAACACAAACACTTTAAGTGACAAGTGTTTGCTCACTTGTCACTGTGAATAATCGTTTTGGTGCATTAAAAAAAACTACAGTTTGATCTGTAAAAAAAAAAAAAAAAGGAAACCACCGAGGTGTATTTTTATGTGACATATTTCCACTTCTGCAAAACAGGAACGAATCTTTGAAACACAAATGTACCAAACATATAGCATCTTTAAGGTCCCACCACCTTATTAACGCAATCATAGGAGAGGTTTAGGAGGTAGTTAACTCTATATATATAACCTGTATTAATCTGTCAACCCCAAACCCCCCTCCCCCTCTGGTCTTACCTAGAGATGGGTATCTGAAGCCTTTTTTTACGGATTCGCACCAGTTCAGCCATTCCACTCTCAGGTTGTGTTCCAATCGACCCCAGAGTTTAGTGAAACAAAAACTTTTTTTGAGGTGAAAAAGTACAAATATTGCAGGGAAAAGTGGAACACAAGAAAAGTTCTCCTGACTACCAATGCAAACTTTGTCTATCCTGAGACAGACTTCTGTTTCAACAGCTCTCCCACCCACTTCTGGGGAGACCGACACTACTTGTCTCTGATTGGTTGGCTCGGCAGGCCCAAATTTTGTGTGTGTGTGTGTGTGTGTGTGTGTGTGTGTGTGTGTGTGTGTGTGTGTGTGTGTGTGTGTGTGTGTGTGTGTGTGTGTGTGTGTGTGTGTGTGTGTGTGTGTGTGTGTGTGTGTGTGTGTGTGTGTGTGTGAGAGAGAGAGAGCGCGATCGACTGTGAGTGTCTTTGTCAGTCAGTGAGTGTTTGTATACACCCGTTGTGAGAAGTGTGAGAGAGTTGACCTCACTCACTGATGGAGTGTTGACTGCGTGGCTTTCAAGCCGTGTGTACTCAAATCCCAAATGAGAATTTTCCACCGCAGTCACAAATCAGGGAGCCACACAGAGAGCCTTTCACTGAACCCACCAGAGGTACCCAAACCTAAACACAAAAACAAAACTTACTCGAAAACTGTCCACAACAGGGTGATAGGGTGACTACTGTTACTGGGGCTGCTACAGGTGAAAATCTAAGAGGACACACATCTAGGAAACTACATGCATCCATCCATCCATCCATTGGCTACCGCTTTATCCGGGGCCGGGTCGCGGAGGTGTCTACATGATTTGCATGAAATACCACATTAACTTGTTATAGTGAGAAGTGACGATCCGGCCAAGAAAAAGACAGCTCTGTCCTTCAGGGACCCATAAAAGTATGGCATGCAACCCAAGAAGATCAGAGGAGACAGTGGAAATCATCCCTAACCACTTTTACAGCTCTAAGTTCTAAATCCACAACTACTCTTTATTTATAGAGTATTGTGAGAGCTGTACAACAACGTGGCTTGGGAAAACCCCTGCCTGCTGTCCGTCTTCCTCCTCGCTTGTCCCTCTCTGGCTGCTGGGTCAGACTGACTCTCATGCTCCCATGCTCTTTGACATGGCACGGCATATTGTAAAAATGAAGAGAAGTAACATCATGACATTTGATTCTCCCTCTCCAGTGTCAATTTTTGTTGTTGTTATCCCCCTCATCAATAGCACATTTCAACACACTGACATGCAGAAACACAAAGGACTGTCTTTGATTTGTTTGTTGATGCACATAAAAATGTGAATTACAGTCAGCAATAGGAGAGATTAATCAAGTGTCATTTATAATTCCTTACCAACTCTCAACTAATTTCCATTTGCGTGATTGTGAGTATCTAAGCTTTTCACTCTACACTCGTGCTTTACTATTTTTTTATCTTTTATCTCATCTGTCTTCATCTCGGACTCCCCGTTGACGAATATGCACCCTCTGATCACGCTCTGTCCACCGACTGACCTGAGCCAATTATTACTCACCGACGCCACACTTCAGAGGGAAAAAATCTGACTTTCTGGAAACATAAATCACATCTAAATGTTACGTGTCTCAGCATGGGAACTGAATGTTTTGAGAAACCAAGGATGAAGAGAAGTTTGGGGAGTCGTACTGCAGTTTTTGTAAGAGTACAATTGAATATGAAAGAGGCTTTCGAGTGGACAGGTTAAAGGATGAAAGGATGAATATTACTACCACAGGTCATTTTAATTAAAGGAACAGTTCATCGAAATTGCAAATGTTTTTTTTCTTACTGTAATTTTTTAAATTAGATTAGCTCTGTATGTTATTTTCAACTGCCATGATTTTTGTACCTCCATTCCACAACAATAAAAGCAAATGAAAAGCAATTTGCGTTATTCGTAACAACAATGACACAATATTGTGTGCCATTCAACTAATAAGCACTTAGGCCCTGATCTACAAGATTTTGGCATGTATAAAAATGGGTACACACACACACACACACACACACACACACACACACACACACACACACACACACACACACACACACACACACACACACACACACACACACACACACACACACACACACACACACATCCTGAACTGAATCAACAGACCTCAGCACAGTGAGGTCTGACATTACGTGTAACTGCTAAACAAATGTCTCAACAACAGGGAAAGACCATATTCAGTATTATGTTGCAAACAGGATGACGTAAGAAATGTAGAACAAGAAGATCAAACAATTAAAAATAAATCTTACCGTTCCAGTGTGGCCGATCCTGTCAGGAGACTGAGATTTTTGTCAGCTTGTCTGTGCATCTTACACCTCAGTGTCATGACCCCTGGCTTGAAACACCGCTGCCGGCTGTGTTTGCGTGTGTGTGTGAGGGTGTGTGTGGGTGAGTGAGTCACTGTCAGAAATATATACGAGCGTATGCCTCCGTGTGTTGCTGTAAATCTAGCTTGTGTGATTGGTTGGATGTGTGTATATAGCTATGGCTCTTTGCGTTTACACTCACTGATACCTGCAGCCCTCTCCTCTGTGTATGTATGCTGTGTTTTGTGGTCTGTGGGATGATGTGTGTGTTAGGTGTGCATGCAGTCCTTAGTGTTTCACAAGTCAGCAGCAGCAGCAGAGGCTTTGCGTCACCGGCACAATCAGCAGAGAGTCTTTATATCAGGACCAGAGTTTCCACCATTAACTGTCCTCGGGGTCTCGGGACGGGATCCACTGTGGACCTAAAAGGGAAGGGTTCAAATGCAAACCTCCCACATGGATTGACATTTAGAATAACAACATCATACTTCAGTGCATAAATATTAAGAATCCATTATATATAGCTTTATAAAGGATTAGAGGATGCATGTAGATTACCGTACTATTTTATTAAAATAAAGCAAATTTTTTTTTGGAACAGGACACAGTAGAATTTTCTTGATTGTTTTATTTTTCTGCTGCCTTCCTATTCTTACTTATTCATGTATAATGGATACATTTCCATCTTCTATAACACTATATCCAGTTCAGGGTGATGCTGTGCTGAAGTCGCCAGTCAATCACAAGGGCAAACGCATACAATCACAGGCACCCACCTACACACCAATTTAGTGTCACCACTTCACCTGACACATATATTTTTGAGCCGTGGGGAGGAAACCACACAAGGAGAAAACCCATCCAGACACGGATAAGCAAACTGTTGAGAAACTTGCAAACTCTTCTTCTAGCCAACCTTTTCTCTGACTCAGGTTTTAAAATGAATAGATTAAGTGGAACCACATCAAGCCTTGCTTCGTTCATTTTAATACATGTACCGTAATAAGAAAATGAATTCATATTATTCAAGAGGTAATCGCTCCCTAATTTCTACTGTTTAATTCTGTTAGTGACTTTGCATTAGAATGGGCTATTTTCAGAATCTATTGTTTGTTTATTCATGAGGTCACATTCAGGTGAATGTTACTTGCAGTGGGAATTAAACCTTAAATGCTCCTCTGAGATGGTTTGGCATTAGTTGCTAAGTTACACACACACACACACACACACACACACACACACACACACACACACACACACACACACACACACACACACACACACACACACACACACACACACACACACACACACACACACACACACACACACACACACACTGTCCTCTGTGACATCCAAACAGAGCTACAACAAGGGTTGATTAGCAACCACGACTTTGAAATGTGTAAACCTGCTGTATTAAGATTATATTGTTATATGTATATGTATTAATAATATTGTGCATGAAAATAAAAGAGTGCAAGTCATTAAGGACGGAAGGAAATGAGAGGAACCAGTGCAGAAATCACAATGAAAATGCAAACCAAAAAGAAAATAAGTTGTATTCATCTTTATTCATTGACAAGAAATAATAAATCATGTTAAACACAAACTGCAAAGATAATAATACTGCAGGCATTGTAAACAACCTGAAATCGATTCGGATGAACAGGGGTTGTGTGTGATTATCAACGTTAAGTGTGATGTAAATATGCAAGGCCACGGCATCCGTGTGTGTCTCAGAGGCCGAGTGGCAATGAAATCACAAAACGGAGGCACATTAGAATCTTGCTGAAGATAAATAAAGTGTCAAAATTAAGAGTACGTAAGGAGGCCTTTAGCCAAGAGTGACGACGAAGGATTTGAACACCTCCCTGTAGGCATTGCGGAGCAGGACGTACGGGAAGCAGCTCTCCAGCATGTCTTGACTCAAGAATGGCGACTCCTCCACAATCTGAAGAAATCAGTATCATGCTGTCCATTCAAATGTTTTCTTCAAATTCATTTAGACAACAATTTTTAAAAAATGGTTTCGTTATTTTTCCATGACCTGTTATTTTGAAGAAGGAAGCATGTGTCCACTTTAATACGTTTGATATAGACACATCTGTTTCTACACACAATTGAATAAAATGAGTGTCTATCAAAACCCCTTTAATGGTGCAGTCATTAAAATACTTGGAAATAGAAAAAAAACAAAAAATGACATCATAGTGAGACCTATCTGCTGTAGTTTTGTGACTTTCTACTGTCAGAAAAGAATAAGCAACTATTTAATAATGTAGTAAAATTATTGTAAAACTGACTGGTAATACCCCTTATGGCGGTTTGAAAGTGGAGGATGTGCCTACCATGTGCAGGAGCAAGTACACCGACTCTCGGTTTTTGCTCTCCACTCGTTCTACGTTTTGCCCCAGTTGGAGGAGAGTGGAGGAGGCCATCTGTGGAGCAACAGACGGTCAAAGGAGACAGATCAAGATGTTTAGTACAAACAACAGCCAAATGTAAAAAAGAAAAGAAAAAAAGCTATAACAAGAAAAATTAATATTTAAAAAAAAATTTAAAACACCACTGAAAAGGAAAATACCAGGCAAAACAGCTAAGCTAGTTAAAAATGGCTAAAATGTTTAAACCATCACGGAGAAGAAGAAAAAATAGTTAAATCGTTTTTAAATAGTATTTAGTAAATGTGATAAAAACAAATTAAATACAGTATTTGGATGTGAAGTATTTTCATGTTTTATCAAGACACATTGTCTTTAGTGGAAAATCTCTTGGTCATGAAGGTTGCAGACACTTGGCATATTGTTTATTCTTTGTTTTGTTTTTTCATTCATATTGATGTGTACCAACTTATCCGATCCCATTCAGCCTTCTCTTTTAACAAAATGTTGTTGTTTTTTCCCACTCACCAGAAGAAACTCTTTAAGCTGCTGCTCGATGTTCTTGTTCTGGATGGTGAACATGGCAGCAGCCAACTGGTTGATGGCTGTAGCCAAACAGTGGATGTTGTTGTTGTGCCCTAAAAAAGAAAATATATATATGTATGTGTATATATTTATATGAGTAAAAAAAAAGGAAAAAAGATTTTGAGAAAAACATTGAGTCCAGAAATTCACTTGATGAATCCCAATTTTCTCAAAGACTCTACTACCTCTTGAGTCAAATATGTCAACGAGTCAGTGGAAAATACATGCAAGGGGAATGATCGGCGACAAACATCCACTTTGGGCCTTGATAGAAATCTCCACTATCTGCTGCTCTTTAAAGTTTCTCTCCAGGCATGAAGCCAGGAAGTCAGGGTCAGCAGGGCCGCGGGCCAAAAGTAACCGTATCGATGGACGTCAGCCGGAGTTATCTGTAAACAAAACTCTCTCAACGGAAACGTGTTCCTCATTAACCAGCATGCTTCGCTTCAGACCATGTCAGACTGGAAAGTATGACACACAGACCTGCTAATAAGCGTCTTGTTTCAGGATGGAGTAACTTTTTTTTATACACCATCAGCAGCTGGTAAATATCGGCTGGAAAAACAAATCATTTAGGTAAAGGAGATGCAGTGTTTTCGTCGTGCAGAACAAATAAATATGCACCTCCATGCTGCCGGTTATACAGTGAGTTGGGGTCCAGAGCCAAGGTAGGCAGGGACACGGCGACGTAGACAAGCAACAAGCGGGAGAGCTTGTATTCCTCGTCGATGGATGTGTTGTCTGCAGGTATACATAAATATATCAGAAAATTGAAAAAACTACTCTCTTTCTGATGAATGGGGCATTAGAGGGGACGGCTTGTTGTGTAGTGAAGCGGCACAGATTGTTTAAGTGTTACCTGTCTGCATGCTGCCGACAGCTGCAACAAGAGCAGGGTCGATGTTACACGTCAGTCCTGCAGCAGAAGCCAGCTCGAAAACATTCAGGGTCACCTGAAGGATCACAAAGCATAAAGAATAGCGCAGCTGGAATCGACATGTTAATGTTTAACCCTTTTACATATGTTTTTATCTACGGTAGAGTCTTTATCTCTATCATCTCTGCTTTAACTTCTTTATCTTTTAGGTCACTATCAACCCTTTATGTCTGGTA
The DNA here is from genome assembly GCF_963422515.1 of Blennius ocellaris. Taxonomy (NCBI): domain Eukaryota; kingdom Metazoa; phylum Chordata; class Actinopteri; order Blenniiformes; family Blenniidae; genus Blennius; species Blennius ocellaris. The sequence continues at coordinate 10,925,335 of NC_137653.1, read as the reverse complement.
TTGTCTGATTAACTTTCTTATTATGTTTAAAAGGCCCACAAATATCCAAAATAGCAGTTAGTGACTCATTTTCCATCTAACGTTGACAACAGCAATCCATTTTCTTTAACATGCCAGTTTAAAAAGCACTGACATTTGTGGTCAAAAAAGTAGGATGCTGAAGTAAAAACTTGCAAGAAAATCATATACGCATAAGTAAAGGGACCCTGAAACTTCTGCCCTCTGCATGATAATATCCTGACTCAAATACCACAGTTTGTGCATTTTATAAGGCTGCAATTGAAGTGAAATACTCTATATTCTCTAAGTGGTGACACTGAACCAGTGGTGGGTGTCTTTGTCTTGACACGCAGCTTTTGATCTTGGCCTTTTTTCTGGTTGCATGCATGGTTTGCCCTGTCTGGGCAAAATGTTTCCACTAATGTGGTTCAGAGAGCAGCGTCGCTGCAGCGTTCAGGGTCTCTCTCACGCAGGCATGGCGGGGGGAGCTGCTGACGTCTTTGGGGTTATCCTGGCCCGGTCTGTGGCACGGCTGTCATGCCTCACTCAGAAGCCCGACGCAAGTAAAGGGAGGGAGAGTTCATAAGTCACATTCACTCAGATTGCACCGAAGGGAGATAAGGAATTTAATTTGGTTGGTACTGAAGAGCAACAAGTTTTTCTGAAGCTCCACAGCTCAGATCTACTGTTGCGTAGTCGAATACTTCACTGCATTAAACTCCACCAAAACCCCGTGGGATGCATTCTGCAGTTTTAACCTCTTATGGGAATGAGCTCATTTCCCAAAGGAGAAATCTCAAAGGTAAATATACATTTGGATGAAAGTCAACACAATAACATGCCCACACCCTAAATGTTCCCACAATAAGGTGAGCCAGTGAAAACAAGTTGCAAGTATGCAGTTGACACACTCTAGTCTCGTGTGATGATGTTTGCATAGTTGTAACTGTGATTACTGCACTTTGAGTCTTCACTGAGATGTCGACAAGTGGATAGTTCATTAGAGTGAAGCTCTCTTGAAGTGGGAGCACAGCTGCGTGTTACCTGGATGTCAGCTTCAGGGGAAACGGAATCTCTCAGGTTCTCGATGGACAGCATGATGTACGGGCAATGCTTGTGTAGGATCTGTTTAAGGATTATATGGCACATCATTACTGATGTTTAAGAACAGAGTGAAACCTTTATTACATACCACGAGGTCAAGGACTTCTTCCTTTTCTTCTGCCTTATGAGGTAGGATATTAACATATCAATGATTTATTATTTGCCAGTTTCATTTTCACCTTGAATTACTTTAGTTCAAAAGGTGAGGACACATAAAGGGTCTTTCAGTATATATTAACATGAACAACAACACAAGGATTTTTAGTGAGCTAAGACAGTAAAATGTAGCAGATGTATTTCAACATTTACACCCATTTTAAAAAAGGTTTTGGATGGGTTGTACTTTATCATGAAAGTCTTGTTGTACATTACATCTTTCAGACAGTCTTGTGCCATTGCTCTGAATGACAGGATCACTCCAATGATGGTCATCCTCTTCAGTATGTTCTCTCCACCTAATGGTGGAAATGAAGTATATTGAGGTTTTTATAGGCACAGTTCAGTAAAATAAAAACCACCAAGCAAACCCTGTACTTGTACTGTGAGAATTGTGTACAATGTATTTACAGCAACAGATTTTCTTGAAGGGAATTTCTTTTTGCATATTATTTATCAAGCTGAATTTGCTTATGAAAATTACTCTTCATGTGGGGTGCTCGTTGAAATAAATGTAAATTATTAATTTTCAATACTCAAGCGGTTGATTCATATTTTGTATTAACTACCATTTTAAGTTTTTTCAGAGTCAGTCATACAAAACAAGATTATTCTTATGTTAAAATAAAAAATTGGTTTGAATGTGTAAAAATACCCAAAATTACATCATATCTTCACAACGTATTGTACAAAAAATCTTGTAACAACTAAATTCTCACTGGATGTTTTCACAAAAACATTTACGTTCATACATGAAATTAGTGTCCTGCAGAAAATGTTTTTTTTTTTTTACTTAAAAAATTGTTGTGTAATTGTTGATAATAATTATTTTCAAGGAAACAAGAGAAAGGTGGAAGTAACCATACATGGTTACCTGCCACGTAAAGGCTTAAGGTTCACTCATGTTTACAATAATCTCATTTTCAGAATTCAAAAAATAATAAAATGTAACAATTTTAAATTCATTCATTTCTCAAATGAACAATAAACAATTCTCTTGTCAATAAATGAGCATGATAATTCATTTAAGTGTGCAGAATGTAATGGTTGTCTGAACTGAATCCATCTGTAAATGTGTTTTCCCAGATATGGGTCTTGTAAAAGGTGAGGGTTGTCTTATAAATGGGATTGGCTTACATTCAGATCAATATGGTAATCCTCTTTGATTTTAAGGAGCAGAACTCGAATTTAACAGCTTGATTCAATTTCCTAAAGACTGAGGTGAGTAGCTTTATTACAACTCAACAAATAAGCCCACTTAAATCCTTGAAGGCATAGTCAAGACTCACTCAAATCATTTTTTAACCGGGTGACGCTACAATCTTTTTTTAGGTGTCATTTTGTATCGCGTATATCGAAGCAAGTAATTATGGCTTGCCTGTTTCACTTCTCGTCTTTCTCAGTTCCATCAGTTTCATGTTTTTTCCTCTTACATTGTGCTTCATGTCCTCTCGCCCCCACACCCCTCATCTCTGTACTCCTCACCTGTCAGCCTCCTTTTCAGATTGGCCATTTCCTCGGGCTTATCAAAGTTGTTCTTCATCTGTACCAAGGTGTCCATGTTCTCGATCACCATTTTCTAACATAAAAGGAGGAAAGTGAAATAAGTGATAAAGTGATGGGGAGAGGTCATATCAGTGACGCAGCTGTCTGGCAGCACGCTGCAAAGCTCTTCAATTCAATCATAGGTGTGAGAGTGAAGAATCTGACAAGAAATAGTCTCTTGGACATGACAACTGATGCACATGGTCTTAGTTTGGACCAAAAACTGATTGTTTTATTCATTTGACTAATATTTATTTATTCACAAGTTGTATATTTCTACATTTTGTATTCAACTGTAATTTACAGTTTGGAGTCTTCCTTCAAATGCAATATTATCTGTTCAATACAGACTACTCCATGATACTCCGTGCGACTCCTCCATGATATTCGCCAGCAGAAAATAGAGGTGGGGGAAATGTATTTGTTATATATAGGTCTGTAATCTGTCCTTGTGTATTGCTGCAGTTGTGCTTAAAAACAAACTGAAACAATGGTACAGAAATGCTTAAAAGATTAAGTAGTTTAAATCATGATTCTTTTATTAAAGAACAATTGGTGGACAGTAGCAAAATATACTTACTTTGTTACTCTATCGAGTAGTTTTTTTCAACATCATTCACCAATACTTTACTTCGGTATTTATTATTCTGATGGCTTTTTACATTTTACTTTTACATTTTGAGTAAAAAATATTAAAGTGTATTCTGAAGATAGGTTTGCTATTTCACCTGATGTAAAAGACTAATAAATACTCAAAAAGCCTTAACCAGATATGGTGAATTCTGTAGTGAACACTTTCTACTTCAGAGGCCAATCTGTCACACTTTCTCACACTGTCACATGAAAGTGATCTGTGAAACAGCTAAACTCAGATATACGTATCAATGACGTGATTGTCAGGTCTTGTCTTGTCTTGATCTTGTCTTACCTGGTATGAGGGAGTACGTAACGTCATATCCTACCTTCATCTCACTAACTTGAGAGGTGATGTGCCACATCAGGTTCTCGCTCAGAAACTTCAGCCCATATGGACCAATGAGCTCAGCCAGGGCTCGCAGCTCTGTTCACAGATTAATATGAATAATTGAGGGGGAGTGATTATCAAAGACAGATCAATACAAGCAGTGTTGTATTCATGGAGCTACAGTATATGTTCAAATTAATAGACAACAGATGCCTCCAGTGCCGATGTTTCCTCTTTTTTTTAATAAATGTGGTGTTTTTACAGGAGTTGAATACAAAGGTTGACCCTCTTGTAGTGGAAAAAACAAGATTAAATTTGATTTGAGCGTGTGGCTGGATCAGTGAAAACAGAGACAACTGCTGCTATCAGGCCTTTCACTCAGCTTGACATCTGAATGAATATGGATGTTGAGGGCGTGTGTGGTTAAAATTGGAAGTGGGTAATGGACAGGCAAGTGAGTCACTCTGAAGCGGGCAGATACTTCACGGGGGAAGTAAATATAGACAACAAGGACGAGGATGGTGTGGGGGCGTCTATTGAAGTGCAGCGGACTCTGTTATGAATGCATGTTAAATGATCAAGTTTGTCTCTGTGTGCATAAGCCAAGGCCTGCTCTGTGTATACAGCCTCAATACAGTCACCTGGAGGTCCACTGACTATTATAAGCTGGCATGGAGGACGTGGAAGGGGAGGCTGTGTGGAGGAGAGACGAGTTGTGGGGCAGAGATGAAAGAGTGGGGGAGATGGTGAGAAACTGAAGTTTAGATTAGCCTAATAGCCATACTGTGTCATGTGGTGTGGGAAATAAATGCTGCACTTCACCATGATGTCAGAATTCACATCCTCTTGAGCAAAAATGTTCCGTGGGCATTCTGCGTCACGTGAAAGATGAGTCTTTTCTTTTAGAAAGACTTACAGAAAGAGTTGTGTCGTAAGCTTGTGATCAGTGAATTTGCAAATACTTTTAAAACTTGCGTAGTGCAAATTTGTGAAAGGATAATCTATGTGCTCCCTCACGAGATCAACGCTCTGAATATTTTCAATCACTTTTGTACTTTAAATGCATGAAGTGGGACAGACGGGCAAACATAATAAATCTTTTCAAAAGTGGAATTGTTGCTATGGATACTACAGACTGCTTGTCATTGTAAAATGTCGTCTGAATCAATTTATCCCACAAAGCAATGTGCAATAAGAGTCAAAGAATTACATTTCTGAGCATGACGTTAATGACTTGTGTAATTGTGTGATGTACAACTCATATCATTTACTGCCCAACATAAAAGTGCAAAAACTAGGATTTTTAATGTTTAATACAGCAATCACTGTCTTCAACAGCTTAAATAACAGTCGTGAAGCTGACCTGATATATCTGAGAACTCTTCGGCTCTGAATGTCGACTCGGTGTCAGTCGTCTGGCTGACAAAGCAGTTCAATGTGGGACAGTGAACAATGAGGGAGTTGCTAGCCTGGCGCAAAAGACCCTCCAGGAACCTGAGGCACAGAAGGAGAAAAACGTGAGCTGTGACAGCAATGTGGTTTACATAAAGATAATGGGGTGAGGGACTAAGGGAGGATAAACAGAGGGCCTGGCAAAAAAAAAACAAAAAAAAACACGTGTCTCCAAGGGAGAACTACTTGCAGTGAGAAGTAGATACATTCTAACATCACACACCAGTTTGTGTAGATAGTTGTTATGGTCTTCCCCCCATGTGAGTCCAGCGGCAGAGTTTGCTGCAGGAGAACACTCTTCACCAGCCGGGCGACATCCACATTGACGTAACTGGATAGGCAATGCAGATTGGCTGTGTAGGCTCTGATGCCTGCCAGGAGGTCAGAGGGACGTCTGATCTCCTGGGTGGTCTGGTTGTAATTGGCCATTCTCACGATGATCCTGGAGAAACAGTGTTTTACCAACGTCACTTGTCACTGAGGATGGGAGGGGGGGGATCTTAAAATGAGTTTAACGAGCCGTGGGGACTTGGCACTGCTCTCATTAGTTCAGTGTAAGTCACCGCCCCGGGGTTTCAGTGCCATTGTGTTTATTTTGTGTTAGTGCCCTCCATTCACTCACTTTCTCTGCCTGTGTTTATGATTCCGGCCACAGAAGGACCGATCACTGCGAGCACGGTGCTACTTGTGGGCACTAACTTCGAGGTGACAGGAGAGATAATCATCAGCCGAGACAAGGAGTGTAAACACAGCGCATATACAGAAACATGAAGGTTTCCCTGGTACCAAACCCTAATCCAAACAGCAGTTAGCACTGAAATGACACAGAGCAAGAGAGTGACATGATAGATCTCTGCTCAGATTTTTATGTGGGTGCAACACCGTCTAGACACGAAGGAGTCAGATTCTATGCAGGGCTCATTACAATGATGGAGAGGACGTTACACAAGAGCCAAGTTCCTAATGATTCACTGGTTGGAAGCACAGGTTAAAAAAAACACTTTGAAGAAAAATGCAGCTGTAGGTGATTTTTCGCTTTGACAGTGCTTCTGATGCATCCCCATCAGGGAGATTTGACTTTGTGTGATTCGTATTTTTTTTAGCCTCTGTTCAGCATGGAGGTCAGGAAACTAAACATGAGCTTTCAGTCCAAAACTTGTACCATTGACTCGGCAAAAATAAATATACACAAAGGTGGCATTATGTTAATATGTGAAGGTATATTTCCACTGGATATATAAGTACTGGCAGATGCAAAACAATCTTTCCCAGACAGTGCGCTCCATTCCAAATGGAAGCAGGCACTCGTGTCAGTAATTTGCATATTTCTGACAGTGGATGTTTACATGGCTGCAGAAGTCAGACATGCGCTTCACCCTCAAGACTCATTAAATCATCCAGATTTATTTAGACAAACGTAAAAAATCACCCCATCCCCTCTTAGCATACTCAGAGAGGCGCATCTCCAGATGAGAGAGGAGGAACTCTGCGGGGATGACGGTGTGGTCGAAGACAGTTAAATCAGCGCAAAGACTGAAGGAGGAGCAGAGCTCTGTCAGCATCTGATGCATCTTGTCCATGCTGGAAAAGAAAATGAGAAAAAAAGAGAGAGGTCGAGGAGGATGTTTATCTTCAGGAGGTTAGGACAAATGTTGTGACACTCAGACAAATAATGTAATAAATATGTTGGAGGATTATCCTCAGAGAATCGTGAGAAAGACGAGGCTACAACTCCACAGATTCAAGGAGCATTTTAAGTGTTGCCTCAAACAAAATTTGAGTAGACAACAGCAACACCAAGGAAAAAAAAAAAACGCTGCCGGTGAAACTGAAACTGTACTCTGGCTCCATCTAACCTTGTGTTTACCGGCTTCCTCCAGTTCCTGTCAACCCTGAGAGGTTCAACTTGAAGGGGCATTAAAGTTGAAAATTAATTATCCCCTGTGTTCAAGGGCATTTTTATTCCATCTTCCAAATAGCAGGAGGCAAGAAATGCGTCACAGGGTGAAGGAAACCATTTAAAAATATTTCTACCAACTTGAACTGCCTTAACCTAATGCCAGTCTGCTGAGCCTGAATTCATCACTGCCGAGTGTTTATACAGTTGCTCTTTGACATGAGATGAGGATTTTTCTGGATGGTTCCTTTCCAAAAATTAAGGTTCTGTCAATTACAATACCATCAACTCAGGAGATACACAGACAATACCATCTAAAGAAATATTCATGAGAGACTAAGAGAAAGGCTGACTTGGTGATGATGGTTCGGTCTTTCCTCAGGCTCTCAGCGCCTGGCTTCTCCTTTTGGACCTCTCCTTTCTTTGGCAGCGTCTTCTTTTGCTTTCTATAACGAGCAGCACTGATGCTCTCGGCACAGTGCTTAGGCAGCAACTAAAGGGTTATCGAGTGGGAAAATGGACACAGGGACATAGAGAAAAAGAAGAGCAGAAGGAGAAAAAGTATTAAACTCAGGCGAGCAAATACTAGAGAAGAAGCTTCTGCAAACAGTAAAAGCTATATTGATCCTGTCTAGGCTTAGGAGTCTTTGTGTGTGAAATATGCATGTTCTCCCTGTGCATAACTCTGTTTTCCTCATTACATTGTTCAAGCAATGTTGTAACCTGTGTTTTGCCAATAGCCAACTGGCATCCACTTCAGCTCACTGCTTTGCGATAAATACGCTGATGCCAAGCTGGGTAATTGTGATTATATTTGGAAATGTGCTCAGTCTGGCTCACTGTCTTCTGGCTAGTTAAAAACAATATATAAAAAATTGAATGGACTCAGATTTCACCTCGTCATTTAGGTTATGCTGCTCTGCGCAGATCTCTAAAACAACACTGGTGGTCTGCTTGGCGATTTGCTCCAGGAAGGTCACACACAGGCGCAGACACCTCTTCTCCAGTGCCTCTGTCTGCACAGACCAGACACAACGAGAGTCACAACGAGAGTCACAACGAGGGCAGAGAGGGGCCGCATACAAGTTGATACACAGTACACAAATGAGCATTACGATAAGAAGTACAAAGAAGAAGTACAAATGCTATTTAACAATCTGAAGAATGGGAATTAATTCAAACACAACATGTAAACCAATTAATTCAATATAATGACGTCCAAAGGTGGCAAGTAAAGAATTATTGTTCTTTATCACGGTACTTAGATACATTTTCCAGGTATCTGTACTGACAACTTTTTTACTTTAGTGGCAATATTTGAACACACATATCTATACTTTTTCATTATATATAAATATGGCAAATCAGTACCCGGTAGTATACTTTTTTAATACTTTTTTTATTAAGTATATTTACTTCTAAGTAAAAATAGAATGCCTTAAGTGCTCCTCGGCAGATGGGTCCCTGCAGGGAGTGGAAACTCTGATCATTGAAAAGGCCAGAAAAGTTCATATAGACTAGAAAGTTACTCATACCTCAAACATATCAGAGTTAAGGCTAATCATTGTACAGGAATTGAAATTACACTGATTTCATACAGAAAATTTTGATTTGGAGTGAAGTTCAAATGTGGTGTAACATTGTGTTTCCCTTGTGAAACCATTGCATTGCAGCCCACAGAGGAAGAGGATAGAGGCATCATCTGGCCCACAGGCTACCAGTTGCACCTGATTCACAGGCTGGTCATCAAACAACTGAACACTGACCTCTTCTGGACAGAGCGGGTGTCCGCACTGACTGAAGTGAGAGCAAACAGCTGGGAAGGACATGAGGTAACGCTTCATGGTTATCTCCTCGCTACTCTGGCTGAACAGTTTCTCAAAGACTCGAGGGTAGAAACTGGTAGACAGAGAACATTCAGTTATTAAAGACACGACAGTATTCAAAAGAGGATGTTAGCGCAGAGGACCTGATACTGACCAGAGGATGGACACGTCAGATGTCTCATGCAGCACTTCTTCAGTGCTGTCCACCATCCTTGTGTGGAACTGCATCATGTTCATTACCTTCGCCAAGTCAGGATAGTCTTTCAGCGGAAGAGGGGCCTTATTCACACTTGTGTAGGCCTTAAACACAGGATGAAAAAGTTGACTTTCATAGCCCACTTAACTTTTCACTAAAGATTAAAATCTCTGATTACCTGTAGTCTTAGCCAGTCCAGTCTGAGTGCCCGGAAGTCAAATTCCTCTTTGTTTTCCACTATAAAAAAATTATAATCAGATTATTATTTAGTTATCTATTTATGTATTTATTTATTTTACATAAAAGTGAAGCATAGTGTTGTCATTTTTAAGAATAGCATTACCTTGTTTGACAGACAGTGCGGTCAAAATTGAGACAAATGAGCTCAGCAGGATTGATTCTTCCTCTGGACATACATACATGTTCTGTGGTGAAAGAAATCCAGTGAAACGAATGTAGAACATTTGTGAATAATATCTTCTGCTACCTGCCAGTGTGTTTTTATGCACACGTACCTGTATGGTGTCATTGAGGAGCAACGCATCAAACTGTGCCAGGTACTGAACATGGTAACGCTGAACAACATGGTTGTATTTTCTCATCAAGCCACTCAATTTCTCCATGTAGAACAGCAACTCAGCCATCTGACTGGAGAAGAGGAAAATACAGATACACAAAATAAACATCAGATGAAGAATTCTTGCAATATTCAAATGCTGAGGCAACAGGTTAAAAGAAGTAACGTAGCAATAAGAAGAATTTAAGGTGTAAAAATAATTTTTATGAAGAATTTGAATGTCTTGCATATAAAACATCAACTGAATACTCAAATGAAGCATAGATACCTGAAACATCTACTGAAGTACAATTACTTCATTACAAAGTATAGATACATGCATTGACAAATGTCATTAAAGGAGACCTTCATAAGTTATAGTGGTCTGATCTTTACGCTTCACACTGAGGACGAATATCAAATGAAGATGTGCAACGAATGCTATCCCTCATCTGATTCACTCTCCACGATCTGTGTGTGATTGAAATGTATCTGATATCTGCCAGACAGACTGCTGCACAACACCATGGTGACATGAGCAGCTCCATCCATCCCTGTTTCGCTTCCTATGCATCTCTGACCTACTTGTCAATGTAGTCCTCGGGTGTCTTTATCTTCGGCATATTCTCAGAGTGTCTCACGAGCCACAGCACTTCGTCACGGGAAAATGACAGAGCCATAAAGACAAACAGCGCCTGTGGGATTCGATTGGCCGGCAGAATAGAGAAGAGGCATTAATGACAGGAGAGAGAATCTAAGATTGAGAAAAACTAACCTGTGCTGCATGCAAGTCTGGATCAAAGACATGAAGTTTCATGACTCATGTGAGCAGAATTTTTGGAGCAATAACGTGCAGTAATGAAGTGATTTAAATTCCTCAACCAGCACTGTCATGCTCCTTACCACACTCCTACCTTTGGTCCCAGGAGTCCAGGTTCATCCTCCAAAACTTTAAATAGTTCCTTCATGGCGCCTCTGAGAAACTGCCTCCTCTCTCGGTGCATCGCTCCACTGGTAATGACACAGTAAATGGACATCTGGGTCTCAAAGCTCATTTCAAACTAAACGCACATCGTTGAATATTTATGGCACAAGAGAGATAAAATCATATCTCAGTTTCCCAGCCAGGCTCACCTGTTGACTAAAACGTGCTCACGACATTCCTTGATGTCTGCAACTCGCTTGCTATAACTGATGAAAAAGGATGGGGAAAAAAATCATTAAGCAGATATAATGAAAATATGATCTTATTGATCGATTAATGTCAGTGGTGATCAGTATGAGGCTTCAAACTCAACTCTTGATAGGCCAAGAGGATCTTTGGAAAAACGCTGCACCATCAATACCATCAATATGGTATCAATACCATAATCTCTAAATCATATTGCACTCATCCCACAGAAGTGACTCAGCATGAATTTGTTTTCTTATCCTCTGAATTTGATCTTTTCCTGCACTCGTCCCCGTGTTCTCAGTTGTTGCTGATTTATTTGTCTCTCTGTTGCTGAACTGTGGTTTTAGTTCAGGGAGAATAAAAACAATAGTCACAGTAATCACTAAATAACACCAATTCCAAATGGTTCCCTTCTTTTGCTCAAAGAGGGACAAATGCATCATGAAAAGGTTCATATCTTAACAGATACATTTTTAGAAGTTGAGACATTCCACATTCCACCATTATGCCTTTTTCTATCAACACATCTTGGTGTCAGATACAGTGAAATGCCACAAAGTGAATTTGGGGCTTTTGTTTTCTCATCATATTTTGTTGCATTATAAAATTGCAATATTGTAATGACTTGATTCTGGCTGATATTGATTAAAGCTTACAACATATCAGAGCACAATTTTTCTGTGGCATTTAGTTTGCGTGTTTCCAAAATGTACCTTAATAAAAGGCTTTAGCTTTACGTGAACACTGCTATACTGGTGATGAGGCAGTTTGTCTGCTATTCTCACTAAAACAGTGTGATCCCGAGTGAATGTTAAAAAGCTGAATTTGATGTTGTGTTGGTCATGTTTACGCTGTGAGGTTGTCCTGTGGGCCAAAGCAGATCTCCCAGCCAGCCAGTTTTGGTCCACAGGCCATATGTTTGACACCCCTGCATCTTACACTGGCCCAGCTTCAATTTTATACCCATTAATAGTAGGGAGAGATAATTTCTCTAAAATAAAATTCCTTTGCTCCATGGATGTAGAATAATGGAGTACATATATGCACATTATGTAACTAGATTACTACCACCCATCTGCAAGCTGTCCCACAGTAGTTTCTTCTCAAGTACATTAATATAATATGAATGAACATCTGATGCTTCAGATTACTTATTTAGCAGATAAGTAATTACACCCACTAATAAATAAGAGCACTTTTTTTGAGCCGAATGCTTTAATCCAAACTAAGGAGATTCACTTGATATCCATTTTTGAATTTGCTGAGATGGTGTGTATTGCTGCAGCAATACACACCACCCAGTCCATTCTCTCAGCTTTTCAAATGTTTTTTTTTCCAACAGCCATGGACTGTTTTTCACAGTCCACATTATGGAGAGAGTGCAGAGCAGCAGTGCAGGTTGCAAACCCTTTGATGTTGTCGAACAGGTCCTCAGAGACTTTGTGTATGTTGAGGACTTCATCTCGAGTGAGGGTAAGATAGAGGCCGCTCCGCAGAGCCATCTTCCACAGCTCCAGGGAGGCTTGGTTTGTATTCAGGCTGCTGTGGCACAACAGGAAGCCGACTACAAAGAGAAACGCCAGCAAACATCACAATGCAGTCAACAGGAATGAAGGCACGCTGCTGCTTGTAGTGTTTACATGCAGTAATTTAATTAAAAAAAAATGTTTATATGAAGACCAATTGCAAAAGATTTCTTGTAACAGTGTCAATATAGTTTGGACATTTTAGCTTTGCATAATTAGATTTTCAAATAAAAATATCATATTTCAAGTTATTTTGAGCCAACAATGAAACAATATAACTCCAAGTGGTAATGTTTATTTCAACAACACCGACGTAGCTGTGTGTGCTAACGATTGGTAGTGATGATATTGGTGAAAATGATGCTTTGATAACACTTACCAATGATCCAACGTTCCATCACCTCCATAGACAGGTACTCACAGGCCATCTGTGCAAGACAAAAAAATCTAATTAACCACTAATACAGATGCCCTGATACAGATTACTTTAACCTTTCTAACTTTGTGCCAATAGACCTGGGTTTTTCAAAGAATGCGTGGATAAGCAGCAGTGTTTGATGCATGTTTTGTATTATTTTAAGTACTAATTTTCGATCAAATGTTAACCCTATGAATTATGTCACTGTTAATAGCTACTGCTCCATAATCAATAAACATTATCAGTGACTCCTTGGTCTTAACTCATGATTTGCAACTGTTATGATTACTTTTTAAAAAGCAAAAATTAAATGAATAAGTAAATCCAGGGAAAGGTATTTATAGTAAATCTGTCTTCTAATACTGTCTAAATGATGTCGCTGATTATTGTTGGCTCACGTCTATGCCTGCATTTTCTCAAAGTTTTACTCAAACCCACTTCCATAAAAATACTTGTAGCTACAGAGCTGTCTGAACATGTGGCATGAAACATCCCCACATCTTTGTCAGGGCTTCATCCTTCGCCTACGCTAACAAGTCTCTCCAACATTTAAATCCGCTATTCAGTTCACAATGCTACACCAGTAGCGTCTAGACCAGAGGTCCATCATTCTTGAACAATGTTGCCTTCCAAGGCATATTACCCGCATATTTTAGCATCATTCAGCTCTAGAACACCCCATTCTGTTGGAAGTATAATCAGGAAACTCTGCAGAAGACCTGATAATGAACAACTCATAATAGTCAGGCATGTTGAAGAAGGGAGATATCTGAAATAAGCTGGACAATGGTTCCAGTACCATATTTGGCCCATTTATTGTAGACTGACAGCATCTCTTACTACCTTCACCTGCTTTTATCACTCGTATCCTGCTTCATTATAACATAACATTATTGGTTATTATCAGTCATTACAAGTCAATATTTGGTGTGACCACTCTTTGTGGCAGTTTTTCTCTTGCATAAATATTTTTTCTCTAAGGAATGATCATGATTTATTATTATTATTTTTTTTTATATATATACCTTGGAGAAATAAGCACAGATCCTCTGTGGGCTCATCTTGGTTCAGATGCTTTTGTCTCTTTGTGTAAACCCGGACCCAGAGTTGATTTTGTTAGGTCTGTTGGAGTCACACTATCACTTCTACAAAATAACTTCACAGTGAAGGTATTTTCTGAGAAGAACCAGCTGTGTAGTTTTTCTTTTCCTCTTTTATACTTTTTTAGAGCCAAGTGGATACCTTAAATGTCGGATAAGCAACATTATTTTATACATGTCTAAAACGTTTGCAGTGTATCATTTAAATGCAAATTGTTTTAAATTGTTTTTCTCCTCAATGAGCTTGTCTTGTTGAAATATATTCACAGCAACTTGTTGTAATGGGTACTTTGTCTCATTTCCCTGCACCCATCTTCCTCGGACAGAAAAACACTGAGGCAAACAAGAGGTTGAACTCACAGTGTCACAGCAGGCCGGGTCCAGCATTGTGGCGGATACACTGAGCAGACTGAGGAGCTGGGCGTTCCGCCATTGTTCTGCTGGCAGGTTTCTGCGTGGGTAGACCATCCTCAGGGAGAGTAATGCTGCTGTCACAGCCTGGGAGAAAAAGGCAGAGGGGAAAATGACAGTGAGTGAGAAATGAGGGCAAAAAAAGGTTCAAAATAGAATAGATGCTGGAAAATGATGACATTTCAAATAAAATAAAAAATTGAAGGCTCAAAAAGTTGTTCAACTCGTAGACATGCACATTTAACACTGAAATACTACTGAAATGTAGAAAACCACATGTTGCATTTTGATATAAACCACTGCTGTCGAAGACTGTGGAAATGCCAAAAACACCACATGAAAGTTGAATTTATATGAATAAAACATTCCATTTGAGAGATTGGAGGTGTAGTCATTAAGATCCATAGTCATGCTGCGGAGTTGTGATTTCAGTCACCTCTGCTAAAAGAAAAGACGGACTTAGTCTACAGTTGGAGCTGGGATCCCAAATGTCAGCTTTGGAGAGGCAGTTTAAAAACTCCCTCTCCCAATCTACATCACTGAAATTGGATGTGGCACTGCTCAGATCTTGATCATCTTCTCACAAATAAGGGTTGATCTTAATGTGATCCCCTTTGTGAAGGATGAAAGGGGAGAAAAGCATTCTGAAATGTATGGTCAACATTATGAAGCAATTTTAGAAAAATCTATACTCAGCGTCAATGACAGAAGTATGTCTTTGAATAGGCCTAAATACACAGACGATGTTATTCTTTTCCTGTCCAAACCTGAGACCTGTATTCCCACTCTACTCTCTTCCATAGATTCCTTGTGTCCTCTGGATATAAAATTACCTATGCTAAATCTGAGCCAATAATAAATAAAATATAGTAAAAATTTAATTGTCAGACTCGCATACCTTGGGTTTAATATGTTTTCCAATATATAGAAAAACAAACCAAAAACTATTTAAACTCAAGCTTCCTTCTCATTATATATATGCGGTTGAGAAGGATATGCTAAGGTGGCTTGTTGTCCCCCTCGACTGGATTGGAAGAATTAATTTAATTAAAATGAGTATCTTTCCAAGGCTTAGCAAATCAAATGCTCCCATTTATGCTGACCAAGTCAGTACGTTTCTGATATTTTGAGTTGAACAAAAAGATCTAAGAGGTTTTCTATGTGCACGTGAGGCCTATTTCTCTCAAATGTTGTTCAAAATGTATCGAAACCCGTGTTAGTGAGCACTTCTCTTTTGCAGCGATAATCCACCCGCCTCGCAGGTGTGTCATAGCAAGATCCTGATTAGACAGATGTGGTATTGCACAGGTGTGCCTCACAATAAGAGGCCACACTTTGCTTTGAGTTAAATTGACCTTTGTGTGAGGACCAAACTCCTCAGTGAGCTTCTTCCATGGATGTTCGTATTCCAAAAACATCTGGCCAAGCCGTGGGTAGGAAGGGTCACTACAGAAATCAGTCAAAATGTAAGTACTTAGTGAGAAACACATGACATCAAACAAGATATTAATAAACTAACTTCAATCTTTCACCTCTGAAACAGAGGCATCCATCCATCCATCAATCCATACATCCATTCATACATCCATCCATCTGTTATTTCACCTGTTGCCATTCGTCATCTCGTGGGCACAGTTGAACATGCCCACCAGAGCCTTCTTGTCGTCAATCCGTGAAAGTGTAATGATCACAGACGCGTAGGTGACGATCAGATCCAAGTAGCATTTGGTGAAATCAAAGTTGACTGCCTGAAATCAAAATTAAATCAAATAGACAGCGCCTACTCCAATATCAGCAGGTCAGACAAAGTAATTACTTGAGTGATTACTTATTCGATTGATTGTTATTTGGCAGATTTTGAGAAATATAACTTGGACAGACTGCCAATTTAATTGTGATGAATAAAAACATTTGAAAAACAGCATCATGATGATGCCAGAGACGACAGAACAATACAATGTGCAAAGGAATGACAGCTTTTCAGGTCATCTGCAGATATTGTGCATGACTTCAGGGTTCTACTTGACAAAAAAAAAAGGATTAGGACCCAGGCAGTGAATACTTACAATATTAAAAAAGCACTGACACGCATCAATGGAATTCAGTAATTCATAGACATGGTCCTGAAAGAAAAACAAATAGAGATGAGATTGCAAATTGTAGCCCCAAAAAAGAGAAAAGTACAGTCTAGAGCTTGTTTTCTAAAACACATAATTATTTTAACAGAAATATTGAGGTTAATCCATTATTTGCAGCTTTCTATAGCATGACTGGGTAATTTGAAGTCTCAGAAGAAACACCTACAGGGCTTAGGCCCGTACGCAACCTCCATTACAGAACAAAAACAGGAAGTCTGCAGCCAGGCACACTGGGTTAACTCACTTTGATGTTTACAGTGTCATAAATTGCTTTCTTATATCAGAATATTCCACTCTATATGTTAATGTGAGATTACAAAAGTGGTGGTGATTCACTTTATATGGATTAAAAAGGTGATAAAACCTTGAAAATTTCGAGGAGAGAAATAGAATATGAGAGAAGAGAGAGGAGAGAAAAATAAAACAAAACAATCACCCTGAACTCTATAACATCCAGGAAGGAGTCGTAGTAGCTCGCTGTGGCTGCCAACACTTCAGATTTTGTTTTCTGGATGCTTACCAGATTTTGCTGGAATAAAGAAAAACAGATATTTTTAATTATCATTTGAGATGCACTGGTCAAAAATGTAAAATAAAAAAAGCCTTAAAATTGTTTCTTCCATCAGACAACAGGCTTATCAACACTCAGCAGATTATCGTGGATGAGATGTACAGTTTACAAATGTCCAGCCCCACATCCCGAGATGCTTGCAGGCATGTGTGGAGTATGGAGTGAGAAAGAAGAGAGCACAGACTGCAGGAGAGAAATACAAGTTATCCCATTCAATACTGATAAATGAATGTACAGGAGAGTACAGAATTTTAGTGAATTAAAAAGAATCTCCCAGCAGGCTTAAGTTAAAGCAGCAACTAAGAACGTGATCTTGTATTACTGAAGCCAGTCCTTACTATAACTATCATTTTTTAAATACATATTTTTAAGCCAGATGTAATACCAACTCATTCACTCATCTGTGTAGGGAAACCAATCAATCCATTCAAAACCAAAATACATGATAAAACATAGTACAGAATAAGAGATATTAGAAAAAATATGTTGTAACAGTGTCCCTGCAACAAGCCAGGCCTTAAGGCAGGCCTTAGATAGTAGTTTAAAGTGTAACACAATATTACAAGTCAATAATTTTGCAATCTGAAGACACCCACCTTCTTCTTTTACTAGAAAACAACCTGTCTGCTTCAAATAACAGCAGAACTAAGTCATATTGTTGTATTGGCTCACACTGCCAGATGGAAGGCAAGATATAAACAGCTTCTTGATCGCAAAGGGAGAAAACACAAACATGATGTGAAAATCATAGCGCTGACCACAGAAAAACACTTCCTGAGAGGCTTTTTAACACTTACAATGTTTCCTCTGAAGTCGATGTTGGGGAATTTCTTGTTGATGTACTTGATTGCAGATTCTTTGGTTTTATCCGTCAAGATGGGCGGCCGCAGCTTGGGGTCTGCACATGACTAGTGGATAAATGAAGCAAAAATTTAAATTTTTCAAAACCTTTCAAGTTTTGTGACAGTTTCCATCTTCTGTAACTAATTTGAACAATCAACATTAATTTCTTTTCACATTTCTGAACCACATGAAACAAGTCAGAAAGATATAGCCGTCTAACCATTTATTAGGAAAGAAACCATATTTGGTAACTTCCTAGTTTGTTAATTTAGCTTAAAACCAAAAATTGTAAAATGTCACAAAATACATGATTAACTTTTGACAAAGTATCATTTACTTAATTCATAAAAGGGTAAAATGTCATATCAAAAGTGATCATTTGTCGTGTGTGTACGACAAAAGGAAAATAATACTGATGCATAAACTAGCATAGGATGCAGCAACATTCTCAGAAATCCAGTGGTAAGCATCCTATTTCACTTTCAAGCTGAAAAAGCTGTGAATTTAGTTGATTTTAAAACATTTCATTTTACATGAATTGCATAAAGTGGTCTTAATATTTACTGGCTTCAAAGGGGCAAAAGACTTGAATACCCTTCACACCTAGCCTGTGGTTTTGTGTTTTAATGTCTTTCACGGGTTGAAAAAGTCACGGTGAACTGTAGCAAGATCATTCAAATAAGTATTCCAAAAGGGAGCTTTGAAAGTCGACGTAAAAGATTGTGTTGCAGCTTCCAAGCGTGAAGCCTCAATGATGAGACAAACAAAACAAAAGCATTTACATGCCTACTATTTGAAATGTCTCTAAAAGCGCATCTTCTTCTCTTACTCATGCACATTCTGCACAGCTTCCAATGCTGTGGCTGTCTTCATAGTCGTAATGTTTCTAGGGTCATTTCATACTAATACCATAACTGTTCAGAGATTTTTGGAAGTCATTCAGTCCATTTTAAGACTTTCCATATATGTGTGCATTTCCAAGCTTTCAGTTCAGACCAACTGACATTTGCCTTGACTGACAACGCAAACCGACTTCCTGTTTGCACTTCCTTTTCAGAGAAACAAGCCTAGTCTCAGCTGTCAAATGGTGTCTCAGCTATACACACAAAGCAGAGACACAAATACAAAACAGTTTATTGTATTTTATCCTTCAAAATTAGCATTACATATGTACAATTTTGGGAAATCACGGAAATGACCCAATAATGAATTGTCCAAGACAGATTTCGAATGAGAGCATATTTGTAACTTCGGTTTGTGTCTTAACTGTATGCAGACAAACATTTGTTGAGAAAGCAACTGAAACAGTTGATTGAAAGAAGTAGTTCCCTGTTCCTTGTCTCCATTATTCGCACCATTTCCCTTTCGACTATACTTCATCTCCCTCACCTTCTTTATGTAGTTCATACGAATCAGAACCCCATTCCCTCTCTCATTGAGGATGGTGAGTTTTTCTGCCAGTTTCTGATGGTAGTCCATGGCTCCGGGTGAGCTTGAGCCTTGGCCTCCTGGTAGTTCGTAGCAGATGAAGAAGTGCACCCAGAGCCTCACCCTGTCACAAAGTCACATGGGGCTCATGACTGGAGGTGGAGCCATGCACTGGAGGGGAGAGTGACTCACTTCCATATTACTGTAACTGTATGCCAAAAAGGCAGATACAAAAATGGTAATATAAATAAAAATAGACAACATTAATAACAAATGGTTTTAAAGTTCTTTAGCTAAGGTTGACTAATATCTGTGTTTCAGGAAATAACCCTCTATGTATGTTGAACATGAAAAATAAAGGATTGATGACAGGTTTTTGTATCCTCACTGGGTTACATCCTTCTGCACTACTTAAAAAAAAGCCTCATATGAAAAGTAATGACAGAATGGTACTTAATAATAATATTTTGACAAATTATTGTACTGACAACAAAACTACTAATAAGGATATTTAATAAATAAATAAACATAGCAAGATCAAGCAGCTTTATTATAAGAAAAAACATTGCACTGCTATTTATTATCTAACCATCAGATGGAGACATTTACCCACTAAAGGTTTCTGGTTTAACCAAAAAAATGGGGGATACATTAGATGGGGTACTCAAGGTGAGGGCCTGGAGGCACATAAAGAAAAGGGCCAGGGGCAAAGAAAAAAGGTTTCAGAATTATTAATAGTGAATAAGTTCTGCCTTTTAATTGAATGTATATTCAGAGCACATATAGGATTCACATTCTCTGTCAGAGAAGAGGGTAGGACCTGACTCAACATAATACTGAGACCGAGCTGAAATATTAGTGATGCTACCATGAAAGCTGGCTCTGTCGTTGCTATCAAACTAGCCTCAAACTCATACTGTCAGGGTGTGTTTGAATAAACATGAATAATGCAACAGCTATAGGAGAAGACCAGAAGGTTTCATTAAAATTGGCTTTATGTTGAGATTGTAGTACTTTTTGGCAGTAATTGTTTGGTTATACTATCATGTGTATTCTGCACCACAACAGAGAAAAACTTTAAAGTTTAACCTGAAAGATTATTATGGCACTGTTCTACTGGTCCAGTGCACTCTAGATGAAATTGGGCTGTACGTGACCCCAGAACTAAACTGTGTTTTATGCTCCTGATTTGGATTAATTTGTCAGAGGTTATTCATGTGAGCTTCATAATTATTCAATCAAGCTTTTTGGTTCATAACAAAAATAAAACATAGCAATACAATAACAATCACATCGTGGTAAGTTACTACCATGTTTAAATGGAACCTTGTTATCAAACAACTGGTTTCAGGCTCTGAAATGAATCCTAACTTGAAATTTTCATTTCTTTGTGTTTTCATGACAATACCATAGTTAAAAATTAATGGGAAAGACCACAACTTAAATGCCAGTAAAAATGATAATTTCAAATGTTTGCTTAAAATCTATTTTCTCAGAAGACTTGGTTACGACATTTTATTATGTCTGCCATGCTCTAAATATTTCCCAAATTTCTCAGAACCTGTTAGAGGTCCGAGTTACAAATGTGTCTCATAGATCTACTGATACATTTTGTATTTGCAATGAAGGTGCAGCCTTTATAACCAACAAAAGGGTTTTTCTAACACTTAACGTCAAGAATTTCTGAGGCCCAATCACTCAAACTGAAAACTTTGTCATGTAAACTCAAATACCTCAAAGTTATTCAACATCCAAGTGTTGTTTTTTGTTGTGTTTTTCTCCTTCAAGACTCCCAATAACTCCTGGAATTTGTGCAACAGGTTCAGTAAAGTGTAAACTCAAGAGTGCCCAGTGGAACTTGGTGAGAGTAATTTTCTTGATGAGACTCGCTAAAGTCGACTACAGCGAGGGCAGCGCTGAGCAAAACAGTGACTGATGTTAAGTGGAGTCGAAAAAATAATCTGTTTATTATTTCCGTGCTGGCAGAGGCTCAGAGATCGGTAGACACATTAACAAGGCTGTCTGGGAGAGCAGACAGGAGGCCATGAAGGTTGGAGGAGGAGCAGAGGATGGCGCTTTGTGCGTTTAACTCTCCATACCATCTGTGAGCCAAGTTTAAATAATGACTGGTCCATTATTATTGAGATGAATGCATGGACCTTAATGGTTTATAATTTCAAGTACTTTAAATGTGGCTGAGTTTGACAAGATACTTTTTGACAACTATATTTTAAAATACAAAAAATACAACAACAAAAAGAATCTAACACAGATGGGGTACTGTAAATTTTAACTAATCTACAACTACTTTCATGTCGCTTAGATTATATACAACTACAGGTAAAGTATTGCTTTTAAATAAATATGTAACCCCTTATATTATGAAGTAGGTCGCTCATTGCCCAGTCAAGAACAATATTATTATATGATATTATTATATCATTGCCTCAGGGCAACATCTGCATGATGTTTTATGCCTGATGCCAACGTTATGCTGAAGAGACTTAAGAAGACAATGTACAATTTACAATGTTTGCCCTTCCACCTGAACCCAGCACTAATTTATATTGTCATAATTTGTGAGATCCAGATCAGAGGTCAACAATTACTATGTTGTGGCCTCCCAGTGCAGGAGGCAAAAGTTCATTTTTGGCCTTAAAGATTAGTTTGATTTTAATTTGCTTTGCTTTGCACTAGTCTTTAGGCAGAGGAGATATATTTTAACAACAAAAAGATGTAGATGCACAAATGTTACTATGTTGAGAGGTGTCACATTTGCCTTTTGCTTATAAATGTTAGCCCGTAACAGTGATGGTGCTTTCTAATTTACATTTACTCATGATGCATCGTAGCTGCTGCCTCATGATGAAGCGGTGTATACCTATACATCAAAGTATAGCAGTTTTATTAAGGATACCATTTCCATTGTTTGACAGACAAACATGTTTTACTAGGCCTGTAATTACCCATATTGCTGTCAGTCTTTAAAGCCAGGAACATTTCTCTTTCTCTAAAAACGAAGGTAAATTTTGCTCCTGGCTATGAATCCCAACACAGCATGTAATTACACATTTAAATTGTTAAGCGTATAGACAAGTTAAAAGAGATAGTGCATTCTTCTGTGGCACGCTGGGGCATGGAGAGGAGAAAAAGAAAAAAAGCAAAACAAAACAGGGGATAATATACAGCACCGATGAAAAAGGGCTGAACATCACTGACAGGCTGCAACAACACAGACATTCATTCTTCACACTTTTACTGCTGTATGGATGAGTAGAATATATCTGATGAGTGAAGATACCTGTTCAAATAGCTAGAACTAACAATTATTACTTGATTCACTTAGCAGCTGGAAGAACTTTTACTTTTACTTTTTATCGCAAGGCCAGATATACAGGCATAACCACATCCATCAAATTCTGATGGAAAAATTAGTCACAGCATTGTAGCTCCACATACTGGTACATTGACAGAATGGTTTATTGTGACTCACACTGACAACTTACTGTAGGCAGGGAAGATAACTGTTCATTTAAGTTCATTCAGTGTGTCTATGAAACAAACATCAACATTGCACATAACGTGTTCATTGTACTTCATACAGCAGATCATATACAATTAGTTCAGACTAAGTACCTTGTTGAGGATGCTTGTAAAGGTACAGAGGAAGACAACTTGTATGTGTTTTTACACAAAGTAATAAGATGTCATATTAGTGTTATTCCTATACATTAATACAATAGTGCTATGGCATCATAAAATAAGTTACATTAACATTTACTGGGAGTTTACTTTTGCAGTTATTTTCTCTATTTGTTATGTCATTATTTGCATTGTGAGTCCATTGTGTTTAATATGTTTTTCCATTTTCATTTGTATTGTTTCGCTCATGTAAGTCCATAACATGAAAACATAAAATCCATCAAGACAAGATTAGATTACTTTAATAAGGTACAGAAAAGAGGTAAGAAACCAAACAAACAAAAATTTCCAGGACATTGTGTTTAATATTGAATGATCCTTTAGTGCTACTCAGTGATAAACCTGTGGAACAAATATGCAAGATTATATTCTTGTGATGAGGTCATCACTGTGAGCCAGTTCCATGTGGTATCATGAGCTGTTGGCTGCTATCCCCTTGCTTTGAGAGAATCTAGAAAATCCTTCTTAAGTTGGTCTTCGAAGGCATTGTCGATATGTGCTATTTTTCTGCTGATAACCTATTTGATTGTGTTCATTTTTATAAGAAAAAAACTAAACTCTAATTAGTTTGTGTATACCAGATTGATTTGTATGACAGATGCATTGATTTTAAGCAGGGTATATGTATTGATTTCACTTTTACCTGCACTGAATTGACAACGGTATATAATAAGGGAAGCCTAGTATTTGATAGGCTGTTAACTGAGGAAGAGTTTGAACTGACTATCGACTCCAGCAAGGCATTGGGAGGTAGAGGACACGACAGACTTTTTCTAGTAGGGCTTTTGGTCTGCCATACTCGCCACCTGCTGCAGGTCTTTCCTGTTTTCCACTGCAGCTTCACAACCACACAGTAGTTAAATGAATAATACTACTGATTAATTATAAATGTTAATAATAATTGGATTTAAAAAAATTATCTAACCTCATCAAAAATTAGTTTGTTGTTAATCTCTTTACACTTGAACACACTGCCCCTCAAGACCACGCTTTTAAATCAAATGCTACTGCTTCTAAAGAGCTTTGCAATAAAATATTACATCTGAAACTAGAGAAAGAACTGTTTCTTCTATGTTTTCCATGTTCATCAGAAGTTATTTCCTTTTGTTAAAAAGAAAGTGACAAGTTCAAAGTGAATAAGCAAAAAGTTGCATATCATAGAAGTGGTAAAGATGGTAGATTATATGAACTGTCATTTATCAGACAATAAGCATAATCTCTGTTTGAATCCATAGCTGAAAAAAAAAAAAAGATGCACTAAGTGAGCGACTGAGAGTGACTACCTGACCTGAATGACCCTGCGGCTGGTTTTTCTCAAACTCAGGAGGAGCTGGTTGCTGGATACAAGAACACCCCTCCTACTTGTTTGATAATCACTGTGGAGTTAATCAGGTGCAAAGACGCAATAACTATAACAAGAAACTTGGCACAGAGTGCGAGAGAAACGCACACCACAGGATGTGTGAGTCAGCAACACTGATACATTTCTCGCCTCATTAACTGCGGGAACCTAGAAGGTCTTCAAACACACTGAAAGTGAGATATGGAGACACAGACTTACAGAGGAGGTGGAAACGTTACAACGGGAGGTGGTGGTTTCTCTTGAATAATGGACTTTGACAGTAATCCCCTAACATGACCAGGACTTCCTCAACCAACTGTTTGTTTCACGTTTCTGTCGGGGAAAATGACCTGTAAAGTCTGGTCAGATATCAGAGAGAACTGAGGTTATTAGAGGTGATTGTAAAAAAGCGATTCCTTTTATTTTGCAAAAGGATGGTGAAAAGGGACATATAATAGATGGCTAGAACAATTCTTTGTTTACAGTGTTTGATGAAATGCAAATGGTAAAGATCGCCTATCAACTTTCTGCATGCATGTATAGCCAGTAGCATGGAATGGCATTTTATTAGCTCCTTGTTGCATCAAAACAATGACCAGAAGATACTTTACAGATTTAAAAAACTGCAAAATCAAAGACGGCACGCTAGCTATGTTTTGTGAAAACACTTTCAAAGCTTTGTTTTCCGTTTCCCCTCATTTTCTTTTTTTCTCTGGCGACTCTGAGAGCCTGGCATGGCTCATTTGGCTGGGGTGTGTCCCTTCACTTCACATTGCACTATATTAATGGACCAGTTTCTCCCACTCACAACAGTCCCACCTCTTCTTATTTTCCATCCACTTTGTTACAGTTTGGTGACCAAGAAAATTGTGCCACTGCCCAAACACTAAAATACACTTTATAATACTGTCAGAAACAGTTCTCTCTTTAAAAGAAAAAAAAAAGGGGGGGGGGGGGTTAACACACTTTAACAATAAATGCAAATTTTTAGTCACGTGAAAAGCCATGCTGTTATTAGAAGTGTCTCAGGCTGATGTATTTTCTTTTATTAAATTAACGAGATGCCAGAAGATTGTCAAAGGCTCAGTGAAAAGAATGTAAATTGCTCACAGACGACTTGCCCCCACATGGGAGGCAGGTCAGCTGCCTGCCAGCCACTCAGCTGGTAGTACAGATTAAATAACAGGTGGTTTCATTTGCACATTTTTCTTTATGCCTTCGCCTCGACAGTGACCACTGCACTCCCTCATTGGTGGCTCGAGCAAAGAAAGAAGGGCTTTGTGGTCGATGCTTGGACACTCAAAGGTATAATATGAGTGTCGTAATTTATGACTTGTGTGTTTATGTCTGAGCGAGAGGGAACAGTATGTGTGGGTTATGGTTTCTCCGAGAGTCTGTCCACAAGTGTTATTATCAGTAAGATTCTACCTCAACTCTGAGTCCTCTGACTGGATGGGTCACACTATGAGGAACTTCCGAATATATCTAATGTGTTTTCTTATGATGAGGTCTTTTATATGCAGACTTTTTTTCATACAATCTTAGTTGGTAGCTCATCTTTGTGGTTCAATTCTATATTTAAGCCTGTCCATAACTGAGACTGTCAGACTCATTCAGTGTGTAGATCAAGAGACTGGGTAAACTGTGAAAATGACTACATATATAAAGTTCTTTTGCCATACCGTGTCATAAAAATAGCACGTGTTCAGAAAGACCCCAAAGGATTCATTCATCATCGGCTGATGTCTGACATCAGACATGAAGGTGATGATCAGAGTGGGAGGACCAGACTGGACATCAGCTGATGCAGGATTGGTCTAGAGGAGTCAAGAGTGAAAGGTGGGGAGGAGAAAAGTAGATGAGAGGGAGGAAGCAAACGTGCTGAAAAAGATGTGTAAAAAAATGATAAGAAATTATTTTGCTGACGGTGGGTTTCCTTTCTAAAAGAGTCCTCCCCACATGGAATGTAACAATCGGATGAGGAAAGTCTCTTCTATTTTTGTATGTGTCATCTTACATATGCTGATTTAGAGGGGAAAAAGTGGGGGTTATTTCATCCCCGTCCCGCTTCTTATTGTTCCTGAGTCGAGAGTAAAGTTACGCCAACAGGAAATGGTTTTAGCAGTCATGCATCCAAACCTTAGAGTCACCTCAGCGAGCCTCCCTCCTTTCAGTCAAAAAAATCAATCTATGGTGGCCAGTTCTCCACCCAGTAGATCTGCAACATTTTATATTACTTTCAAAAATGTCTTTGCATTGATCAATAACTTGTAACAAATTTTATATTTAGTCCAGAGAATCTTTAAGAAATTAACTAAACCAACAATCACCAATTTAACTACTTTTTTCTGATGAATCTCAATCCTTATTATCACTTGATGCATTATTTATCTCCCTACATATGGGTGGAGAAACTTATTTGGACCAAACCCTATCCTGCCACTGAAAAATGCTATCATCAGCCATTGGGTTAGGCTTACAGAGGTAACATAAATACCGAAACAGTTAATCGGCCTATTGTTAAAAACTCCATATGACAACAGCTGTAGTACTGAAATCAATAGATGCCCTCTTAATCTCTACACTCTCTGTCAGTTCCTGTAGGTGGCACACTCTTCCTGACAGAAGCTGTGGATCGGTGGTGTGGTGTGTGTGGAGACCTGTGGCTCTGGCCCACTGTCCGCTGTGTATGAGGCCATTGTATCAGTGAGGTAAAGATAGCATCTCTCAGCAGACATCACCTTTATAGACACAGAGTCCCCAGTGTTCACCTCCAACCGCCCATGAATAAGAGCCGAGCGGCTGGCTGAAAACTCTCTCTTCGGTTTCTGCTTTTTCATCTCCCTCTGGAAGCCCCCAGCCCCCTCATTCTCCCCCACTTTTACTATTTTGGGCCTAATTATGCCAACCAACTGACCTTGACACATTTATAGCCCCATATTTAAACTTCC
This sequence comes from Blennius ocellaris, assembly GCF_963422515.1. Classification (NCBI taxonomy): domain Eukaryota; kingdom Metazoa; phylum Chordata; class Actinopteri; order Blenniiformes; family Blenniidae; genus Blennius; species Blennius ocellaris. The sequence goes on along the minus strand of NC_137653.1, from coordinate 10,898,035 downwards.
CTGTAATTTATTGCTGCTTTCTTTTGCCCTTAAAGTCTGCACATACGCTATTGTTGAAAGTAGAAACACATTCAGATGTTGAAAATCCTGTAAAGTACACAAAAAGCAACATTTGGATGAGTATTTAAGATTTGTCTCACAGGTAAAGTACACTTCAGCATCTGTTGATGATACAACATTGTCACCATAATCACCTGTGTTTGATGTTCTGCCAAAGCTATTGAAGTTCTGATATGGGAATCCATTTTTTTTATTTGGTAACTCATCAGTGCAGTGAGTTGGAGGTCAGGCCAATTTTCTAATAAGCTGCCATTGCATGAAGAGGGCAGCTGATGAGGCTGCTACATGAAGGAGGTGATGACCGAAAAGGTAATTATGTCTGTCGACTGGGAGCCGATTCTACATTTTCATGCCCTTGTGGCAACACACATGCACATTATGCAGACATTTACTCAAGTACGCAGAGTAGAGCAGGCTCTGAGTGGGAATCTGAACAGGAGCCATTCGCAGAGGTGAAGGTGGGTCATGAAATAATCTGGATAAGGTTGATTGAGCATGTTTGTTTGCACAATACAATCTGTTTGCAAGAACAGAGCAACTATTGTTGTTGTGGTTATGATTACAGATTATAAGAAATTACCTGAGGTAGAAGAATGAAGTGGAATCCTGAAAGAAATAACATGAACACAACTAACGTGTTGCATAGCATAACACAGGCTGTCTTTAGTTTTTTGAGTTTTCATTCAACTTTTTAAAATTCTTTTTTCATTATTGGCAACACCTCCATCTATCCATCTCCAGTACTGGCTCAAATTTACATCTTAGGTTAATTTAGAAACATCTATTTACTTGTATGTATCCTTTTTACATGCACAGGGGGAACATGCAAACTCCATACAGATTGGTGCAGGAGGCTCATAAACGATGATATCTGGCACCGCAAAGTGCAATTTCCATAACATAATTGCAATAATTTCTAAATGAAAGAGAATGTATGTTCCCTCTGAAAATAAAGTATTTCTATTCTATTCTATTCTATTCTATTCTATTCTATTCTATTCTATGTGTTCTCATTCTTCAGGTAATTCCTGTGACCCAGCCCAGCTCCACTCCCCTCTATCTGTCCTCTGCAACACCCACTCAAATTACCACATTCCTTTCCCCCAACCTGCTCTTTAGGCTTTAAAAGCAAAAGGAAAGGATGCCTGAGGAGACACATTTTAAAGGGGTGAATATATGCAGCTCAAAACACACCCATGCAGAGAGAAGAGGTGAGTGTTTTAGGCGAGGTTAGGTGTTTAAAAAAGCGGAAACAGGCTGTAAGGCTGTGTTACAGCGGTTCAGGAGGCCACTCCATTTGGCAGACAAAGATCAACAGTAAACCTTGTTTATACTTTTCAAGTAAATCTTGGTCAGATAAAAATACATTACAGATCTGTAGAAATTGAATGTATTACATGATGTTCCCTGCTTCTACTCAGGTTCACCTGCGATCAGTTCTAGCCCCCCACAGCTCTTTAATTAGCCACAAGGTTTTTTGTTCAGAAAAGTCAATTGATTTAAAAAAAGAAAATCCACACATCTCACTTCAAAATTTTTTCTGACAAGAAAGACTATCATCTCATGTCTGACAAAATGTCATATTGCAATGACTTATTAAAGCCATGAAGCAGAATGGATGGATGATGAATGTAAAGGCCGTTTCTGAGGGTATGAAAGACATAACTGGTGCATAACTGAGAGCTTTTTGGTGACCTCTAGAGGCCAGAGTAATTGTAATAGCAGCAATGTCGGGAGCAATAAACAAAGTAGGAGAAGGTCCTTGTGAAGGAGCATGTTTCAGGCTTGAGGAAGCCCAAGATACATGGGAGCATGTGAAACCAAATGGTGACTTCAACTTTCTTTTATATGATCTTTACCAAACCAACTGCATTTAATCAAAATGTATTTTTATGATTTTGAATATTTTCAGATTTAAAATAACTATGACCAACAAAACTAAACATAATAAATAAAACATGAAAATTCTCTTTTGATTATAACTCTAATATCTTTCTTTCTGTGTTTACAATAGTGAAGAATGTAATACAAAACCTTCATATTCATACCTCTATTAAGGGTATAAATATATTGTCCATATAAATAATAATCATTGCTATACATGTAATGTATGTGGTAATTGTGCATTAACCATAAATATGTCATATATTTTACATCACATATTACGCACCTTACAAACACTTGTATACCTTACACATATTAGTCAACTTTTATTTTACCACTACAATGTGCAGTATTTCCATATGATCTATTTACATATATGAGAAGCAGACAAAATAGCAAACAGTTTATGATGTTGTTCTTCTAGATGTGTTTAAACTTTGCTGATAATTTGATATATTTTCAGACTTAAACTAATGTTGTGAGGAAGATTAAGTTATTTAATGTTGTTGATTACTGTCTTCTTGGCCAACAAGGAGGTGGACAGTATTACCGCAGATCTGTTGCAATGATACCGACCAAAATCATCATTTAATTTGGTGGAGTACATGTATCTTCATCAGGCTCATACTTGAACAATTTATTTCTACTTTTCAAATCTTGCCTTATCTTTATTAGCCTGGTATTTCCCACACTTACCACAGCTTTGAGATGTCTTGACCTAATTACTGTAACCAGCATGTGCTGGCCACTTTGATCTCGCATCCAATCACAACATACACTTTCTATTAAAACATCAACACTTGCAGCCTTCAAGTTTCTCCCAGCACTGTAGGCATCGCCCCAGGACGGACAACGAGTGAGACAAACATCTTCCCCACAGGAAACAGGATGTCCCAACTCAGACGGGTGCCCTCAAAAAACTCAGACCCCTCAAAGAAAACAAAGTGTTTCCATAACACTATACAGAATAATCGGAAGCTCAGAGGCCACCCAAAGCTGTCTGAACTTTTTGATCATCCCAGCATCTACCAGTGTGTATCATTACTGAAACAAAACTACTTCCAAGTTAAACAAGGCTTCTGGAAGCTCATTGGGAGGATGAGGAGCGCTTCTGCTCAGATTTCTTTTTAACAAAATGTTAAACTTCCTGTCATCAGTCATGTGATCAAATTTGGTCATTGCTTTGTTTACTATTAGGCATAGAATGGGATTTCATTGCTCGTTTTTTTGTTTTACATTAAATGGTTTGCTAAACTTGAAAGAAAATATTTGCACAAGACATTTTGAAACTATTTATTACAAGCACCCAAATACCTCTAGTACAACCACTACAACATGAAACTTAAGTCAATTATAAATGGATTTCACTTATATTGTGCTTTTCCACTCTTTGAGCAGTCCCCAAAGTGTTTTATACAGTTAATCACAATATGCCATCCAATTTGCTCCATCCATCCCTTTTGGAGCAATTTGAGTTGTAGAGTCTTGCTCAATGACACTTTAACATGTGGACAAGAGAACGTTGGGAATCAAACCTGCTGCAACACAGCTGAATTAACCAACAGTTTTTAAAATGACTTATTAAAAAATATTTGACCACAATTTCTTGAGAGAGGTCTGCTGTGGATCGGTTTACATAGTGAAGTTCCAAAATTTAAAAGCGATCACATTTTTTTTGTGTGCCACTTCAAATAAAGACTTTAAATCTTTGATGGGCCATATCTAAAGGCAGATGAAGTACATTGGACACACAGTTGTACCCAAGAGCATCAGACAGATCAGTCTGAGCAGGTCAAAGATCCACACCAGGCCCCCCAGGCCTCCAAGGCCATTTGATCCCTCTGCCCATGGAGGAATCAGACCAGGGCTTTCATTTCCTCCCTCCTCTGCGCCTCTGTGGTGCAGATGCCTGGATACTTTTGCTTATGTGACTATATGAATGTGGCTCACAGCAAGCAGATCCTAATCCAGAGCGGCGCAGCCCTCTGCCTGTCTGTTGTCTTTGCAGATTTGCCCCTTGCTCTGCTTTCAGCATCAGGGGGGAGACATTTTCCGTTACTGGGGTAGAAGCATGAATGGTAGCTTTGTTGTTCATTGGTCTCCATGTTAAGTTGGTAAGGTGTTTGAGTCCTTCCAATTATCAGAAAACCACTGCAAATCACCAAAACTCACAAGCACTCTTACTGTACCCTCATACCATTTCTCATGTTTTAAGTTTTCTGTAACTAAAATATGTAGACTTTGGTATTTGTAAACAAATTTGTGTCTCTTTTGGGATCATAAGGTGTAAGAAGAGCAGGGCAAGACTGGTGAAGCTTTGATCCAGATGGGGCCGTCTGAGAGCATGAGTAAGACCCAAGAGCTGGGGCTCAACAAAGGATTCTCAGTCCTGCACACCCCACCCAGTTTATCTGAGAAAGTAAAGGAAAGACTCCCTGTTTTCATCTCTCATGTGTCAACTTCAGCACATTCATTTCTGAGAAACCCACCTTTGGTTTAGGACCATGTGGCTACAAATTCTCAATAATCTCTGCATGTCACCGGGATTAATTACAATTTTCTTAAGAATATATATATTATTATATATATTTATAAAATATTTTCTTTAACTAAAGCAATTACAATCAATAATATGCTACATTTTAACAATAAAGGTGCCCAACCACCTTTTCTGATCCTTCTCAATACAAGTCTATATTTAGGTTTTCACTTTTATAAAGTTACAGAATGGAACATTTCTAAAATGCTGTCAATTTAGTATATTTGAATCACTCCAATTATACAGTTTCCATTATCGTATCACTGCTAAGTCTCTGAAACATGGCATGAAAGAAATGGTTTAGGTCAGGTCACCAGATATGGAAATACTATGTAACATTTTACTGAAATACAATTACTCATGGAATAATTAAAGCTTCACAACAATTACAATTGCATTGCCAAAAGCATTTGATTAAGATATTTTTGTTAGGGTTTCTTAAAAATACCTATTTATATACAAAAATGAAATGATGGACAATTGTTTTGTGTCTATGAAGCAGGGATTTTCCCTGTTCAAAGACAAAAGTATGCAAATTAAAAGTTGTTGACTTTCATTTATCAAATGTAGCGATGAAGGTACGACAGTGATGATTGCACTTGAGTATGTGTAAAATTACATTATCATTTGAAAGAATTCTAGCAAATTCACAACTACGAGAAAACTCTCAAAGTCTTTTTGCTTGGTTGGTGGAGTGTTTTGGCTTTTAATCACAAGTCAGCAGGTTTGATCTCCCATTCTTCCATGTCCATAGGTCACATTGTCCTTGAACTGCTTGTAACATCCAGGTGAAATCCATTTACCATCTTCTATAGTGCTTTGTGCCATCCACCCTGGACAAGCAGAGAAACACTGACACACATTCACGTCCATAGACAAATTAGGGTTTTAATAAATGGTTCTTTCCCACAATGCTAGTTTCACACTTTCTGTCAGACTTGACATCAAATTTGTTGTCATCAATGATGAAACCACCTCCTCAAGTACATATGATGGAGGAGCCATTTCTCTTTCACAAAAAGGACAAAAAAAAAAAACAGATTGGGCACTGCATACACCTCAGCAGCTTTGTAACCACACCAATTGTCAGAGAGGTTACTGACACCGACCCCCCTGTTTGAAGGAGGCTGGTGGTTTCCAGGGATATTGCTTGGAGAAGCATGACGGATGCTGAGAGAGGTTAGAGGGAGACAAACAGAGCCGAGGGTCAGTTTGTTTGGGATTCTTGAGAAGAGATAGCAGTTCACAAAGCCTCTCTAATGGGAACCAGCTGACCGCTAATAAAACTATAGCCAGGCTGAGGTTGTTTGCACTTGCTGTAGACCTTTAGAGGCGGGAACTTCTGTTTATTGTGCTTTATTCTCACAAGCCCCCCCCCCCAACAGGATGCAAGAGAAATTTATAGAGGGCTAAAGGTTACAAAGTTCACCAAAGTCTGTTGTGCTGCTCTGTGAGTTTTTGTCAAGGTGAGAGATTTGCTCATATGGCAAAAAGTAGAAAACTGCATGTGGTGACCTGGTTTCACTCTTTGAGTTTCGATTTATCCTCACTTCTGAACAATGATGAAGTTGGAAAGATTGAACTTGAAGTATTTGGACAAAGTTGCTCATCTCTGGTATGATCAACTGTGTTACACTGAGATGAGGCTGTTACTAGTTAACCCAGGCAAAGACAAATATTCAGACTGTAAATGGACATTTATTTCAACTAAGACTTGTATTATTCCTTGAGACAATAGAAGGTCTAAAAGACATACTATTGGTTGTACGTCTATGATACTGAGCCGCTATTGATCATTTGGTAAAGTTGTTGGCAGTTGAATCCCTCATCTCATCCTGTCCGTGTGTGCCTGTGTCTTTGGAAATGCATTGAATCGGAAGTTGCTCTATTTATCTTTATCTTTCAAGGGCGACTGTGGCTCGGATGGCAAAGCGGTCGTCTCCCAATCGAAGGGTTGCAGATTCAATTCCCCATCTCCACATGTCCACGTGTTGAAATGTCCTTGTGCAAAACACTGAACCCAAAATTCCTCCCAATGCACGGATTCAATGCCTTGCATGGCAGCTGCCGCCATTGGTTCATGAATGTGTGTGAATCTGGCAGTAACAGAGAACTAATAACACTCACTATATTAAATAGATTTTTGCTAATCTGATGAAAATAAATCACAGTACAAGATATTTCTCAGTTAATTCATTTGTGAATCAGTGTTTCAGCCTGGACTGAAGTCTGCTGGCCAAGGCATGCCATACACAACAAGGCAGCAAGGAAGTCTAATATAAATATACCACAAGAAGTTACTTTAAACAGAAGAAATTTGAACTGGGGATTGTAGAATGACTGGTATTGTTACAACAGTGGTCAGGAGTTATGATTAAATTTACTCTCCATAGGCTGTGGCCCTTTTCTGAATTATTGGCAATGTTTTCGTTCCTGAATAGTACGGCCTCAATCCACAATATACAGAGAGATCATGCAGCTTATGTGGCAAGGCACCAGATAAAGAAGAATTAATTTCTTCTTTCAAGTTGCATGTCTTGCATTTTCTCCTCCAAAGGAAAAACAAGGGAGTTTTGTGTATTTTGATTTCCTGCTGCGGCAAAGAACATGTCTGTATTCGTTTCACAAGATGCTTGATTAGTGTTTGGCAACAATCCAATTTGCTCCAGGTGTTGAATTGGGGTGTCACATTTTTTAAGCATGTCATCTGAAACCATTATAAGAGTCAATAATGAAATGCATAGTTTTATTGTCTGATTTTTGAAAGTTGGCACCATTGTCCTCTGTACCAATGTAAAATTCAGTCGCAAACATGATCCAGCCTCAAGAGTGTGAAAGTAAATATAGGATTTATTTTAATAAGGACCAAGCTCTAAAGACTAAAACAGTTTCACAGATTTTTTAACATAATTTTCCTCCTTGAAATAGTTTTGTTGGATGATCTTTTACCACAGGAACCAAATAACTGAACTATAATACATATCATACCAAGTGTCATCACTTTTCACTTGCTTTGTTGTTCAGAGGAGTTTTGTTATTTCCTCCCCATTTACTTGCTTGCATATGTTTCCTGTCACTGATTACAGCTGCAGTTAGTTACTGAACTGGTCTGATCGCTGTTTTCATAATTGTAGAATTAGGAGGGTTCGTGTCATTCACACTGATATTTACTGAGATTTGAAATGTAATGGAATAACATGTATTTATAAAAAAAAGATGTTATTAAATTAAAAACTACATAAAAGCTTCACAAAATAAAAAGAACTGCCCTGCAGCAGAAAGTTTTTCGATGTAAGAGCTCGGAGTGCAAAGCCTCAGACCCTTTCTGGAATAGATCTGTAATTCTGTCCATTGCGTCTTGGTTTTGGATGATGATGAAGTGGGTGTGTCCACCAGTGTTTGTTCTTCACTTAAATGTTTTGGCATGTCAGAGATCTGAAGATTCTGTTTCAAGCAATCTGTAAAGCTCCAGGGTAAAATAGAAAACAAAAAAAAAACTAGGATCCACATTACTGATGCAGGCACAGCATGTGCAGTGTATAGAAGGAAAAGTTTTGTAGCTACTGTGCTGGGTGTGGACTGTGAGAGTTTGCACATGGATTGAATGCTCTCTGGCTGTCAGGAAACTGGAGAATGCACGCAAACAATCTGCAGATGTCCCATGAAAAACCGTTAGACAATAGTTTGGAGCAACACATGAAGGAATTAATGAGGACTTAACTGGTTGAATTCTCGGTTTCTATTTTAATCAAATTTCTTATCAATCTGATTGTTCTCCAAAATGTGGTCAATCTGGGGTTAATCTTTGGCAAGCAGATAGTTAAAGTGATGAGCCAACAACTCTTGGATTAGAATAAGGAAGAAAGAAAACAAAGCTTGGAATTAAACAAGCAAATGTATTTGTGGAGAGATTTGTGGATGAATGTTGTATTGTTATCCTTTGCTGGCAGCACAAAGCATCACTCACTTAAGCATACAGCAGGCAGGAATCACTGCTTCCCAAATCCTTTGGGCACTTTCCAAAGCTCCCCTTCTCAGTGCAGGAAAATAAAAACCCAAGCACTGCTTCATGTACTTTGGGCTGATTAATGTTGCAGCTTTTATAAAGAGAGTCCCATGAGAAGCACAGTCTTGCTATTTATTACCTGAGTTGCGTCCAGCCTGTGTCACTGCTCTTCGTATGGAGTACCTTAAGGAAATGTTATGTACTAAGGTCTCTCTGTCACTTCACTGTAAGTCATTCTTGGAAAAATACGCATTTCTGATCAGCCAGGTAATACAGCTAATTCTGGTGCGTCAGCCCACCGGATAAATCAGGACCTTGTCCTGTCCAGTATTGACACAGGCCTGTTCTCCATTCCTTGAAAAGCGTCCCCTGTCTATCCGAAGTGAACACTTCACAAGCCAGACTTTTACCGACCTGAGCACCGTGTCATTCCACCTCCATGACCAAAAGGATTCCACAAGCAGGACGTATAGAGGGCACTCTGTATAGAGCTGCAGAAAAATGTGCAAGAGTCTGAAAAGCTGTTTTTAACCCAAAGAGCCATGTGAAACATTGGCCAAGACATAAGAAAGTGTAACACAGTGCATCCTAAAAAAAAAAGAAAAGAAAAGTTATTAAAAAGCACATGTCCGGGTTTCAGTGTGAATACTTCATTGTTCACAGTTCAGCAGCCTTCCTAATCATCAAGCATTAAGTACACGTGACCAGAGATTGTATTCACTGCTTCTATTCACAAATATTTTACTGTCAGAGGCTCCATTTAAATATGTCATTATAAATATACATTATAAAACTGTTCAGACATGAGCAGCTCAGCTGGACACAGACACATAAATGGTTCACAAACCAGGTACATTTCTGTAATGCACAATGTGTATCTGTGATCTGTGTGGAATCCCTCTGCAGACAAATGACATATGACACACTGTGAAAAGAGAAAGAAAACAGAATTAAAACAATGACTGTTTGACACCGGTTTTATTAAAGCAAATAACAAGCTGAAAGTCTTTTAAAAGCCTCTTTGGTTAATGATCATAATCAGAACTTGGATCATTCTTCATACTTTCCTGTAGACTTTTACACAACCTTTACTGTGCCTTGACCTTGAACATGCACTGTCGTCTTCAGACTGCATTGCAAATGTAATTTTTGACTTCTAAAATCTACAAGTATTTCATTTTGAAATAAATCAGTTTGGTGGCATTTCTCCTATCACATCAGCCTCCCTATAGAAGCAATAAAACAATCATGACTTTTGCTTGAAGGCAAGACATTGTTGCACAGTGACAAATAATTAAATGTTCTGAATCTGAATTGATTTCTAATATTATAAATTTGTAAAATAAATTCCAAAAGATATTGTTTTATGTGCTGTCGTTTGTTAAAGGTTGCTCTTATTATATACGGATGTCTCTGTCTTTCTGTAGCTTTTATTGTTTCCTGTGTTATTTCAGATGTCATGTAAAATAAACAGAGTGTAATGGTTCTGCTAATGGAGCAAACAACATCATTTTGTACAGTTTGGCCTGAGACAGCCGTATTATGACTGTAGCCAAGGAAGGTTTATTTATCTGGCTGGATTCAAGATTGTCATCAAACATTTGCTGAACTGAACTCATTTGGTTGGCAGAGTCAACTCAGCATCTCGGGAAAGACACATTTCTCTCCCAGCCATCAGACTTTGTGCAGTGTCAGAAAATACTGAGTTTACCTGTGGAAACATCCTGCACAGTGGAGCTTTTTCTGAAACAGCCTGGCTCATTTAATCAAAATAGAGCTCCTGAAAGGGGAATTTGACTCTGTACTCCCACAACAAACCCACAGTTGGATGAAGTGTCTCCAGTGGGAGGGGGTGACATCGTCTCGACTGGCACCTCAAAATACTTCATCACCTCATTTTCTCTCTCCCAACCCTTTGGAACCAAAGCTTAGGAAGGATATGTACAATATGCTTCTGCCCTTTATGTGTGTGATGCTTTTTCTTTCCACTCAGGTCACACAAATAGACCATAATGAAAAAGATTGTTGCTGAGGATTAGGATTTTCTTAATATCAAACTTAGAGTTACAGTTAAGCCAAACCTAGCTAACCCTAAGTTATTTTCTTTATCAATCATTTCTTAGAGTGTACATCTCATTAAAATGTACACAATACAATACAATACAATACAATACAATACAATACAATACAATACAATACAATACAATAGAATAACATCACTGAGATCATCATCATTTGATTAGATTTCCCTATCATAATAATCACTATCAGGCCAAGAAGCTTTCCATACAAAGGATATTTAAGTAGTTTTGCCAACAACCAGTCAGCAGTATGTGAGCCTCGTCTCATTTCTATTCTATAGCAGTTCAAATCTCATTCAACACTGTTATAACCATTGCATCCTCCTCTTTCTGATTTTGTCTAGGGTTTTTTTTGTGTGTGAGTAACCAGAGACGGCTTCATCTGACACACCACAGGTGAACAGAGCAGCCATTCATCTCATGTCTGAAGTTATTTACTGGACCTATGCCACATGCCGATTAATGCATACCAATCTACAAACACGATCCACTGAAGCACACTTACACGCACTGTACCTGCACACTGGAGAGATGTCGTCAGATTACTACAAGTGTAATACTGTTAAATGAGTGGTTGTTTTAAATGTATCTGACAAGAAAATAAATGTTATATTGTGCAATAGTGTGTGAAAAGTATTATTGAAGATACCTTGACAGCAAAATAGACTTAGAGCAGGGCTTCATGGATTAAGTTATATGCTTCATGGAAGACCTATTCAGTATTTGTTAAAGGTTTACCTCAGTTTATTAGATAAATAAAAAGAGCCAGTGTTATGAAGCTGATCTCCCCATCAAGGCTCAACTCTCACCCTCTAATTTTATGTGAAAGTCTATTATTCCAGAATAAGTTTATTGAAAACTGATGGTCATACCAGCTTTCGCTGTTCAAGATAGCTCTGAGTTATTTTGCATGGATGTCAAATTATTCTCAATTCATTTTGTTTGATGGTGCACTATAATCAGCTTAAGTTGACCACTGTTCTTTCACTGGCGAGGTGGTATGCATTTCTTCCACAAGGGGGCCTTTTAAACTGAGTTTGCCATGGTACATTATATGTGTATATGAATATATAATGTTGTGCTTTCAACCACAAAAAGGAAATGTGCATTTCTTTTTCTTTCTGTTTAAACTATTACCATCACATGTGCGGCATATTAACTCCAGGCCATCCAGCACACTGTCCCTTTGTCCATCCATTGCAGGTAGACCTGTCAGTTGGCCCAGTGACCTGCTACCTCCCTCTTTGCAGCCCTGATCATAGTCTCAAATGTTTCTCTCCTCAGCTGGAGTAGGACTGGATTACAGAAACCCACAGAGCTCTATTAGGTGTGCTCATAGTTTCCCTTTTGGAAGCAGTACACACAGCTTATTAGAAATTTTTAACTCAATCAGTGTGTGTAGAAAACCTGGGGAAAAACACCTCGCCATAGGGGAGAGGATGAGATGTCTGTTTTTACAGACGGAACCCTGGAAAGACTTTAGAGCCATCTGTTTGTGAGCATGTCTGAGAGGCCATGTGTTGTTATGTCACCAACATGCCAACAATTGGCATATGAAAGGAAAACTGCTATTAGAAATAATATCAATATAAACTCTTCAGATTGTAAAAATGAGACAGTGTGTACTACATGTCTTTTCAGCTAAAAGGAAAAGAAAATCCGCATAGAATGGATCGCCACAGACCGAAATCAAGACTGCTTGTTGTTGGGCTTCCTCCCATGAATTACTTTATATTTAGCAAGTGAATTAAACCAACAGTCATGTTACATACTTTACAGTATGTTTCACACACATCTGTCACATTGTGTCACTCAGGCTACTTTGCACTGGTTTGATCTGGTGATCCCATAGTGAAACCTCTGCTAGAGTCTGTAATCTCAACAGTTTTCAGTTGTCAGCTGGTCTGTAAAATCTGTCAAATCTTGAACATGCATGCAAAAAGCCCAGAGTTGAATTAACTCCCACAGAGTTTATTTGAGACCGGCCGGTCTCAAATAAACTCTGTGGGAGTTAATTCAACTCTGGGCTTTTTGCTGTACAGCAGTGGACTTAAGATGGAGAAGAGAAGCAGGTCCACTTTGCTTTACCGGGCGGAGTATATACTATAGATGTACATAGGTTCACCTTATATGAAATCTACAATGATTAAAAGTCTGTTTTATTTGAAAGTTTCTGAATCATCTCAATGAAATAAAAGAGAGTAAATGTTATCTTGACACTAGTCACAATACCTATGAAAAACTATGAAACTGTAAAGTCCAAACTTTCAAACTGGGCTCAGTGGGTCAGCCAGCAGCAATGTCCCAGTCTCCTTTAAGACCTCTGGAGCCTGCTCAATGTGGGGGAGTCTCTAAACAAATTTACCATCAGCACCTCTCTCTCTCTCTCTCTCTCTCTCTCTCTCTCTCTCTCTCTCTCTCTCTCTCTCTCTCTCTCTCTCTCTCTCTCTCTCTCTCTCTCTCTCTCTCTCTCTCTCTCTCTCTCTCTCTCTCTCTCTCTCTCTCTCTCTCTCTCTCTCTCTCTCTCTCTCTCTCTCTCTCGCTCTCCTTGATTACTTTCCTGACCTTCTTTACCCCTTTCCCTCATCCTGTGTGTGTGTATGTATACATACATACATACATACATACATACATACATACATACATACATATATGTATGAATGTATGTGTATATATACATACATACATACATACATATGTATATATCTCCAAAACTTGCTTTTGTTTATTGTTTTAATCACCTCCACACATGCCTGAAATAATTGAGCTTTTCTGACCCCAAAATGACCAAACAACACATTTTAGAGCTGATCATAATTTTAATGACATGCATATGATCAGAGTTTGATTTCTGACAAAACTATACGCAGGTATGATGTTTCCAACCTTCAGGATTGAAGAGGCGAACATATTTTTGTAATTATCATTTTTTAACAAGATGTCATGAGAAACGGGTCATGCGTGGAGTTTAAAACTGATCCTCATTGTATTGACACACATGTTTTATAACTGAATGTTAAGTAAATGTAATAAGGACAAGCGAACGCTAACCACTTAGCATCATGTGCTCCAACCAGATATCCAGATATTAACACTGCATCTGGCCTCACAGCAAGAATATTCTCTGTTCTGCTCTGTGTGATAGAATCGATCTTTGTTCCATCTGTGGTTTCGTTGGCAGAGCAGGATATTTCTCAATTCAAAAGTAGAGGGATCTTTGGAAAGACACTGGTCCCTGAGTTGTATAAAAGCCATTGACGTTAGTATGTGAAGGTGTACATACATCAGTGTGTGGTGAGGTTACTGACACACACAGACAAAGCTTGTTTAGTGTGCAAAATTATTTCAATTTCCCACCCACTAATTTTGTGTTTTATTAGGAATCATGGAACTTTCTTCATCCCAAGAGGGAACAAATTTAAAAGTAGCATATTTTTAAAGAAATTAAGTATGAAAGGTAAGGTAAAACTTAAAGAAAAAACAATTTAATGCAGAAAATGAATAGTCCCAAGCTGGCCTCTGTTCAACGCTACAAAGCCACTGTATGCCAAAAGGTTCCTCTTCATTGTCATATTTCTCTCTTTATGCCCTATCCATTACCAGCACTCAGCCTTTCCCTCAATATCTAAGGCCCCCCTCTTCCCTTCTCATCTCCTCAGTACTGCCACCTCCCAGCATTCCTGGAGATCACCACACAGAGCCTCATTGTGTCAGTGTACTGGGGAGGGCGCTCACAGTCCAACCTCTCTCCATGCGCTGGTGCTGGTCTCACCTTAGGAGACCAAAAGCTACTGTACGGCCCTTTTAAAGACACACACATACACGTCTTACCTCTCCCTGTCTCCTTTCCCTCGCTGGTTCCACTCCTCTCTCACATCAGTCTTGCTTTCATTCCTTCCTCTGTTCCCCTTTTCTTCCGCTCACACTTCCACTGCTTTTGGAAGTCAGCCACCATCAACAGCCTTCACCCTCTCTCTTTTTTTTTTTTAAACCAGTGTTTATAACAAAACAAGCCTGCTCAAAAGGGCTATTGATGAGACACTGAGGTTTCAAAGCTCCCAGACCCCAAGGAGAAGGGAGGGATGGAAGGAAGGAGGGATGAGGGGAGGTATGATTTCAGGGGCCATGCTGTCCTGTATAAAATACCTGGGGGTGCCTGAGTAAAGACCTTCGCCTCGTCTGTTTAATCAAGGTTGCTTAGTTTTAAACTGCGGTTTTAAAGAGCAACGAGAAAATTTACATAATAGCATCATATACAGCTGATAAGTCAAACATGTTGGCAAACACTTACGTTATTTACAAGTCCTACTGACACTGAAGAAGAAAAGTCTTCATTTCGAAGCCATGGTTCTCCTCGGAGAATCAATATTGACTTTCCTTCAGCAGCATTTTGATTTCAACCAGCTTTTCAGAGCAACAGTTGGGTCTTTATTTGTTCTTTCTTTGATCCTCAAGTTGGATGTTTTTCAAGCTGAAAATTAAAAAGAAAAAAAAGCTATTACCTGCTGTACAAACTTAATGACCACACAGACTATCAAGGGAACCTTACAGTCCACAAATAAAAACAAAACAAAAAAAAAACAAAAACCTATATATATATAGAGAGAGAATGTATGTATGTATATATACACATACATTCATACATATATGTATGTATGTATGTATGTATGTATGTATGTATACATACACACACACACAGGATGAGGGAAAGGGGTAAAGAAGGTCAGGAAAGTAATCAAGGAGAGCGAGAGAGAGAGGGAGAGAGAGAGAGAGAGAGAGAGACCATGAATGAAGATTGCATCTTACATGACTCAGTTTAATTCATGTGACTACTATTTCAGAAATACCCACACGTATAATGTATCAGGTTTAAAGATCAAAAACAACAACAAAAAAGTATTTTTACTTTGCTACATAACTGCAAAAAAAGAAAATTAATAGCTCATCTAATAATCCAATGGGGTTTTATGCTCTGTTCAAGTACACATTTTACTCTGTTATAATTTCATTCATGGAAAACATGGCATGGCCTCAGTCTCTTTACTATCATACCCAGTACAAGGGAAAGTCTGTGCAAATGTGTTGTGGTGAGAGAATTGACCCATTTCACCAGCGTCAAGGTTAATGAGTTCAATTGGACCCATTTGGAAGATTATCACGTGTGACTCAGAAACATAATTCGGTAAGACTCTGAGGGTCCAGAAGGGCCAACAGTCTGAACAACAATACTGTTTTCTGGCTGAGAAAAAAAAAACAAAAACCGATATGCGTCATTTTCACAGAGCCACTTGTTTCTGTCTGGATTATTGTAAGAGGGCAGATTCATGCTTGTGTTCCTGTGCAGTTTGAGGGAGAAAAAAGATTTCAGTCTGAGTACACTGTATATTGTCATAATGAGTGGCTCATGGAGAGCATGCAGACATAAAAGAAAAGCCTTGGCACCCGTTCACAAGCCGAGCCACAATGTTTACCTCTGCACACATTTCGCACACTCAGTCCGAGTCTGAAAGTTCAGCATTCCTGACAGGCTTAGATGCCGGCTGAAAAGAATGAGCAGCCACACAGAGGGATCTCCTCACGAGATACAGAGCCATGTGGCCTGCTTTCAGCCAGATTACAGAGTCAGCCTGGGCACTCACCATGACTGGAGGGCTGGAAGGAAAACGCCGGAAGAGAATTATACATGTATCACTTTTCAAAACAGGCAGATTAGTGTGCGTTGTTACTGTATGCTGTTGTGATCACTTGCGTCTGTTATTAAACACTCACTGTATTTTCAACTGAGGAGTGAGAATAGAAGAGAGATGTATTCAAGGTGAGATTTACATGTGGGGGATGGAGTATCTATGCCTTTATGGTCAATGTATCCTACTTTCTATTGAATTATTTTTTATTGCAGCAGGGGATAAAATCATAAAATCAATCTCAATATTAATAACGCTACTGCACCAGTAGACCAAACAAAACACATAACTTTATGTATAATTGTGAGGGTAAAATTAGGCTTCCATTTTTCACACTATTGACTCAAAGCTCACAACATGCCATTCACAGTTGAGGAAGTGGGACTTCCTAACAGAAAACACAATTTTTTTGATAAATGGTCAAATTAGTACATGAAGTATGGTGGTTTAAATCATTTGTGCATTGGCCATCCATAGTAATCGTTACCATATCATCAATAATATGACTATTAGGAGAGTTGCAGATTTATAAACTTCACCTGTGGCTTCACACCTGCAGTTTCATTTAGTTTTTAGGGACACTCACATCCACATATGTAAGGTTGTTGGGAGTTTCTGCCTCTTGTACCACTCTGTCCAACCCTCCATATAAATGATGTTTTTACAAGAAAAGCAGGAAAGAAGAAAATGTGTTGATTTTACTGTAAAGCTTTTGAGCTCCTGGTGTGAAAAGTAACAAGTCTATCTGGGATCCTGGAGTTTCGGGTTTTCTCAGGTCAGTAGGTCTGCTGGTCTCAAGACATAATAAAATGTATAAATGCTCCAGCAGCTGCAAAACACTCTGTATAAGTATATATTAGGGGCCCTCAGTGTGTTTGTCTTTGTTTATGTTCGTTGATGTATTAACTTTGGTGTCGATGTGAGTGCTGGGTTTTAACATTTGACCCTCTGGTGACTGTTTTAGCAGCCTTCTCGTCTGTTCTGGGCTTGGAGAAGACCCTGGTCACCTGTCACTTAGACAACCGAAATACATGGATGCTGTAATGACAGCTTAATATTATTAATTTGATTCAGTTTAGTTTTATTTATAGAGCACCAATTACAACATAGCCACCTCTAGCACTTTATATGCCAAAAACAACAACTCCTTCCATTAGATCCAAACAATTTTCTGGCAAAAATCAGAAAGAAAAGGATATTAACAAGAATAACAAGCAAGTTGATATCAGACAGCATGCCAATACACATGCTGCAGACTTGATGAGATAAGGATGGACAGATCATGAACTCCAGCCAGAGGTACAGAGAAGATGGAGAGGAAGGAGTATATGCGATTACAGGAGAGAGATAGACATAAAATTAACAACATGTA
The DNA here is from genome assembly GCF_963422515.1 of Blennius ocellaris. Lineage (NCBI taxonomy): Eukaryota > Metazoa > Chordata > Actinopteri > Blenniiformes > Blenniidae > Blennius > Blennius ocellaris. Next base: position 10,880,409 of record NC_137653.1, on the reverse strand, counting down.
TTTATAACATTTGGCTTTATGAGAAGTGAAGAGAAGGAAGCTCAGTGAATTAAAGCCCTGGGAGCAGTCTATACTATACAGTGTTTTCGAGATTATAAGGCTTACGATTTCTCTTGTCTTCTTCGTATCTTCTCTTGCAAATGTATGCTGAGAATTAGAGATGTTTTCTTGGGCAAAGAGTGCTCACACTATTTATGAAATAATTTCTTCTCTTTCACTCAATTTTCATCTGATTAAAAAAAAAAGTTGCATCATTGTAGGATTTCTTTTTATAGCAATCTAATTTCCCTGAGGTTTTTCACACTTGCATCAAACTTTTTCATAATACTATGTCTGATATTTCAGAAATAACTATTTCTCAAATAACCATGAGCCATATAAAATATAAAACTAGCAAAAGCCCTGCTCTGTGTAATAATGAAACCTGTGAAGTACTGCAGTCTTAAATATATCAGCAGAGCAGACATTGTGATGTCAGCACTTCAGTGTAGAAAAGTGTAAAGCTGTACTGTACGCGACCAACAAGACTGTAGTGTGTAACAAGACTGCTGGCTAAGAGGGCACAGAGCCCAGGAACAGGCTGAGGATTTCATTCAAGTGTGAGGAATGTACGTATTTGGGAAGAGTCTGGTGTCTCGTATGTGTGAGTGTGTGCGCTAGTGCCTGCATGACTAAGCGTGTGTGTGTGTGTGTGTGGGGGGGGGGGGGGGGGGCAATTGATTCAGCTGGGGGGAAAGAGTGCATTTGTCAAAGAGCAGCAACAAGCCAGTGTCCGGAGGGCTAAGCTGTACGTTGGTGTGAAGTTCTCCTAAATACCAATAATATCAATGCATAATGCTCAAGGGTTAACCTGAGAAACAAGGGCAAACAACTGAGGAAACCGTTCTTTCCGGAGATATAGCCAAACACTGACCTGCAGTCATTCACAAGAAGATTTACAATGTCACAGGGATATGTCAAGAAAACCTAAAGAGCAAATTTCTGTACCACATCCGACTGTATTTGCACTACTCTGTGACGAGTGTGGGTTGGCATGGTGAAACATTGGTCTGCACTGTCATCTAACATCAATTTGAACAAGGTTAAACTCTGACAAATTCATTGTCAAAATCTTCTGCCCAATGTGCGAGTTTCTTCAGCCAGTTTAAATGTATTCTTTCTAAGCTGTGAAATCTTTGTTCTCAACTGACAGTGGTGAAATATGTCAGCTGTGATGCCACAACCCAAACATGGATGCATTTGGAATAAAACATAGATGGATGAATCATGACCCTGTCCATCACACAAACTTTGTAACTGAAAAATCGGGGCAAAAAGACTTGCAACCAAGTAATACCACTGTTATTATAATTGCCTGTAAACACTTCAGATTGGTACTTTGATGGGAATTACAATTGAATTGAATGAGATGGTCTAACCCTGTTTATGACTGATCAGGCCATGTAAACAACATCAAATTGCTTCTCACTGTCTGAGCTTTGTGTTTATATCTGCAGCCTGACCACTGAGGTTTTATGCATTGTATTTAAATATAAAATGTCGGTGAATAAACTACTTGTTGATGCAGGGGCCAATGGTGGAGAAAGACAATGTTTCTTTCAGATTTCTCCTTGTACTACAGTTTGTCCCGCAGTCCAAAAATTGGTGACTATTTGCTTGAGAAATTTAAACAAACTAATAAACAGTAAATTATGTCCAAGTGTTAATTTACTGGGTAGTAAAATACTATAGAAGGTTAAATGAAGCCAAGTTTGATAAACATTTATATGGCTTGTAGATTTGGGGCCTGTTTTGTGATGTTTTCTTGTTATGATTCTCTTACGAGCCATAGTGGCATAGCAGCTCTTCTCGAGTGGGCTTTATGTCTGCAATTCTTTCTTTTTTTAGAAGAAAAACTCAAGATGAGATGGAGAATGGCGGCTCGGAGTTGCTCAGTCTGAGTTACAGTGTGAGTGAGTGTATGAAAAATGTGCACAATGGGTAGAGCAATAATGACGAAGTAAAGACGAGCATAGGAGAAAAAGACAAAATACTGTCTTTACTCATCAGGAAATCCTTCAGCCCATCTAACTGCAGTGACGCTCTGAATGTCCTTCAAACAGACAAGGAGATCCTACGACTTGGCTGCTTTCCATTAACACCTGAGGTTACCTTTATTTTCTTCCTCTCCAACAGAGTCCAGCTTGAGGCACCGGGAATCTGTTCATCTTTCCGGTGTGGAGGTACATTGCTCAATGTGTCTTTGTTTTCTAGAGGAGAACTGTCCTACTTTTTTACCTTTTTCTTGAATTGCTGGCTTGTTTGTTTTAGTGATCGTCTGCCAATCACCTTCATATAGACTCAACACTTACAAGGATTTACTTGAGTTTAGCTTTTTTCTTTTTCCACAGGGCTTTGACAGGAACACAGTATTTTTTTTGCCTTTTCTCTGCCTCTCTTTCCTCGTGGACACATGTCACCCCGTAATTTGTAATTTTTTGGCTGAGAGTTGCGTCCATGCAGTTATATGTGGAACATTCCTACAGAAGTGCTCATTTTTTAACTCCATGATTATGCAACTCCACAACACAGATGGGAAAGAGAAGTATTTCATTTGGTAATCTTCACCACCATTGCATATAAAAGTCTTTATTTTAACAGGTTTTTAGACATGCTTCTTCGTATGTGCATAAAGCTTTGTAAGCACTGTGTGGCTCCAAAGGGAGCTGTGCAATGATTGACACATTGCCTCAAGTGATTTAACTTGACTCAGCATCAGACTTTAAATTGAAAATTAAAAAAATAAATGTCTCCTGTGAAGAAAGTAGTGATCCCACCAAATCTTTGTAATGTAATCCTCACCGATGCTTAAGGCTACCTGCTTTAAATGAGCTCATGCTCTCAAAGCTCAAAAAGGTTCCTGGCAAGACACATCCAATTCCTTCAAGTGGCATTATATTTCCCTCAAACAGAAACATATTACATGCTGTAAATGTTCATTCTTTTACCTGCTGGTAAGTGACAGGGCAAACAGATGAACCTGGTATTCTCAGGCAGAGAGGACTAACCAGGGCCAGAGGAGGGTCCCCTTTACTACAGGAAGGGGGACACTAGACAATAGTTTCCAACAATACATGTTCCCAGATCTGGTCTGTTTTCTAACCCGCAAACTTCTTGCAATATGTCATACATGTTTTCAGGAGCAACTGAATTTGGTATTAGGCTCATTTGCTGTGTCCATTTGCTTGATTGTCTGTTCTTGTCTGAACTGAATGGAAAACTGCACATTTACACCTCTTTCCACTTACTATTTTATTACTATATGATAAAGAAGCATTTCCATCCTCACTCATACAAGTCAAGTAAATACACAGCAGCCCAGGAGTTATTTTAGAAATGCACTCCCTTCTTATCCTGAAGACGGTGATGGATACTCATATCAGTTACCATTAACTGTTAAATGTAGCTAAGTGTAATATTGTAGCTTTTGAAATTTAAAGTTTTAGGTCAAGAAACAAAAGTCACACGTGATGTTTCCAAAGTACAGCTTTCCCTTCAAGTCGAAAACTGTATGAATTTCTTCAGCACTCAAGAAAGCTAACTGCTTTTTCTTGCTCTAGTCAGTAATATATGAACAATATTGAGTCCTGATATCCTCTTTAAAACACACATTATGGACTGTTTAATGTCAGATTGTCATGTTCAATTAACACAATTGGTTGACAACCAAGATAAAGTAATCTCAATTGCGTACTGAGCACTAAATGAATGACATCGACTGAATGGCCGCCTCCTTGAGATGTAACTTAAAAGGAAGAAAAACAGCCCATGTTTGACTTAATGGCATGTTTTTGCTCAGTGTCTGTCATCTGAAGCGCCGGCATGCTTTAACCCCACTATTACCCCACTATAAAGGAGACTTTGTGATTGGAGGATTACCCGGGCAACTGTGTAGGCTCAGCCACATGACCCTATTATCAAAATAAACTTGAATATATGCCTCATTCAAAGGCTGGTGGCTGAACTCCTTTTTATAGCCCCTCCTCTTCAAATACACTGTAGTTTAGATGGTTGGTCAGCTGTGTTATAAAATAGACTTGTGTGTTTGTACAGTACGTCTGGGTGAATGAGAGACGGATGAAGAGGAGGGTGGAAGGAGGATGCAAATGTGTGTGTGTATTGTATCCAGTGTGTTTCCTGCAATGTGACTCTAATTAATGTGACTGACAGCCCTGTAATTATTACCAAATGTGGTGTGGTAAGTTAGAGAGTTAGAGCCTGGCTGCTGTGACTTCCTGTCATTTGATGGGTAGTTTTCTGGTTTAAGAAGTGGTGGTCTTGCTTTGATATTTCCTCCTTTTCATCATTATAATTGATAGCCTGGGAAAGATGCACAAGGCTGAGATCACTAGACTATAACATATGATGTAGAAGAAGATATATGAATACAGAAGAAGAGACAGGAACCTTATTTATTTGGGTCTTTCTGCACTCCACTGTCACTGCTACCTGTTGAAGGTAAGCAGGTTTACGATCAGCATAGGGAAACAGGCATACTTCTGCAGCTGTTGCTCTAAAACAGAGGGGATGGACCAGTCAGAGTCTCTGAAGGTGCCTGAGGGCAAAAAAATGTGGATGGGAGCAAGGGAGCACTCGTAATGCTGAGTTCACCCCTGAACTGCAGCTGTTTTTTTCTAATGGGACAATGAACTTCACACAACAGCAATAAAGCAATAAACTGTCTATCACTTTTGCTTTAGTTTCCTTTGTTAAATTAGTCAATTTAAGCAGCTTGGAGGTCTGACAATGGGCATCAGACTACATTTAAATGTGGTGGTGAACATGCATCTGGAAGCAGGTGTCTACGGTGCATTGGAAACCACGGTGTTAGTTTCATATAATAAATATGAGATAATAATTAAATACCTTTTTAAAAAACAAGGGAGATAGTGGCTCCCACTGACGAAAATGTGAAATTAACATTGTTATATGTTTATTACCTCTCGCACCATATTTCATTAGCTCATGAAACAACGGTCACTTTGAGCAATCAAACCCACGGTAACACAATAACATTCATCTATGCCCAGAAACAACAGCATATTTGTATTTTCTTCCAGTCCGTTCAAGTACAAAATTGAATAAGGCAAGTTTTCAGCAGCATTTATCAAGTTTGAGAAGCAGGGACCCAAACAACTGGCTATGGAAGTAAATGTGAACCTGGTCCAGCATTTGACTTTCTTTGTAATTTGTAAACTATAGTCTTGATGCAATGCTGGTGTTACGCTGATTGCTAAATCTTTGCTACTTTTCTATTTATCATGTAATTTCTGAGACTGTTAGAAGTTTGTCTTAGGTTGTTTTTGTTACAAGGCGATGACAACAGCTTCTCACTGAACGATGTAAGATGAAAGATTTTAAGCCACGTCAAAAAAGTGTCATCACAGCTGATCATCTTCCAGGCCATAATCACGACACAGCCACTTTTACTAGCATTGAAATGAACAATAAAAAAACCCAAGATAAAATAGTTCCTATCTCTTCCTTTGTATCTCTCATAGATTTTATTTGACTTTGTCTTTTATCTTTTGCAGTAACCCAAGTGTTCCATAATGAAGTGCCGCCAATTATTGTTGACAGTTATCAAACTATACATCCTTTCACAATAAACAACATACTCAAGTTAAACTTCTCCTTTCAACACCTCTGGGATTCTAGCACCTGGTTTCATCCACAGGACCACTCAGTCTCCATAAATAGGTCTATTCATATATGCCTACCCCAGACAGATCTGCTGCAGGAAATGAGCTCCATACGCACAGGGCACCCGAGACCCCACAATACAGTACAGCCCTCACAAGGAAGGCCTCCAGTGTTTTCATTGTGTCACAGCCGTCAATTATGAGACACATATCAGCCAGGACATGTTTTGATGTATTTTTTTATTGGACTGAGAAATCCTCTGAACAATGCATAATAGAGGGTGAAGTTTTCACAAACTGTTTTTTAAAGTTTTTATTGATGTTATTAGAATACAGTGGCAGAACATTTATTTCCTTGAAATTAAAAAGTGAATATATTTGATTATTTTTGTAGCAAAAAGGGCTTTGATTTGGCTGTACTTGACCAAAATCTACACTTTTGTAAAGTCTCCTGAAGACAATATAACAGTATTGTGTCTGAGCTTTCTTAATACAGAGTGAAAAACATTTGTTTCCCATAAGGAATAAAAAAAAACATCCACAAGTACATAAAATGCACAACAAGCATCCCTGCAAATCAGTTCAAGACAATCACTGGCAGATGGATCTACAAAGATCACAGGGAGGCAGTTTGTCCCCGGTTCCTCTTTACCGTCTTTGTTTTGATTGTTTGTTTGACCGATAAAGTGGGAATTGTGCATCTTAGCACAGATGTCACTCATTAGCCTCTAGACCTATGTGTTCATTGCATAGTCATTGTTCAGGATCCAACAAGAGCAAATATTTCCACAAAACTAGGACAGTTTGTCTTTTTCTTGAAGGTTTTTAATTGCAATTATCTTTACAGATTTATATAAGGGCCGGTGACATAATGTTCATCAATCCTCAGCCGCTGGATCTTTGAGTTTATATGCGAGCATGCATTGTGTGTGAGTGCATTTTGTATTGGGTGAGAAGTGGGGCTCTTCTTATATCAAGTAAAACCATTTGGGCAACAGTTTTTTATATGAAAAGTGTCGTAGGTAGGTAGGTAGGTAGGTAGGTAGGTAGGTAGGTAGGAATCATTAATTAAAGTATGCAGTCTGACTTGCTAACTTATTTTGAAATCCAAATTTTGCTGACAAAAGTGGGAGACCAATAACTTGTATGTGGATACAGTCACGTGTGTCCACAACCATGTGGTTGCTGCAGACATGAGCAGAACAAATCTTAAGTGAGAGAACGTACTTCCAGGTATCAAGGAAGAGAAAGAGAAGATTTGGTCAGCGGACAGTTTACAGTTCAGCTAAATGCCTGCTCTTCAAATGAATCTCTTGAGGCCTGAGGGAACAGATGTGAAGGTTTGGGGTCTTCACGGACACTTTAACTGTCAAGTACTCTTTTTGTAAGTAACAAGCTGCAGAAACCTTTAAAATGCTATCACTCAAAAAACTTTGACAGATATGTTGTGTGAATTTCCTGTAACACTCAAATACTTTCAATGCCCAGAATAATACACAGTGACCACCATTCAAGATCAATAGAGTGACAAATAATCTTTTGAAAATACAGAAATTAGGTGTTCATGTGAAATTTAGTTACCAGTATTTGTGACTCATATCACAGTAGCAACACTATATAATGCTTAAAAGCTTTGTGTGTGGGAAGTAGTGCACTTTTTTTCAGATGTGTTATAAGTATTTAAAACTAACAGTATTAAGAAAGAATCTTGAGTCCACAGCAGGGTCCGTCAATGACATGGGAGCATTGATCACACTGATAGACAAACCAGACACATTCAGAGGGAAAGAGAAGGAGGGCTGGGAAACAGATGAATGGCTGCACTTGTTGAAAAATACAAAAAAAACCAAGGCTTCATATTTCTACCCAAACTATTTTTTTCATCTAAATGACAAAAAATTGTGTACAAACTATTTATATCCACTCCTGAAATGTCTGCGTCTATATTTTTTTAAAAACCCTCATCATTATGATTTGTTCTTTTTTTTAAACAATTGAATACTTCCAAAAATACTTCCTCCTGAAAAATATGCGAAGCAGTTCAGTAATGTGTACGTCAGCTTTCACAAATGCTCGTGAAGTTTCCACTTCTTCCGCCACCCTTCTTTCCTCATCATCATTGCCCCCCCCCCCCCCCTCTTTCTCTCTCTCTCTCTCTCTCTCTCTCTCTTTCCCTCTCTTTCCCTCTCTCCAAGCTCTTCCAGCGATTTGGACTATTTCAGAGCACACCCCACCCCCGACTCCTTCTGAAGATTTCCACAGATGATGCCACATTCTATTGCTTTTCTCTATTTTCCTCTCATTTTCTGACTCTGTCCCTCTGACTTCACACTCCTGTTTATGTGATCAATATCTGAAATCTGTCTCCTCTCTTGGAATAATTTTGTCTCAAAACGGTGTCAAACTACTGTATAATTTAAGTCAAAGAAAAGCAAAAAGTTGCAACCTTTTTGACTTGGAGTCACACTTATGTGTCAGCAGCTGCTAATTCAAATAGCGGAGGGTTTGTGTGAGGCTGTCAACAACTTATGCAAACACAATTGTACCTTTTTGTTGACTGATGGACTCTGAGAGCGGCAAAGTGGTGACTCTTAAGACCGAAGCATCAGATGCACAGAGGGATCCGCTCACACAGATGCATGTTGCGTTTACATTCAGTCTGACCACACAGATGATACACCTGAAAGATACAACACACAACTTGTGTTTTGATCTCGACCCAATCAGTTATTTAACAACACATATATTTTTCACATCATTGCATAATCCCATTGGCATAATATGGATCTACATTAAAGTCAAAGGGAGGTATTGAAGCTGCTTTCACGAAGGATGCAAGATCCGTCAGTTCTTGTTTTGGTGAGTAAAGATTTGGTATCACGCACTAATATTCATATCAAAGCAGACTCTTAACATCCTGTGTAAAACAGAAAAACACCAGGCACGCGCAACAAAAACACTTCTGCTTTGCAAACATCCTCAACCCTTAACTCTCACAGCAATGTTGGAAATCAATAAACCTTAGTTTGTTTAGTGGCTACAGTTTGTTTAACCAAGCTGGAAACACACAAGAACACCAGTTCCCAGCCTCTTCTCAAGCCCCATCAATAAACACCCAAGTTCAGATGATAAGTCCACAGCTTTCACTGCTGCTGGATGATTTGTGGTGTAACCTTTGTGAAAAAATTGACATGTCATCACATAACATGATTGGCATTAACAGGCTGTGGTAGTTAACATTGATTATGGTTGTAGTGATTGTCACGCTCGCGGCTCGCCTCATAGCGAGATGAACTTGGTTTTGATTCCAGATTTGAACCACGTTGAATTAGTATTCATAGTAAATGAAAAAAACTTCCTAATTTAATTACTCTGTTGAAAAAACATATATTATTGTGGATTTTGAGAAAACGAACATTATTCTTGATAATCTGAATTGTAGCGGTTCGTACTTTCCCCCTCACAGAGACATTATACTCGGTGCAAGGCCCATCAAGGCTCTTCTTCCTCAGGAAACTGACGTGGGCTCGTCTCTCCCCCAGGCTCATGGTGAAGTTCTACAGGAGTGCCGTGGAGAGCATCTTCTGTCAAGGCATCACTTTTGGCAAGCTGCACAGCAGAGAACAGGAAAGACTTTGCCTGAGATGTGAAGATGGCTCAGGAGATCCTCAGAGCTGAGCTTTCTAACCTGGATCTAAGCTGTTTGCTTGATGCCTGCAGAGGAGAGCCACCAACATCTCCATGGATAGAACTCTCCCCAGATAGCACCTGTTTGCCCTCTCCCATCAGGGAAGCAGTTCTGCATTATAAAAATTCAGACTCACAGGTTCAGGAGCAGCTTTTTCCCCCCAAGAGCTGTGGCCTCCGTCACCCCCCTCTTCCCTGCCTCTTTTCTCCCCACGCCTCTTTTAAACACTCGCCAGCCTAAAGTCCAGACTGTCCCAAACACTTTTGCAACATAATCCCTATTTCAACCTGGGAAAGTGCAATTGTTAATAAAGTTTTCTGATTTCAGAGAGATTATCCCTGGGTTGACTGTAGCTTCATGGTCCTTCTGTGTAGAGTTTACACGTTCACTCTGTGAATGTGCATCCGGATTACATGTGTTTCAGTCTAATTGGTGACGTCAAAGTGTGATGGTCATTGTCGATGTGTTTGCCCTGTGATGGACTGGTGACAATGTATCTTCTCTTCAACCAGAGTCAGCACTAGCTCTCTGCCATCCTAACTTAGAATGAATTGAAATCTCAAATATATTATGTAATAAGGATCCCGAACTAAGAATAGAAAAAGAATAATTGAATCAAAAACACTGATTGTTACCTTATAAAGCCTGTTGATTTTTGTGACTAATCTAAATGATCTCTGAACTAAAGAGATATTATCTTTCGTCATATTTTTTTATGCTTTGATCATTTGTTTTGTGAACTAGTTTATTGTTGGTGAGGTGTCATATCAATGAAAAGTAACATAGGTTGTGCTAAATAACTAAGGCAGTCAGCACTTATTTTGGGCATCATTTTCCTGTACTTACCTTTTGGCATATTTTCTCATTCAAAGAAATACCTTCTTTGATTAACAAAGAAAAGTCATTTTTGATAGTGTAATTAGTTAATTGTGTTTTGTTTTTGTCTATTTTCTTGTATTATTTCTCATAAATAATTGTTAATAGGACTGCCAAGAAGGAAATCTACCTAAGATTGATGAAAAAAAGCAGAGCTTGCCTCTCTGTGTGTGATTAGAGTTCCTCCCACAGTGAAAATAGTTACATTTGAGGTTGATTGGTGTTTATGTGTTTATATAATAGACTGGTGACCCGTCTAATCTGTACCCTGGCTTTGAATACGTCAGCACCAGGTTAGTCGTGACCCTACATTGAATAAGGCAGTAGAGAAGATAAATGGATGAACTTCGCATTACAGACACTGGGTAAGAACTGAATCTCTGTTTTTGTAATTGTAGCAGAAATCAAGCATCAGGAATTTGTTATTATGCCCATTGGTAGTTTGACAGAGCACTCTTTCATATTCAAGCCAGCCAGTGATGTCACAGCTTTTGTTATTTTGGTGGCGATCTCACATGGCCTCAGTTTAATCTCTCTCTCTCTCTCTCTCTCTCTCTCTCTCTCTCTCTCTCTCTCTCGCTCTCTCTCGCTCTCTCTCTCTCGCTCTCTCTCTCTCCTCTCCCTCTCTCTTGATCTCTCTCTCCCTCTCTCTTTCCCTCCCTCCCTCCCTCCATCATCGAACTTCTCATTCTCATTCCTGAGTACCCACCCTCTTTCCTGTCTCAACTGTTCTCCCTACCTCCACTCTCAATCTCTCCCTTCTTCTTCTGTCTGTTCCCCCATTCCTCTCTCTCTCTCTCTCTCTCTCTCTCTCTCTCTCTCTCTCTCTCTCTCTCTCTCTCTCTCTCTCTCTCTCTCTCTCTCTCTCTCTCTCTCTCTCTCTCTCTCTCTCTCTCTCTCTCTCTCTCTCTCTCTCTCTCTGCTTTTTCTTCTCGTACTCTGATTATCCTTCCAGACACACTTCATTCCTAAATAAGTGCAGAGAGCCAGATTCAGTTTTCATCTTTGAGAAGGGTGTTTTTCTGATCCCCAAAACTTTTTTTATTCATCCTACATTGTCTGAAGCACCGATGGTTACGTAAGTCTTAAACTCTTGTCTTGTTGGAGGTCAACAAGACAAGAGCTCAGTCCAGGGAAGCTTTGAAGAAGTGATAAAAATTCAGCCTCAGGATGCTTGAAGAAGTCTATTCCTTTCTTCTGGGAATGGTTGCGATCTTTGCATTTTAAGTATCGATCCATTTAGTTTTTTCAAGCTTGGGGAGAGGGATTACTTGCTAATTGTTAGTGTACGTGACACTTTTTTTTTGGATATACTGTAGCAGAAATAAATATTGTTTTTGGTGATGTTTGTATTGTAAAAAAGTTCTGTATCTGGCGTTTTTATCACAATATTAAACAAATATGTAAGTAGAATGAGAATAAAACTGGTTTGCACAATAAAATAGGTGAAGAGTCAAAGCCTCAAAAGGGGAACAAATATAACACAATGGGAGATAACTGGAGAACAGATATTTAAATGCTGCCAAGCCCTATTTGCTCACTCTGGTTTTCAATGACAAGGCCCTTTTGATACTACCAATCTTTAGAACATTTCAGACTGTTACTTTAAGTTCAACTTTCAAATGCAATTTCATCTTTTGACATGATTTGAAATTTCCTTCAATCTTTTATATTAATGTATTTCAGAGTTGTTTTGAGCCACTTTCAATAACCTTATGTCTGAATGATGGTATGTAGATAAACTTGTCTTCGGGTTACCCTAAAGTAAAGCAGTATCTTGTCTGGAATCAGTGCCAGAAAAGTTTAATACTTAAACTATACAGGCACACTCACAGACTTACAGATGGGAAGCAGGAAATCTTCTCATAGACACAGTGTGTCATTTCTTAGGGACTCATCTTCAAAGGCTTTACTTCAAAGATGTGTGTGCTCTGCTGACTGAAACACACACCTCCTCTGCCCAAAACACTCAATATAATACGCATTCATGTAGCAGCATCTTGCACAGCAAAACTTTTCCACTGGTGCACAACTGTGCAGCAATTTCAGGCCACAAAACATAGTGTTCAAAACTGCAGCCAGCTACTACCAGTAGCAACTAAATAAAAAAGTTCAAGTAGATTTTAGGTCTCAAGCCTATGAATAGATAATTGGCAGTTTGGTGATCCACAGTTTTTGATCCCTGGTTTGCACCAGGCTCATGGCTCAGACACAAGATCACAAAAAGGAAAACAATTACAATTGGTTTTGGAACAAGAGTCACATAGAGCACTACTAACTGAGGGGGAAAAAAATGTCCATAAGTGCACAAAATTACAAGTTGGGTTAATTTAAAGTTGAGCTTGTGGAGTATGGAAAACATGCAAAATGAGCCTCAGAGGAACAAGCCCGTCAAGCCAGCACCTTTACATGGTTTTTAAATGAAGACTAAGTTTAAACATGACGCGGCTTTTACTTTTGACCACATTTGGTTGGAACAGTTCAAACAGTGGTCTATTTGTTAACCTGAGATCTATCATTCAGCCTGATTGCCTTCATAAATATGGAATATGGGATGCACCTCCAAAATCGTGCAAGATACTGGAAGGAGTATCTGCTAATACATTAACATGCAAAATGCACTGTGATTTTCAACATTTTCAATGTTCATCATTTCTTTTTTTCTGTTTCTGACAAGGAGGTGCAAATTGGATCAGTCTTCAGGGCACATGCTGCTGTTATAATGGTGATCGAGTATTTATCCACGTAGCTCACCAAAACTTTTGTTTATGGACTTTATTATAAGGTTTTAATACATTTTTGTGACATGGGGGCTCTGCTCGTCATCCAATCACTCAAAGCAACTAATGTTGAAATGATACCATGTCAACCAAATTGTTCTTGCATAGACAGCCTAAAGACCTGTTTACATGACACAGCAATGTTTTGAAGTTGAGCACAGTTCGACTACTGAGTAAGCACTTTAATATTTGCACTTCATGGTAGATTTGTTTTGTTTATCAATATGCTCTGTCCTCTCCAAATAAACACATAAAAGAAAATGAAATGAAATGATTACTATGTTGCAATGCAGAGATTTTTAAGTGTTTATTTGGGTTTGTGTATTGTCTTGATCAGTTGAACCTGGACTCAATAAATGTCCCACATCTGAAAAACAAACTATCAGTGTGGTTTTCTGACCCACCTGACAACCACAGCTTTCCTTAGACGGCCAAGCACCAGAGAATAGCACTAATGCTGCACACTCAGGATGCACCAGCTGCTCCTGTTTCCAATAAAGTGTGGAGGTCAAAAGTCAAAGCTGGTGGGTCGCAACCTGCAGAGAGGTGAAGACCCTGCATAAATGATGCAACCAAACGGTCCCTTTCCATTTATATATAGCCAGACCTGTGGTGTACAAATGGGATTTCATGGCATCTCCATGAGCACTCTGTTAGCAGCTGTGATTTATAGCCCGAGCTCTAACAGGGTTAAAGCGGGGACAGGAGTGTCATTCCTGCACAAACTACAGGGTCTGTTCAGAGGTCTGACAGGAGGAGCAAGGCTAGTTTGAAAGGCCATGTGAGGATAGAAAGGGTGACTTCTCCTGCAATTAACATTCAGAAAAAGCCTGTCTTTAAAAAGTTTTAACAGGCAGTGATGGAACTTGAGGTATGCCTTGAATAGGCAATTTTATTGTATTGAAATTAAAAATCCCTCTGTCTGAAAATGTTGTTTTAGGATTTGAGTAGGCTATGTCAAGTTTAGTTGAGGTTTGAAGTGGCAAAAGTGTGCTATATGCTATATCTTTATTATCATTTACGCATATATATGATGACATAATAGCTGAAATTTTTGCATAATTAGGCTAATACAGGAAGTCATTGTGGATATGTATTCTTGTTTTTGATGAAAATCTCTTTGTTGAGAATTCAATCTGATAATAATAAAGCGGTTGGCTGATCATGCACCACGTCGAAAATATTTGTCCAATCATAACCTGCCATGTTCGTGAATTACATGAGTACTGTTTCACTGTGTACATCCCGGAAGCCCCTCACCTCCGGGTTTTGCATCCACCTCCGAGGGCAGACACTGTAGCCACCTGCTTCATCAAATCCTTTTCCGAGGACAGGAAGGATGATTATATCCAGGTGAACAGCCAGCAGGGCACACACCTTTAGCATCAATGTCTCTGCTCTCACTGTTTTTAATGTGGTTAAAAAAAAATTATAATAAAATAGGAAGAAAAGTTCTGAATTATTTTTAGTTCAATTTAATTTCTATATTGTGTTAAACAACTGACAGGGGAAAACAATTGCAAAATAAACCAAAATGTGCCCAACATCTGCTCATGCTTATAGATGGCATATTGGAGACATTTGTTCCATAAAAATAAAGCTCCAACTGTACAACAATTTATACTTATATCTTCATGATTGATTAACATATTGGTAGGTTCCAGCCATCTTTTATACCACTTTATCCAACTAAGAGCACTGGAGTCAATGTGAGATGACAATGGCTGAGTGCATTGAGGCTCTGGAACAACAGACAAGCTGTTCACCATCTGACAGTTTATTATCACTTCGGAGGTTGGGTTGCAGATCAGCACCTCCAAATCTGAGTCCATGGTTCTCTCGCGGAAAATCATAATCCAGTGATTGTAAAGTTCCATTCAACACTGCCTCCTGCTTTTAATCAATCATTTATGAATTCAATACTACATTTGATAGTGGGACAACTGCAGGCAATGTGTAAACAAGCAATCATACATTTAGTGAGACATTTTGTCCAATTCATGGTATTGTACACCTGATCGTGGGGAACAGTAAATATCGGCTGGTTCACTAATTTTTTAACAGACGTTTATCACATCTATATAGTTCAAATGGGATGTTGTTTCCACCTTGTTTACTCAAATCACTGTCTGTGATTGGCATTTTTATATCCAAGATTTGTATTTTTTTAATGAGTGCCTTATTAAAGACGAAGTAGCTATATTTAGATTGATTATATACTCATGTAAAATTACATATTTGATACCCAAAATTTCAAGAACCAAAAAATACCACTCAATTATCGTGATTTGATAATTGATTACTTTTTGCTCTCGCGTTACAGTCCTCCATAATAAAATGAAGACGATGGCGCTGTCATTTGGTGTAACGAAGTGATTCTGACATCTCTATGCTTTCTATGAACACAGCGGGGGAGGAAGGAGGGGAGGGCACCAGAACTATGGGAGGAAAAAAGTTCCAGGCTCTTTTGGGTTGAGTTTTGCACGTGGGGAAAGGAGTGGTCTGGGGCTGCAATAATGAAACCTGGGAGACAGAAAGGGAGGGAAACGGGGCTCAGATTTCAGCCTGACAGGGGGGCAAAGGGGGCCGGGCTGATATTTGGGAATATACGAAGATTCATTGAAGGCTGCGGGGACATAAAACTACAGCGTCTGGCCTGGAGCGGTCGGTGCTGAGTGTCTGCTGCAGGTCCGGGTCCTGGCGCTGGATTCCCCCATCGTTTTTTTTTTTTTTCCCCCTTTTTTTTTTCTTTTCTTTTTTTCTTTTTGGGAAGGGTGAATGTCGAATGATCCGGCTTTTTTAACTGGGGATACAAAACACTAAATACTGAGAGAAGCCGCTCCTCGCACCTTTATTTCTGCCTAAAGGCCCCCCTGCATGTCTAATATTTAGACATGTTCAGTTTAATGGATTCCAGGACTGTACTGCTACTTGTAGCAACCCAAGCGTGTCTATTAGCCGTTGTGAGATGTCAGGAAGACGAGCGTAAGTGGCAGTTTCATTTCTCTTCTGAAAAAAGTCTAACTTGGTCATGGAGTGAATAGAGTGAACAATATTTCAAGATGCATTATGATTTTTGTTTTTGTCATTCACATCAAATAACATTTGAATAGTTTTGAGCTCGAGTTGGTGGCTGGGGTGATTTGGTTATCCCATGCAACTTTTACGCACAGAAAGTTTGCGAGATTTGGGATACTTTGTTGCATTAAACAAGCTTTAGAGGTGATAATAGTCGTCGAGATGCACCCTACGGTAAATGATAATCGTTTTGTTGCTGTAAGTTGTGGTGCATTTCATAATAATACAGTTGTAAAGTGCGAAGGAAATCGATGGAGAAGTGCGCGACTTTTACGCAAGATTATGCGCTCCGAGCAGGAGCGTTTCCTTTGCTTGCTAGTGATTTTCTTTCCAGACTAATCTTTTATTTTCATTCTAACTTCAGTTCAGACTCGTGACTATAATTGGAAAATTGCAAATCAAATGGAGGGACTTATCCCAGCAGTAAACTGAGTTCAATACCACGCCTCCCACTTCTTTCTTGAAATTGAACTGCCAGACACCTGTGGGTGCTTTAGGGGACTTGACAGACTCCCGTTTTAACTGCAGATTCATTTAATATGGGGGGAAGGGGGAGAGGGACGTGCAAAAAAGTGAAAGGTGGTCAGGCTCAAGGGCCTTTGGTGAAAAGTGTTAACATTCCTTTGCTGTCAGAGGGCATCCAGGCGAATCCCAGCTTGTTGATGCGGAAAGGTGGACTAATAACTCGAATTTCCATCGAAAAAAAAACACAATTTTAAAATTGTTATCTTGATGTGAACTGCATTAAGGATTGAACCCTGCTTATGTCCATATTCATCCCTAAAAGTGAAAGGATGATTATTTCTCAGTTCTCGGTGTGAAAATATTCATTATTATTGATTTTATGTATTCACAGGAGACATTTGAGAAAGGTGTGCCAGCAGATTTGGGGCCAGAAATAATGTTCCATATGATTTCAGGGTTTCCATCTGCTTAAAAGATTACCCATAAGCTGTGACAGTCCAGCCCCCACAAAAAAGCCAGCGCCAGGGTGCCAGAGAGAGGTGATTGGAAAATTATAAGACAGAGACTTTATTATTGTCGCTTTTAGAGGCACAGTTTTCACACTCTGCAATGAGTCAAGCATACCAACATTTAGAAGCAAAGAAAAGGTGTATTTTTCCAGAATAAAGAAAAAAAAATGGGAAATAGTCAAAGCAAATGCAAGTCTCAGGTTACCTTGTCAGAGATCTAGGTCTATAGATATATAGCAAGCTCTTCTTTTCTAAAGAAGTGAAATGGTAAAGAGGTCTGCCTGTGACCTAAGTACACCTGGATTGGTGACCTGGAGTCACTCACTGAGAAGATGGATCAGGTCTGTTTATTTCTTTAGCAGCTGACTGAAGGTTCATGAGGGCCAAAGGGTCAAAAAGCTTATCATACACCAATATAGTTACTTTGCCAACAAACTGTGAAAATAATGGCGACTTAAGAGTCTGAAAGTACACCTGGGTTCACTTTACAATTTTCATTGTTCATTTTCCTCCTCTGGAAAACAGTATGGCTGCCAACACACAGTAGAGAAAGCCACCAGATTATCCTCACAGACCAAAAAAAAACCCCAAAACTTTCTGTCAGTTCTCCAACATATAGAGGAGCACTTGTCCCACAGTATCCAATATCAGAAAGATCTTTCATATTTGAGCCAGTGAAAGGACAGGTGCAGGGCTTTGGTAGTGCACAGAATAGCCTGTAAAACGAAATGTCAAAACTGCGAGGCATGTGAATGAAAACTGGCCATTTTCTCTTCTCAGACGTGTTTGAACTGGCATCTGACACAGCTATGGCTTCCAGATGGGGGTTTAAAATGTGCCCCGTGTTTATACAAGGCAGTAGTTTGTGAATTGGCCACTCTGTCCCGTTCCAGAAAGGCCGCATTCATTGCCGCTAAGGTCCGTTAGGTTACCTAGACTTAAGCTGCACGCAAAGGTAAATATAGCTACTGTACTTGCCCCCTGTGCTCTCACCCTTTCAGCAACCTACACCCTGAGGCCTTTCTGTCTGTACGTCAAAAACCCCTCCGCATAGGTTCAGTGACTCCAGTCAGTCTTTCTTTCACCACGTGTTTGATCCTGTGCTCACAGCTGAGTTAGCTGTCAGACTGAAAATGAACCTATTCATTGTAAACACCCTATATCTCGTGTTTGATATCCTGAGTGGTGTAATTCAGAGCAGGTACAGTAGCTGTATTCAAACTCGCTTGGCCTCCCTCACGTCTCCTTGCACACTCTTGGCTGGGCTGTGGTTCGTTGAAAGAGAAATACAAACATTTCAATTTTCTGAATGCCCCATCTGTCTTCTTTGCACTAAATTAGGGTGTCTCCCGCAATGTAAACTGGCCCTATATTTATCTTGTAGAGGAATTCAGGCGGAGGGTCTCCAGGTCCTATGAAGTTATTGGAGGTTTCCTGCAGGTTTTTTCTCAGATTGAACTGTAATCCTGTGAGGTTACGCTGCCACCGCGTGGCGTCTTTGTGGCATTGCATTTAATGTTGTGTAATTGTTTGTATTCAACAATTAAAGAGTCATCCACTATTCTGATAAGTATGAAGAGGGAATTAAGAAAAAGTCTATCCAAATTGATATGTTCTCCTACAAAGGCCTTTAAAATGTGAGAATTTGAAGGTTTATATTTTTGAATCTATATTTTGAAACTCATGCTTTTGAGCCATTAAATGAGCTTTTATTTAATCAAACATTCAGCTGTAAAACAAGTCAATTAAAAAGTGTTTTGCAGTTTCTTTAATAATATCCTTTTTTTTGTCATAAAACCAGATTCACCTTATTCACCACTGAAATACCTGAGAAGTATATCTTGGTATGTGAAAACTGTTCATAAGGAAAAATTAGTAATAGTAAATAAGATGTTTACATTTGTAATCACCTTTAAAGAGGGTTCACCGGATTTTCAACTTAAGGGTCGCTCTTAGTTAATGCAGTGAAGCCAACCAAACAAATGATTTAATGAATTCAGTTTGCATTATACAAAAAAAGTGTTTTCTTTACGTTCACTTTATTTTTGTATTTGCACTTTAAAGTACCTGAATATACTCAGATGACCTGTTTTCCAGCTGATTTGTTTCATATCTCAAAGGCATGATTTGCATTGTGTTGAATACTTTGTTGTTGTTGAATGTTTTGCATTTCAATGACTGATGTTCACATCTGATGCATAATTTTCCTTTTTCCCCTTTCACTGTCTACCTCTCTGGACTTCTGTGTGTCTCTTGCTATGTCCTGACACACAGAGGAGGATGCTTTTAGCTGTGTACAGGATGGACAGCGGTATAGTGATAAGGACGTATGGAAACCAGAGCCCTGTCGCATCTGTGTGTGTGACACTGGAACCGTCCTGTGTGACGAAATTGTCTGCGAGGAGCTAAAAGACTGCCCCAAACCTGAAATCCCATTTGGAGAGTGTTGCCCCATCTGCGCTGCTGACCAGTCTCCACCCATTGGTTGTAATTTATTTATATCACACTTCTCATAAATAAATTACTGTACACAATCATACAGTTTACTTTGGGGAGAAAAGAAAGCATCACACAGACCATTTGGTATTAATCAAAGGTTGCCCAGCTGCTGTTTAACCTCTGTCACTTTAACGTAATCAACAGGCTTTTTTTTTGTTATTATTACTGCGCCAACCTTTGATTTCAATACAGTTTTCTATCCCCAAAGTAAACAGATGATGAGAAATAACAATAACAGTGGCACATCTGTCAGGATTTCAGCGAAATGCTACCTCGCCATCATTTTTCCATAGCCGGCTCACCTTGGCCCCATCTTGTTTGAATACTCTCTCCTTCCCTGAGAATCATGAAAACATATGGGAGTCATTAAGGAAATACCTCAGCGAAGCAGACGCGGCTTCACATTTCTACTCTATATCCTCTCTGTGGATTTCTGCAGCTCTGATGGCAGGGAAAGAGTGTGACACTCTGCTGAGAGCTCAGACTTTTTGAAGGAGCCATTCACCACATTTTAAAGTGGCATTAGTTCCTGATAAACACAGACTCCAAAATCCAAACAGTGTTGGTGCAGCCCTGAAAAAATACACAGTCGAGGAGCATGGGTGAAATCAGATGTGTCACTGTTTGTAATGCATGCTTGTATATTCTAATCATAATGCTTTTAATGTACTTACTTTCTACTTAGGGACATAATGCCGTGCTTAGTAGGAAATATGTGAAACACATGAGCAATTTAAAGTCATTAACCACTGAAAAAAAAAAGATAATTAGATCATTCATATTGTTCTCTCACCATTACTTGAGAGGTCATCATAGAGGATTGTAAATAAGTAGCAATTTATGTGCAGTTCTTTAAAATTCATCACGGTTAAGTTATAATGCATTGTTTATAATACTTTGTGCCGACTACTCCAATTTCTTTGCTCGTAGCTGCTTTGCTTTTGCTTCCTTACTTTAAGATGGAGTGTCAGCCAACACAATGGGCTCTTCATATTACCAAGACTATGACTTGGTGGTGGTCTTTACTCTAGTTTCATTTAACGGAATACAAGAGGTCTCCAGAACAAACTTACGGTCTCGGTTTCTGAGAAATGTTGCGTAACCCACCTGGATGTTTGTTTTTTTCTTCTGTAGTTTGTTCATTCATTAACTGTGATCTGTTTTCCCTTCATAAACTCTTCAATCACACAACAGGAGCACCTGGAGCAAAGGTGAGAAACTGTAGGATTATCGAATGCGTTTTGTGTATGTTTGAGAGAGAGAGAGAGAGAGAGAGATGCACACAATCAATGGAGAGTTTTTAATAAACAGATTGTTGCTTTTAATCAGCCTGCTGGTTTAGTTACCATCCTTTGCTTCGTTCAATTTTCTTGTGTTTTAAAATGTGCCTTTGAATGACAATTTTTGATATCAGAATGTGTTGCTAATTATTTTCCTTAAATGTCTAGCGATGCTTTAGGGAATATGGACTTTCAGCGTTTTGCTGGTAATAATATCCTGATAAAGCTTTACATTTTCCGTATGAAGTGCTCATGAACATGGTCTCTTCTCACAAACTCAGTTTAAATTAAACCCCAGAATAAGTAAAGGTTTGATAATCTGTACTTCATATCTAATACTCTGTTTTTGTGTTTCATCTTTGTTTTGTCAGGGTCAGAAAGGTGAACCCGGAGACATTACTGATGTGAGTAGGCACCAACAGTGAAAAGCATTTCAATGTTTTGTTTACGTTACCTCAGGCTTTTTTGTTAAAACCAGTTTGAAATCCCACTCTCATGTTTAAAATGATAAAACTGTGAATTGTTGTTAATAACTGGTGGAGGGTCAGGCTTCTGGGTCATTTATGGATGCAAACCTACCATAATGTAATACGATATTTAATATGACCTGCTCCTAAAAGAAATAATTTTCCAGAGCTTTCTGTGACTGTTATTTTACAGTAACCTAGTAAATAAGTTGATATTTACTGTTGAGGAATTATGTGCAAACAGATTGTATTGTTTGGCATTTATTTTTCCACTGTTTCATGGATTTTATGGACACTTTATATATTTATATTTTGCTGTATTTTATATCATTCTGTCTTAAACACAAAAAATACAAAGTGAAATGATGTTAAATATGAGTGAACAGTACATTAACTATGAAAGAAGATGTGAAAGAAAATGATGGGTACTTCCAAGCTATTTTATATAAGAGTAAATTACATGAGTAATTGTACTCATGGCTATTGTCCAAGACTGCTGTTACAGTAGCATATTATTCTTGGATCTGGGCATGTGTAAAAGCAGCTTTAGCATTTATAACTCAGTCTTATAAAGTAGTTTAAGAATATACGTAAAGTTTCAATAGGCCCCGTTCACAAAAGAAAGACGGATTGAGAAAGAAGAAGAGGAGGAGGAGGGAGGCCTGTTAATCCACTCGTCAGGAAGACAGCCAAGTGCAATAAGGGCTCCATATAGTCCTCCATAAAGATTCTCAGAGAGAGAGAGAGCCCCCATCTGCTGGTGCTGCAGTGCCACACCTGGAAATGTTTTGCCCCTCAGAGCGAATTCATGGTAGGAAATAGGAAGGCATTGTTTATTGTAAGTTTCTTATAATGTTTTGCCCGAAGAGATTAGTAATTAACAAGTCTGCCGTTATGGGAGGAAGATAATGCTTACCCAAAGCTCTCGTGTGTAAATACATCTGGTACATGTCAGCCTGAGTGGTCCACCTCGAGATTACAGATAACATTAAATACATTGAGAAGTGAACTCTTGTGTTTCTTCCTTTTCTTGCACAGGTTGTAGGACCAAGAGGACCAGCTGGCCCCATGGTAGGCACTTATTGTTATACGCTGATCAAGAATGAATACACAACACACAGACCCACATATTGCTAGTAGAAATCTATAAGATCGTTAAGTGTAACAACATTTGCAGACTATATGTAAAGACCCACCAATTTTAAATGAAGGCCATTGACAATTGCATCTTGTAATGTGAAAAAATGGTTATGAAATCCAGGTTTCAACGACTAGTTGGTGTGAGACTAAACTTGCAGCATGATAGTTGGTGGGCTGGCATGGGGGTCATCCCCTGACACTGTTGAAAACACCCTGCTGTATATATTCAGACTGCATGATGTCTGTTTTTATTGCACAGTGGAAAAAGCAGACGACCCATATAGGTATTTAATTTAATTGCCAGTTACTGTGACAGGAAATGGAAAGTGACACAACAGCAGCAGAGTTCAAAACCGCTCCAGCTGTTTCTGTACGGAGATAACGCCTGAAGTTACTGACTACTTCACTGTCTACTGTTCACCCAGGGCCCATCAGGAGAGCAAGGACCCCGCGGATCAAGAGGAGACAAGGGAGAAAAGGTCAGTTAAACCCCAAGTTAAAATGTGGGCGGGGGAGGAATCAATCTGCTTTTTGTGATTTTTCTCACACTAAACCTGAATAAAGTATGGCACTCAGCTCCCTTCAGAAGCACAGTATATCCTATTGAGTGTTACTGCTTCTTAGAGGGTGGGCAGGGGGGATCTGTCATAGCTCGCAGGTTTACAGAATGGCATCCTTTCATCGTGCAGCTCAGCCTAACTAGTCATGTGTCGTTTCCATTTGGGTGTGTGGTCTGGGTTGTTTAACAGATGTGAGGTTGTAGGAGACTTGTAGTGTGAACCTCTGCTTCTCTCAGTCGACCACTGTGGGAACTCAGCACCGTTTTTGGCAACTTTGATCATCTCATTAATGCAACAACACTTTAATGTGATAATGACTGCAGGCAAAGAGTTGAATATAAGGTGCCTTGATTGTTGGCGAGCAGAGGCTCAACAGCATTTTAAGTTTTTGTTCGGCAATTTTTTTTTTGGTTTGGGATTCCTTTGCAGGGTAATTTGTCACTACATGCACAGAGGTATGCCAGACTGTGTGATAAATCATCAGCCTGCACTGCAGCTTGCAGATTTCATATCGTCAATGATGTATTTACAAAGGGTTTTTCTTTAACATTTACATTTTCACATCTGTTGTTATGTGCAATTAGTGTGAAATATTCCTGCCGTGAATCGTTCTTTGATGCAAGCAGGTGTTGGATGGTCGAGTTGTCTCATGCAGACTGTTGGTGGCATTTGGAGCGAGTTCAATTGAGCTTCAGGCTTCTGTCAACAGTATCCATCTAATGTTGCGGAGTATCACTTGCTATCATCTGTATAATGATTTATCCAAAGAAATGTTGGCACGCGGGCCTGAAACAAATAAACTCTTTTGCTGAGAATATTAAGAATATTTTTACAGCGTATTTTGAACTGACTCAACAATGAAATTACAACAAAAAGCAAAGAATGTGTGGTTTGGGATCACACACAACACGGATGCAAAACAATGCATAAGTATACATTAAATGCACTTAATTGAGTAAAACAGAAGCAGTTAGTACCTGATTAATCAGCTCATCAATTAAAAATAATCTTGTTTGAGTTTGTAATTTATTTAATGTATCATTGCATTGATGGAAAAGTTTGATCATTGTTAGGGCCACAAAAACTGAACTAAACAATGACAACAATGATAGACATGGAAAAATGGGAAATATGGCTACAAATTTGAAGTTAAATTGAAATGTTTGCAGTTCAAACTTGAAATACCTGTTGCAAAGAATTTGGACTGGGGCCAGTATTTGCCGTTGTCTGTCACAAATCAGTCATGAAACAGAAAAATGATCTAGTTCGGAATAATAGTATATATGATTTATTCAGATACTTCAATGAATACTACTTTCTGAATTATTATTAAGAAACATTGTAATTACCAAAATTGAATGTGATCAGCCACTTGGTACAAACTTTTTCAAATGAAAAAAAAAAAAAGTACAACTTTCAAATTATGAAAACTTTATACTTTATTCATCTATTTCAGGGAAGCCCTGGTCCCCGTGGCAGAGATGGTGAGCCTGGTACCCCCGGAAACCCCGGCCCCCCTGGACCTCCAGGACCTAATGGACCCCCTGGCCTTGGTGGAGTAAGTATCCCCCGATGAGCCGGAGTGGTGTGTTTGCATTCACTGCAGGCGTCAGAGCTGACTGATAGAACACTGATACGAGGCCAGAAATGGGTTCACTGGCTGGAATAAGCTGAGAGGGGGATAAAAACACAGCCAAGAAAGACCCCAGGAGCACAAAAGAGGTGGGAAACAGCCTGCCATGGGAGGAGGCAGACAGACAACAGTGGGTGGATGCAGACAGAAAGAATAGATCGAATGCCACTCATTCTTTGTAGGAGAAAAGGAGCGAGCAGAGAATGAGCTTTTTGAGGGGGGGGTGGGCAATAAGAAGTCTTTGTGAAAAGTGTTCACATGCCCTCTGTTTGCAACAGGATTCACATAATCTGCTCAGCTACTGCAAATCTCCGAAATGCTGAACATAATCTGTCTAAATGTCACAGTGTCTTCGAAACTCCAGTACAATAAAAACATTCAACTTTTAAGATAACTACAATTTTTTCCTACCATCAACTGTTTAACATGTGGTGGAATTTGATGCATATCGTTCTCATTTTTTATTGTCAGTGTAACCTTGTGATTCCTCTCACAGATGCATTTTTTGATGACTGTAAAAGTCGATGAAGCCATGCTGTCTTTTGCATTTTACAGAACTTTGCTGCTCAGATGGCCGGTGGTTTCGACGAGAAGTCTGGCGGAGCACAGATGGGTGTGATGCAAGGACCAATGGTGAGCACGAGATGACAGGACCTGGTGCCATTTAAAAGTGCTCTATTACGGATGGCAATGGAGACGTGGTTGTCTTTATACCTCATCAGGGGAGGAGAGTCCCTCGTAGGATTTTATCCCATCCAAGATTTGAAGGAACAGTGAAGACTGGTGATTCAAGGCCAGCAATGCAAATACATCAAAATGATTTGCAGTGTTTTGTTACGGTTTTGGGATAGAAGTGAACTTTTATTGGTGGCAGACAGGACAGACGCTCCAAAATTCTGTCATGATGGAACTCAAATACCTCTCATAGAGTACCGAGGGGTGATTTTATAAGCTGAGGAAACAGCCATTGATTATCATTACATTTCAAACTTGTGAAAAACCACAGTAGCCACTGGTTAATTTGCATGGCAGCCTGCTTACGATGGAGTACGAGGCAGTTACACTGGGAGCTATTTTGGTTCAGAGAGCCACAGTTTGGCAGCGCTGCAGCAGAGCAGAGCACTGAGACTCCAGGAGGGAGCGGATGGTGGTGGGGCAGGCAGGGAGGGGGGCAACTGAAGTCGATCATATCCTCTCAGTCGGGAACCATCTGTGTGGCTTCACTTCGGCTGACTGTCCCGCCACGTGTGTGAGCGCGCAGCACAATACTGGGTCAGCCCACGTTTACTTTGGCGCTTTCCAGTTTGACGAAGGAGGAAAGTGAACCAATGTTAAATCACAAGTCAAGTATGTAACTCCTCCCACATTTCATCAGTACCCCCACTCATATTCAGCACCTGTATACCAAACACTAACAACAGTCTCACTGACATATGTGTCTACATACATACATGCACGTCCCATAAACACACACTCTATATAGGATATAGAGCCCCATTGATATGTTCCTTCCCTCACTGTGGTAAAGGCTTCCCACACCGACTGAAAGGTGACTTGTATTCATTTCTGAGGACCACTGTGCTGCGCTGCGACATTTCCCTTGGATACGATCCCTGATTTTGGAAGGAGGGTCTGTCAAAACGAGACTGAAAGGAATACATATTTCATCCAGGAGAACAGCTGTCACAAGTTAACATAAATCAAGATGACGCTTTCTGCAAGAAAACGTCAGAATTATGAAAATATGATTGAAACCAGGTGTCTGCAGTTTCATCCTTTTTGTATTCGTCATGTGTGTGTGTGACAAAGAGAAGAAAAAAGCACATTTGGCTTGCTGCTTAAGCACAATGTGATTTTCTCTTGTAGAGCGCTGATGCATGAAGTTTGAGTAGAAATCACTTTGGCTCCTGATTACAGCCAGAAGCTCCTGCACAGCCGATTAAGATCGAGTCAGACTGAGTTTAGGGAAGAAATTTCTTCTAAAGTCGAATCTCCTAAAGTCGGGGATGAATAACTTCTCTTTGAGCAAACACGTCACCACAATGTTGTCGCTTTAGGAAGTCATGTAGAGTTTAATCTCCTCTTTCAAAAAGTACAACACTACAGCTGATGACCTTTGAACCACAGAAACACACAGCGGGTGGGAGACGTAGCTCGGAGAAGAAGAAAATGGTGATGAAAAGAGGTGGAACGAGAAGCTCTGAATGCCACTGAAGAATTTTTGTTCAAGATTTATGCTTTTGACAAGTGGAGCTGTTGAGTGTTGAGTAGCTCTGGGGCAATGCAGGTGATAAGTTATATTTTTGCTTCTGACTTAAATCCAGTAGGAGCAAATGTTTAAGACTAAAAATACAGAACTGGTCAAATTAAAATATACTCTTTGTGTGATTTAAACAGTGCTTATTGATGAAGGATATAACAACCTGTCATTTTAATGTTTGTCCATTTTTGTTCTCCCCCCTCAGGGCCCTATGGGACCAAGAGGACCACCTGGCCCCTCTGGATCACCTGTAAGTACCTCCTGCCCTCCCAAAACAACCATCGAGGTGCACCTGTAAGCCAAATCCTGTGTTCGGTCACAGACAGGATACTTGGGCTTAATCTCTTAATTGCAATGTGCTGTGGGCAGTGTACTTATGCCACCATTTCAACTTCCTCCAGTGTATTTAATGACAATACTGACCTTAAAATGGCAGTCAACTTTTCAGAGTCTAGAGGTGAATACCAGCGGCTGTTAGATATCAGCCCTCTTATAAGTCTGAGCTGTTTTCCAGAGGAAGGATACTCACAGAGGCTGATTTTTGTCTCCCCAGCAGCAGGCTCCAGGGCTTTTTCCTCTGCTACAACCCAGACACGTTGCAGAGCACCTGTCATTTTACCCTTCACAATAACTATTTGGACTCACTCTCCCGCATACAAATAAGCTCCACCTGTTATCATTTTAGCTTCTTCTACAAGCTTCTTTTCAGTTCAGGACACACATACAGCTGTTTGATCTCAGCTGAGCTTAAATGAATTATACCATGATTCTATAAATCCTATATACCAGTGGGCCCCAAACTTTTTGCGCCACTGACCGATTTAATGTCAGACAATAGTTTCATGGACCGGCCTTAAGGTGTGGCAGGTAAATACAACAAAGTAAAATGATATGACCAACACAAAAACTGTGGTATTGTGTAAATATAATAAGAAACGTGAATCCACTGTGTACTTGTAAGTCGTTCTACTTACTTTTATGTTATTCTTCTGTCTCCTCACTGGACTTTTTCCCCTTTGCAAAGAAACTTTCCAAAGATGACTTTTTTACTCATTTACTCACTGAATCCAGCTGAGAAATAACTGTTACTTTTATTGAAGAGTTGTTGTTAATTACTTTTTTTGGTTGTCTTTTGCAAGTTCATCTTACAAACCAACTTACCGGGCAGTTTTGTCTATTTGACACCTGCTCAGAGTAAAATTACTGTATTTTAATGTTGTGTAACTCAGCTAGATACTTTTAACACGCTGAGTACACAAGTAAAGATACATGTGTTTTGACTTTAAATTGCTTTTCGATAGAATTCAGGAGCAGGATACAAATTCTAAGACTGGACTTATGAGGATGTTTTGGAGATATTTTGAGCTACAAGAGTGTCTCACGAGAATTGTTTCATGCACTTCTTTTCCTGGAGGTGTTTATCTGCTCCAGATTGCAATTCATCTAACTGTTCAATTTAAAATATACAGATAAGAAAACATACATGATGTGATTGGCTGTCTTTAAACTTTCACAATAACTTAGCTAATCTTGTTATTATTTGACATTCTGTCAGTACATTTGGTCTATAAAATATCAGGATATTGATCACAAAAATCTAAATCTCACTTTTTTTCTCCAGCCAACCAGGGCAAGGCACATATAATGTTGTTGCACCATTTAGACACAAACAATTTGGAGTGCATTTCAAGAGTTTAAAATGCATTAAAATGAAGGAACACTAAAATAAATTCATGTTAATAAAAAGCAAGGTGTTAAGATATGACAGGAATTGCCTTTAAATAGTAAATAGATTAAAAAAGGTATAGAAGTAAAGTAAAGAATTCATAGGCTGCAGTAAATTGTCATGTTTCCTGTATTATATGTTTACTTTGAGGAAAACTAACCCAACAAAAATACACATTTAAGAAACAGAAGCCAGAAATTGTTTGGAGATGTAACTAAAATACACTATCTGATATTATGAATAGATTTTATTTGTGTCTTTTCTTTTAAGATTAGACACCATTTTTTCTATTTTCTAAAAGATTGGTCTCATCAGATTACCTCTCTTCTTTTGACATTTTAGGGCCCGCAAGGTTTCCAAGGCAACCCAGGAGAGGCTGGAGAGCCCGGACAATCTGTAAGTATCTCATAGTGTAGAGTACACCCCGAGCTACAACGCTACATGCTTTATTTTCACTATGTGGTCACTTTTATTTTTGAATGCTTTCCACCTCCCTTCTACCCTCTTTTCTTTACTTCTCATGGCATTTTAACTTCCTTTTCAGTGGCCCACAAAATGGCTTTTTAAATTTTGAAATTATTGGCGGTAATGCAATTTTATGGTTGCAAACTGCAGTTAAACCCAAAAAGAAGAAGAATTTGAAATCACTTCATAAGACAAAAAAGTCCAAACGAAAATCAACAGCATGATTTAGAATCAGGAGAAAATCATGAACCAAAACAAAAGTAATACAGCGATGTTCTAACTAAGAATGTTCAAAGTCTCACAATACACAGACAGCTTTCTGTATTTATACTGCAGTTCATTGCCACCCTCTATTCCCTATATGATTATTTCTTTTCAGAATCCTCTATCATAATCCTCCAAAAACATTAATATTCAATATCTATTTTATTCTGCTATAATTTCTGTAAAGTACATTAATGATTTTGCCTAACTTACAACCTCCAGTGTCTCTTCACCTTTGAAGATAGTCCTCAGATATCTCATGACCCTGAAATACACCCTCTCAGTGAGATGATTGTCTTCCCCTCCCATCGGTTTTTATTTTCCGTTCTTATGCTCTTTGCTCGCAAAATCTTCAAGCTGCCTAGTTGTCCTTGTCCTCGCTCTACTCTCAGTCGGGAGCTTCCCTGCTGCTGCATTAATCTGCTCATGTGGAATTCAAATAGGCTGACCGAACGTCTCTGAGATGCCCCCTGCTTTTAAAATGTGCCAGCACATCATTATGTGTGATTAAAATCAAGCTTCTTTACACAAATTAACCTGACACTTGGAAAGGGGTCACAGTGTTGCTCAAGCTTGGAGTCTTGAGATCATTTAAGCCTTTGAGATCGCAATGAGTCAGAAATGCTCAAACTGTTATTCCGCATCGTGAGTACAAATTAGTAAGTCGATTAGATAGAAAAGCTCAACTGACACAAGAACATTTTGCAGCTCATATCAAGTGAAGTAAGTAAGAAAGGAAATTAAACTTTGAGATTTTGGATGAGCAACTATTCTACCTGTTCTATGTAAAATATAAAGCCATTAATAAGTAGAGTATCAGTTATTTTCTCTCTAAAAATGACCTTGAATGTGGGTTTAGACTCTGGTTGCAATAGTAAGAGCATCCAGTGTAACAACTAGTCAAGTCTATGGTGCAAATTGCAGTGACCGGATATTTTGACAGGTTGTTTGGTTGTTTTTGTTGGAAAAACTTTTTCAAAAAATGTTTCTGATCTCCAATTCTTCACATTGAATGTAAACATTATTAACTGCTTGTGTCAGTGCAAGTAACTGGAGTCATGTGTTCAAGTGAGCCCGTGTGTCATTTAGCTCCTCTCTATCTAACTGTATGTCTGCACTGATTGCATTGAGAGTGGGAGTTGTCACCATGAATTACAGTCTGAAGTTTGAACTGTCTCATGTGGCCCTCTGTTGGTCGTGAGTAGCAACTGTGTCTTACCTTTGCTTGTGTTCTCTGCTACAGGGCCCCATGGGTCCCCGTGGACCTTCTGGACCTCCTGGAAAACCTGGAGATGATGTAAGTCTCACAGCCGTACCTTGATATTAACGTGAATTTCTCATTTTACAAGTAGAAACGCTCAGGCTCAGACTGCGCAGTGTTGGATTAGTGTCCTCTTACAGCATTTTGTCATTTAGACACTAATAGCATCTTATTATAGCCCAACATTCATGTGAAAATTAACAAAAACTGCGTAGATAGAGCTGAGCTGTAGTTGTAATATTTCAGGCTTCAGGAATCATGTCACTGTTGTTATTATTGTCAGGGACAAGCTATTATGTGTTTCCCACTTATGTCAGCATGTGTTCTTTCCTCACTGGACTGTTTTCATAAAATGTCGATATTTTTGTTTTAAGTCTATTTGATTGATTATAATTTCAAGTAAAATGAGAGAACGGAATTGATTCTCACTGGCAGGTGTAGAATTATGAATAAATAAATCTGAAATTTGCACAGATGGGTCTGCTTTATATAGATTTTTACATTTGTAGGGTTATATCAAATTCTGTAATAGCAATTTAAAAAAGTATTTGGAAAAAGCTTTTTTCCCTCAAATCTTTATGTATAGCAAGCAACTTTAAAACCAAATTAAGAACTATTTTTTCACAATTAAAGCCAATACATATGCGTATCTTCACGTTGTGTTATGTCGTTTAGCCACAAAGTGTCTTTTGTTTTCTGTGATCATCATACATGTGCTCATGGAGGAACATTAAAAGCAGATCAACTTCCTGTATTGGCACAGACAATATTTTGTATTGTATTCTGAATATCGGTTCTCATTATACAACTCTTGTGAAAGTAGTTTAATAGTACAGATTCTGATTGCTCACTGGTAGTTGTCAATATGTAAACCCAACTTCAAACCACACGATGGCGCCAGATGTGATGTAACATATTGTGTCCACTAGGAGTCCTTCTTCAATCACACTCAACTCCTTATAAGGCAAACTTTTAGAGTGGAACACAGGTACAAACAGAAAAAAAAAAAGAATCGATTTACCTGTAATTATTTGCTTGTTTGTGATTGTATTTCAGGGTGAGGCTGGAAAACCTGGTAAAGGAGGTGAGCGTGGACCTACTGGACCACAGGTGAGCTATCTATCTATCTATCTATCTATCTATCTATCTATCTATCTATCTATCTATCTATCTATCTATCTATCTATCTATCTATCTATCTATATATCTATCTATCTATCTATCTTTCGATCCATCTATCTATCTACCTTTCTGTCTATATATCACAACTACCACAGTCAATAGCTGCATGCAATTCAAGTTTGCATTTTGTCCCTGTGCATGTGTGGGCTTTCTCCAGTAGATCCAGTTTCCTCCCATCATACAAAAATATGCCTTTGAATTTGAATTGAATTATGCCGATAAATTTAAAATGACCTATGTGTGAATGTGTTTGGACTGAAGTACCTGAGTTGGATAAAAGTGATATAGAAAATGAGTGCATGGATAACATAAAAGTGACAATAAAATAAAAACATAAAGAAATATATACAGTAAAACAACCCTACCTGCCATGTAGAGGCAATCCACTCTGAAGTATTGGGGCTGAAACTGCAAAAACTCAATCACCAAAGTGGCTACAGGTCTATTAAGACCTCGACGGGCAGTGAAGCTCCAGCAGGTCAGTCAGATCATGTGGACTGAACCTATGAAAGATTTTCAAAACAACAAATAAAACTTAAAAATCAATAAACACAACGACGGATTTGATGTGCATTTGCATTATTGTCTTGCATTTTTGAACAGCATGTAAAATCATTACAATATGAAACAGTATGTTATGTTGGACAATAGGTTTGAATTGGAAAAACATTTTTTATTACGTTTATTTGTAAATATGGGATCTGAAATGCACATGTGATTTTGTGAAATGTGTAGCAGAGGAAGAAAACAGCTTGAATTAAAAATTTAAAAACTGCACACAGTTGAAATTACAAGAAAATTTGTATTTTATTTATTAATGTAACTTTAATGGAAATGTGAAATTGAATTGACATATCAATTGTCTGTTGTTTTTTTTTCTTTGTTGGCAGTAATAAAAGATCACTAACCCTGATCTTGAACAGCGAGGTCAGGGTCCTGAAGTCATTCATGATCACTCATGATTTCCTCATAGTGAAGTTTATAGTCTAACCGGTGGTTAACGCATTGCACTTGATCTGTTTATAAAGAACTATTTGATGGACTGGTGATCTGTCCAGGGTGTATTTAAGAATAATATGTATTGCGTTTTTATTTTTGTTGCATGAATGCAGACGTGTTTGCGTGCAGTATTTATCTCTGCAATATTTTGAACTCTTCCCTTGAATGTCTGTCTCTGTCACACTGATGTCCTCCATCTTTTCTCCTGCTGCATCATAGGGAGCTCGTGGATTCCCAGGAACTCCTGGTCTGCCGGGCATCAAAGGACACAGAGTAAGTTTGTCTTATCTTAACAATTTACAGATAAACCAGAAGGGGCGTTTGATACTGTGATTCCTAACTGCTCTCTTTATGTAGGGTTACCCAGGTCTTGATGGAACAAAGGGAGAAACTGGAGCTGTTGGTTCAAAGGTAGGAGGCAGCAGCAAGATGCAGTGATGCACTCGACTGCTGGCGTATGTCCCCCTTTTTAGTTTTGAATATAAGCCAAAAATTGATTTCACAATCAAGGATATGCTTTCATTGACATATAATTATTGATATGTGATGAGTAAACCATTCAACAGATAGCATCAGAAAAAGTATGTTTTTACATTTATACTAACAAATGACTCATCCCCTATAGGGTGAGGCTGGTGCTTCTGGAGAGAACGGTGCTCCTGGCCCCATGGTGTGTACTCCTGGACGTCAGAACCACAACACACACTTTAACATGCTTCATGTTAAAGACATCTGCTGTGTTTTCCTTGTGTAGGGACCTCGTGGTTTGCCTGGTGAGAGAGGACGTCCTGGACCCAGCGGAGCTGCTGTAGGTGTTATTAATCATTGTACTTCTTTTGTTGTTGTCAAATTTGTTTATAGTAATAGCTCTTTGTAAGGAACTACACGAGTCAGTGAACATCAGTAAGATGTTTGTACATAGGAGAGACGACTCTCTTCATTATATGGCTCAGTTAAGTCTAAATGAGGCAATAGAGACACAAAATAAATATGTAATTCAGGACTGACTGAGGTCAACATCCTCGGTATTCATTTCTGAGAAATTGTTGAGTTTCTTTGAGTGTACTGCTGTGCCAATTGGCTGGTTGTACAAATGACTAGATCAATTTCATAATAGCGCGTCTGTTTTCTCCTGCTATGCGCTCGTAATGCATCGCTCTTTCTCTTCAGGGAGCTCGTGGAAATGATGGCTTGTCTGGTCCTGCTGGTCCTCCTGTAAGTATCTGTCATTGAATGAGCTTTCATTTCTGTCAATTGCATTCACATATTAATTCATACTTTATTCTCACAAAATGCTTTTTGCAGTGCGACTCAGTGAGTCTCCACACCTGGATGTGTTATTGATGAATAGCAGAACTGACACACTGTGTTTTCTTCTCTGCAGGGTCCCGTTGGTCCTGCTGGAGCTCCAGGTTTCCCTGGCTCTCCTGGTACAAAGGTAAATCACAAATTCACCCAAGTAGTGTTTGACTTTGTCTTCATCTTAAACTTCAATCCTTTATTGTGTTTATTTTGCATTTCTGCTTGGCTTTGTCTGCCTCTCAGACATCGATGTGTAGCATAAATTCAGTTATGCTGATATATTCCATAATATCCCCTCCCCCCATAAATAGATTGTTTGCTTGTGGTTGTACAAAGACATTTTGAATC
Source organism: Blennius ocellaris (assembly GCF_963422515.1). Taxonomy (NCBI): domain Eukaryota; kingdom Metazoa; phylum Chordata; class Actinopteri; order Blenniiformes; family Blenniidae; genus Blennius; species Blennius ocellaris. The sequence goes on along the minus strand of NC_137653.1, from coordinate 10,845,946 downwards.
AAATCAAAACATTCATTTGTGAGGAAACGGCTGCACTCAGCTCAGTGAGGATTTTGAAGGGACAAGATGAAACGCTTTAGTGAAATTGGAGAAAGCTGTGCTGCATTGAAAAGTGCTTTAAGATTCCATCTGTGTGGAAAATTGGGGGAGGAGGGGGTTTAAAAATGCTATTCTCTGTCTCGCTCCCTTTTACTGTCTTTCTCTCTCTCTCTCTCTCTCTTACTCTCTCTGCTTTGCGTCTGATTTATTCCTTCTGCATGGCAGACAGACTCAGCTTTGTGCTTCAGACTCCTGTGCTGGAGGTTTGCTTTCTTCTTCAAGCTCTTTGATAGGTTAGGAAGTCTCCAGGGAATTACATATGGAGTTTCTCTTCACTAAATCCCGGAGTTTCCGATGGTGTAGTGAAGAGACGCTCAGCTCAAGATGTGGGGTGGGGAAGTGGTTATTTATGCATCTTATCAAGAAATACATGGCATAGGTAAATGTTTGTCTGGAGGAGAGTGTGAACACTCAGTGGGAATGTTATCAGTGAATGCCCCATGCTGAGAGAAGGTAAATCCCAGAGCATTCATGTCACACAAAATGCTTTTGGTTTGTCTCTTATTTGGGTTTCGGTCTTAAGAGCACAGCTTTGCACAGTTAAAAGGACCCAAGACCAATGCAATAAAAAGAAAAAAAAACACAGCTACTTGAACCATAGCTGAATAAACAACGCTCCTTTTACTGAACAAACAGGGATGTTTTCCTCTGTGTCTGGACTGTTTCTGCTCTATTTTAAATTGAACTATCCTTTCAAAAATGCTGAGAATTTTTCCCTAACTTAAAAAAAACAACAAAAAAACTGGCAGCTGTTTCACCCTCTGTCTAATTTTCACCCCATTTCAGAGCCGATAAAATTATATTGTTGTCAATAAACTCACCAAGATGATAAAGCATCACTCTGCAATATTCCATAAATATTTTTCCACAAGCTCTATTATGTCACAATAAAGACTAGAATGCTGCAGCTACAGCTGAGGAATTCCATTCAGCAGCACAAGGCTGCATACCACCGGCATGGTAAAACTCTCTGGTTTGTCTCCACGGGGGGAGGAGGAGGAGGAGGAGGAGGAGGAGAGGGAGGAGGAGGAGGAGGAATTTGACCTCAGTTCATCTCAACAGAAGCGAATGTCCATTAAGCACACTCACAATGATTTTGGGAAAACTGGTTGCCTTGAAAATGCCAGTAATGAAAACGTAATATACAACACTTAATATAGAAATACCAAATTAATGCAACTTAAAGCCTTCAAATATCAGAAATCAGCACAATTTCATGCTTTGAACCACATAGGGTGTCTACAACATTTATATCATGAATTATTACAGTTGAGAGAAACCTGCAGCTGCTGGTCAAGTTAAGTATCAACCTTGAGTCTGTTGTCATTTGAAGAAGGAGCAGCTGAATAGACTCTTACACGTTACAGTTTAGAGCTCAGCCACATTGAGATGGTCTGGATATGTGCTGAGGAGAGATAGTGTGAATATTGGCAAAGATGACAATCAACAATCATTTTTTGGTGGATTGACTGATATGGGAAGAGAACTGTTGCAACGTCCTACAAATCAGCAGCAGTACCAACACACTCAGGAATATGACTGATAACATTACGTAGATTTTTTTTTTTTTTAATTTAGCATTAATGTTACATCATAGGGGAAACCATCACCATTGTAATTTATATGCAAACAACCACAAAATAAAATACCACCAAAAATATATCCTATGCATTTTTGCATGTTTTGACATCCTAAAATAAGCCAGTCGTAGTAGTGGTATATTTAACTTTGGGTTAATATAAGCCGACCTCACAAAAACACAATAGAAGACTTTTTGTACCTTTTTTTTAACTTACCAATAGAGAAAACACAGTGGTTATTCACACAGCATCCATGCTCTTTATCCATACTGATTTTTGGGCTCGTCTGCTTGTGTTTGGTGATCAGGGAGAAGCTGGACCGACTGGTGCTCGTGGACCGGAGGGTGCTCAGGGACCCCGAGGAGAGTCTGGTACTCCTGGATCATCTGGGCCTTCTGGAGCTTCTGTAAGAGATGTTACACATATCATATGCACAAAAAAAAATGTAAATAAGAGAAGCAATAACGGAATCCAGGCCACAAGTGATTGTCTTGTCTGTTTTTCTTATCCAGGGCAATCCTGGAACTGACGGCATCCCTGGTGCTAAAGGATCAGCTGTAAGTGATTGTGACCTGTGAATCAAAATATTCTGTAAACTAGTTTTTTTGTTGCACAGAAAAACTTGAGATAAAACCTGATATCTGATGATATTATGGAAAAGTTCCCATTTCAAGATAAATATCTAGAATTTATATTTCCATAAACTGAAGCTCGAGCAAGTGGCCCTAATTCTACTAGAGTGTACTGGACAGTCCTCGGTGGAGAAAAACACTCCTGATTTCAATGGATGATTATCGATTTCTTTCCTTCTCTGTGTATAGGGTGCTCCTGGTATCGCTGGTGCTCCTGGCTTCCCCGGACCTCGAGGACCTCCTGGGCCTCAGGGGGCCACTGGACCGCTCGGACCTAAGGGAACATCTGTATGTTCATAAAACAAAACAATTCCATGATTTATTTAGTTCACTCCCCATTCGCTGTTAATCATTCCTGCTTATATCATCTGTCTTACTGAATATCCATGACTGTTTAGGGAGATCCAGGTATTCCAGGATTCAAGGGAGAGTCTGGACCCAAAGGAGAAATTGTGAGTGTTTTATTATTTGTTTGTTTTTATTTGTCCTTGCATTACCACCACTGATGCAATAACGTGTAAAAAAAAAAAGTCCATTCATAACTGGTGCATCAGCAGATTTTGTTTACATAGATAAAGTCATCTGAAAATGTGTCACTTACATGAATTTTTATGTGTAAAGACAACAAATATCTGTTTTACGTACTTACATCATCTATAATATTTGTGCGACCCAGGGACCAGCTGGCCTTCAGGGACCAAATGGCCCACTAGGAGAAGAAGGCAAGAGAGGACCCAGGGGTGAGGCTGGGGCTGCTGGACCGCTTGGACCTCCAGGAGAGAGAGTAAGTACCACAAGTCATTAAAAAAACTTTTTTTTTTCTCAATGTTAAACCGTGAAATCTGTGCAGCAACATTATGAAAATGCTATTACATAACAAGAGGCTCTAAATTTGTGAATTTGCTGTTGGTTCTAATGATCTTACAATAACGTTCTTACCTCATATCAGTATCTATTTGTGCAACAATTAGACTCACAAGTGATTTGAAAATTGGAGTGGTGCAAGAGACTCTGTTTGAAGACCAAAATGATATTCGGTCCTAAATGTTTTTTTTAAATGCAAGTATAACTCAGATTTTGTGTTTTATCTTCAGGGCACCCCAGGTAACCGTGGTTTCCCCGGTCAGGATGGTCTGGCTGGTCCCAAGGTGAGTGTTTTCCAATCATCCTGAAACTCCAAATAAAAGTTTACATTTGTGGTCTAAAAGAGATAATGAGGTGTGGTACTTTTAAATTACTCATATATGGTCAAGAAGTGCTAAGGAGATTGCAGCTAATCACTCACATGTAAAACTGACCAATTAAAATGTTCATTCTATTTTAGATCATTCAGTAAAACTGCCATTTGATACTGTTCACGTTAAGTTTGTTTTCATTTTGTCAGAGTTATAAAAATTACATGTTCGGAATGCCAAATTACAACGTTGTAATATTCCAGTCAAATTCTGCTTTTTCAGTTCAATATATCTCACAATCAACCATGAAATTAGGATAGTTTGCCGTCATCACAGCTAAAAAGAGAAAAGGTGTTCTACTATGTATTGAACTGCCTACCAGAAATGTAATATATAATAATATTATGTTATTTTACAGTCTCTGCATTTGTCACATCAACAATAGGATGTACATTATATTGCTATATTTTATTGTACTTGTGGGGGTTTTTCTTAAATGGAAATATGTATATCTTATATAGAAAATGTCCCAGTAATGTATTTAATTTTCCTCTCAAATATGGGAAGAGAAACTTCTACTGCTCTAACTTCAGCCAGTCTCTGTGAATAGACAGAGCATTAGCATTTGAAAGCAAGTTGAAATGAATGTGACTGCACTGTGATGAAGACAGCCATGAAATAAAAGGAACAGAGACATTAAGATCATTTTGGTAATTTCTCTGAGTATTTTATGGACTCATCCAGTTAATACCCCGGAAATGATAATATCTTGCATCATTAACTTGTAATGATGCTCAGATCAAGTTGAATTACCCAAAGTGGCTGAAAGATTTTAAAATGAAGAGGTTCATTATGCATGTAATACGTTTTCCATGTTTTCAACTTCACATTGAGCTCTGATGATCACCTTACTAACAACTTTGTTAAAGATTATTATCATTAGTAGTAGTAGAGGTATTTTTTTTAGGATGATCAGGCGTGTGTAAGTCTATCTTATGGCCACGAGGTGGCAGCATGGCTCACTTACCCATCACATGGCTGACCTACATGCCCCATATCACCCCAGCCAATATCTCATTTAACATTATCTTACCATGGACACTTTCATTTATAGCGAAATGAGTCTGTCAGGATTTAATCTCCTCATCTCCAGCAGGTCAATGCAGCTCTTTGGCTCTATTAAAAGATTGAATTCATTTCCTCTGGAGTTTCTGATGTGTGTCACCTCGGTAGTAATTGACCTGATTCCTGCTTTCCACCCCAGGGAGCCCCAGGTGAGCGTGGACCCTCTGGAGCCAGTGGTCCCAAGGGGGCCAACGGTGACCCTGGACGTCCCGGAGAGTCTGGTCTGCCCGGTGCTAGAGTGAGTATTATCTTCTTCAGGTGAAGGATTTGGTTAAAACAAAAGTTATATTCGAGACATATAGTAGTGTACCACTCCTGCTCTTTCAGTGCAAAGTTTCTCTAAGAATTTCCACAGTACAAACACTGATATCATTCACTCTTTAGGCTATTACATGGTAACCAACTACGGCATGTTTCTATTCTTATTTAACAAATAAGCTACAAATTTAACAAATTAGCTACAAATCCTAATGCTATATATTTGCACTGTTTGTAAAAATCACATAGCTTCAAAATGTAAACATTTAATTAGCTTTCATTAAAATATCTGCCATTTCACCCTTGAGACATTTTTTATTTGGCATGAGGAGAATTTTAGGAGCTAATAATAGAAATATTAATGAGACAATTTCATTCACTTTAAACTGTAGAAAAAGACAAAAAAAACAAACAGTCTGCATTCAATCAGCAGAGAAAACAATGTTGTGGATTTTAATCACCGTCAACCTACTGAAACACTGAACTCTGCACTTCTCTCCATGTAGCTAATAGCATTATTACGCGAGTCAGAGTGATTTAACTCAAGAAGGAAATTAGAAAAAAGGTTGATGTTGTTTCAGTGCAACCAAAGACAATAATTATGCTCAACATTGTTTTTCCTCCTCGTCTCAATTCACTGCCTGCATTAAACAGCAAAGCTTCATCTGAATCTCCAAACTTGAAGTTAATCATAGCGTCAATTCCCCTGATCAATGCTACAATCAACTCGATCTGGTCATTTTTCCTTCATGTTTAACAGCCACTCCATCACATTATTTGTAGCTTAGTTTTTTTAATTGAAGTGCAATGCATCTTCAATGGACTACTACATCACTCAGTAGCAAAGCCGACCACAGTGGAATAGAATCGATGAAGAGCACAAAAGAAAATATCATTAAATTGCAATTCACCTGCAACACAATTGTAAAAACACTGTTCGATTATTGATAAAGAAAACTAAATGTGTTGACAAATACACATTTTGAAGTGTGGATTTATTTGTTTTTATTTGCTGTTTTTTTTGTTTAATACATCAATACACTGGTTGCACAACTCAACTCTTAGTTTCTTCTCGGAAAGCACCACACTATTTGTGTGATTATCAGACGTTTAAAACAGAATTGCCACAAATTGTCCTAATTCGAATAAATTCTCTTTATAATAACAATTATGGAATCGTTATTAAATTACTACTTTTATTTTGGAAGAAATGTGAAAAAATAAGGAGTTACTAAATGTATTTTCTTGGCCAAAAAAGTCTTAAAGCTCTGAGAGCCACAGATATTTAGATATATGTATCTATTGAGTATCTGAACGTTCCCCCAGTGTGTTTCTGTTAAACAGTCGTTCAAATGTTAAAGTCCTTCATTTATTTGAGTTGATTCAACAGGCTCATATTTTAAATGGACAGTATTCATTATTTCACCCGGAGTAATTTAATTAGCGAGCCATAGCATGAAGTGGTTGTCATGGTTTGATTGTCGTCACTCCTGAAGAAATATGAATATGTCGTAAATGGAGCTCATTAGCAGCGGTAACCTTCAACGCTCCCTTATTCATGTTTCGGTTCTTCGTCATCCCCATCAAGAGGTGCTGAACTGCATGCGGGGCCAATCACACGTGTAAATTCAGTTTCCCACCGTGCCATATCCTTATCCTCAATACTCCCACCTTTCATCAACACATGGCTGTGAAAAAGGTGCCCGATGACTCATCTGGGTTTTTTTCTCATCTTCTTCTCTGACAGGGCCTGACTGGACGCCCTGGTGATGCTGGTCCTCAAGGCAAAGTTGGACCCTCAGTGAGTGCAAGGTTTTTTTCATGATATAATAAATAATGTTGTTATTTTGTGTTTGAAAATGATCCAAAATATCCCACTCAGTGTGAACCTGTATTTGTTGGGGTTTTTTTGTTTCTTATTTTTTTATGTCACATGTGGTACAACACAGGAAAAAGCTTGTAATTTTATCAAATGTTGCTCTCATCACATAATGACTCATAAGTGGTTTCATCAAATTGAATTGCGGGAGATTTATCCACCCATTATCCGGCAGACTCACATGGCCGCTTGCTTTAACAGCCACATTTGGTTCAGAGCACAGAGGCTCAGTCAACGTCATGGGGAGGGGGGGCATGTTATAGAAAACCACCTTGTTTTCAAGATTACATCCAAACTGTCCGAATATTGTACTGCAGCATGTGGATTTACACTTGTGACAATACAATGACATGAAACAAACCCGCATGACCATGTTTTGAATGTAACTATGAAAACACCAATTTGGGAAAAATCTAAAAAGTTACTGCAATTATTGAGTTAAATCAATCAAAAATCAATCAGTTCATGAATCTATCAAATAATCCTCAATCATTCATACAATCAATCACGTTTAATCAAGTGATAATCATGTTTGATTTTTCAAGTCAAGTAAAATGGCACTGAATTAAGAAATATTTGTTATGTGAGATTTGAGCCGAGTTCCCCCACACACAAGCTCAATACTTAACCTGATGTGCGAACATGGGAGGCAAAATTTAAAAAATAAAATAAATAACTGTAGCTTTTATTGATTAAGAGCCACGCTGAAGCAGTACGCAGGTTTAAGCAGATTAAGCAGCTGCCTCAGATTTGGGCAGTCTGACTGACATCTGGCACACGGACAGACTGAATATGACAGGGATTATTTGAGTTGAAAAGACAGAACATTTCCTGGCTTTCCTACTTTATTAACCCTCTGTGATTCATTAATTTACTGTTTGTTTAGAAACAGGTTGAGACAAAAACCTCTCAGTCAATTGTATGTGTTAAATTTGCAACACAGCGAAATGTATTTGCCCCTTCTTCCTGAATATTGTCACCCACTTCTGACCCATTTATCCCCAACCTGTATCAATTATGAATTATTCCTCTATTAATACTTATGTTGGGTAATTGGATTTGTGTCTGTAACTGTTTCCTGGACTTTGCTTTAACAGGGAGCTGCTGGTGAGGACGGTCGCCCCGGACAACCTGGACCACAGGGGGCCCGTGGACAGCCTGGCGTTATGGGATTCCCTGGACCCAAAGGAGCAACTGTAAGTACACATATTTCAGAAAAGCTGATGTGGCAGGTTTCTCAGTATTATACATTGAAGTATAGTATAGTATAGTATAGTATAGTATAGGTACTGCACATGTCGATACATGTCTTAGAAAAGACTGTGTATCCAAATTAATTCCATTCCTACTCTTCAACATATTATGTTGAACAGTGTGTGTATATATATATATATATATATATATATATATATATATATATATATATATATATATATATATATATATATATATATATATATATATATATATATATATTTGTCCAGGCTAGACCCTTCCTGGGTGAAAAACACAATGCTGCTTTTTCAGCAACACCTAAAGTGCAGCATATCAGTTTTATCCCACTTGATGTGCGCCACCACATGAACTCGATGTTCTCTCAAAATAGATGGCGCATGGATCAGATCAGCTGTGGCATTTTGTCTTAAGTGCTGCATTTTCATCCAGTTGTTGTTTTTTTTCTTTTTTTAGGGTGAACCTGGAAAGTCTGGTGAAAAAGGACTGCTTGGAGCTCCGGGTCTGAGAGTGAGTTTACCTTGAGTGCACAAACCATCCTACAATGACCTTTGAATACTCTGTACAATACACTTTTAGACTTTTTATGCAATGCGCACACTTTTTTTAAATGTTTGAAAAGTTATCTATTCACTATTTGACTGCTATTTGCAAGACACTGTGCACACATGCTCATGCAAATGCATTGAATAAGCATACAGATTCATAATATATAAATATCTGTGTAACCACAAATGTGATAGCTGCTCGTTATATTATTGAATATATTAATGTTAACCATTTTTTATTTTACTGTTTGTTGTCACATCTGATGAGATTATTGGCAAACTATTATTGCGAAAGTAACTCAATTATCTTATTACACTATCAGCTTACATATTACAGTTGAAATGGCCAAAATGATTATATTATAGGCCATTATTATATTATTCCTTGTTACATCCTGTTTTGGAGTATGCACCATTTAGAAAACAGATAAACAAAGCAATATAGTGATTTTCATTATGTATCAGAGAATAACTTTAGAAGCTTTATGTTTTGTACTGTGATCTGCTTTCACGTCAGGAGGATGTTTAGGAGCTCTCAGATGTCTGCTTAGTTAATAGGATCACCTTTGGCCTAACTGATATCTATCTATGTGCCCCCCTCCACTCTGCTGTCTCCTCTCCTCAGGGTCTGCCTGGCAAAGATGGAGAAACCGGTGCAGCTGGACCCCCAGGCCCTGCAGTAAGTATCTCTATCTACCGCCTATCCTACTTTATATTGCTTCAACACTGATATTATCGTCCTCTTTGCTCAGTCTACACTTAGAAGCAACCTTCAGTATCTCCATTTCCCAGACTGTCTCTACGATTGCTCTGTCTGGGGGGGAGAAAGAAAAAAAAAAAAAGAAAAAAAGCTCCTCGACACAATGTCTGGACATCAAAAGATGACAATATTAACTCATGAACTCCCAGCTTTATTGGAAGGTTTCCTATCAAAGTGTGACAGAGCGATGTTTGGATGTCAACGTGTAAGAATTTAGATCTGTTATCAGCACTGAAACAAAAGAACAAAAATGTAATGATGTTTTTATTTCTATATCATAACCACAAATTGAGAATTTGGTTGTATTCTTTTTTTTAATGGACTAGGACTTTGATTTTAAATGGTGAATTATCCGTTTAGGGTTCTGCTGGAGAGAGAGGAGAGCAAGGACAGCCAGGTCCCTCAGGCTTCCAGGTAAGTCTGTCTGATCAAAGCTTTACCTCGTCTGACATATTGAAGCCCGGGTGGAATTTTTTTCTTGATTCACCATGAAGCCACTACTATTACAATGCAAGACCAGAAATTGTTCAAATCACACAGTCTATCAATGGCGTTTTCATCAGTGACACTGACTGTAGAAATATGGAAGACATCTGAAATCCACATTAGAGTGAATCAGATCTGATATTTCTTTGTGAGGCCCACTGCTGGAAGATTACAGTTGAAGGTCAAAACACTGCAGGGGAAAAAGGTAAAGAAAAAAGCAAGTATATGTACATAATATAGTGTATCAATTATGCAATAAAGAATAATATACACAATATGAAATGATATACATACGCAATATAATGGACTCATTACTGAACTTTAAAATATTCCTCAAAACCCACCTGTTCAAACTTGCTTTTCCCCAAACTATTATTTTCATTGTTATTATTTACAATTTCTTGTTTTTGCTATTTAAAGTGTCTTTGATTGTATAAAAAAAGCACTCTATAAGTTTGATGTGCTATTATTAATATGATTAATTATACTATTATTTATAAATACCAAATAAAGATAGTGCAGATAAAATGAACCATATTGAATAAAGTACACACATTCTACAATATAACTTTCAATATAAGATAGTATGTGCATATCATACAATAATGAATGTACAATATAGTCTAACTCCAGTATGATTTGATATATGAGCCTCATAGAACCGCTCTGGCATTACAGCTGCAGTCATTGCCACAAACACATCGCACCTAAAGGTTGTACTTTAAATGTTGCAACTGTATTTAGGAGGATGGGGAAAATATTGCATTTCTACCCAGTGAACAGCTTCCAGCTTCAAATTAATTCGAACTGAAGTGGCATTATTTCTATTGCTGTACTATGAAATTATGAACGCACTCATCAGACATAATGAAAACACACAAGACACATAATGTATGTACATCAAAGCAACAAATGTAGTGCATACGTCAGCATATGAAGATCTTTTTATTCTATTTTTACTGACAATGTCATTAGGGAAGATGACACTTGGTGATGGGGTAAGATGGTAATTAGTGAGAGATGATAGATTTTTAACAAATAATATGTTTACTGCAGCAATAATTGTATAAAAGTTGTGACTGATCTTGACCAAATTCCCTGATAACAATCAGTAGTAGAAGTTAAGAGAATATCCTCTAATAAATGTCTGTGTTTTCATGACAGGTAAACCTTCTGAGCTATCCTAACCAAATACCCAGACTGATGATCATCAAAAAACTACCAGAAAGCAGAGGAATTAAGTTGCAATAACCAAATGCAGACAGATCAGGGCACACTTTTACTGGATGTTATTCAGAGATCTAAATAAATCAAAGTTGTGAACATGTTCAGTAAAATGTGAGACTTTTAAATTGGAACAAATTTGAACTCTTAGTTGAGAAATGACACGCTTGAGTAAGTAATACTCAATATCTTGTGAGATCTCATTGATAGATATTACAAATTGAATTTGAACTTTTCCTTTCTTTAGTCACCACTGGCTATGTACACGTCTCATAATCATAAATTATAGAACATTTTTGACATCAAGGAAAAAATTATGTAGGGAAATCAAAGCTTTGCACTAATACATAATTAATTTTGGCCCCGGGCCTTCTTATACAGAACTATCCAAACACAAACAAGATTCACCAGCGTGCCACACATTTGTAAGCTTAATAAATTAAATAAATTAAGCAGTGATAATATACAAACACATTGTGAGACATTGAAAGTTAAGGTTATCTTGGGAAAAGGGGAAGAAGCACTTACCCATTGTTCATCTTTTGACAATTATATAGCCATAAAATTTATATGAATCCAGTCGATCTGGTAGTACAAGTGTTAAATATATGTATTCAGAGCTCAACAGTTACCTTACGAGTTGCTTAAGCTCAGATGAATGTGGTGCTGCAATAACTCATGGATAATTTTATTGGACAAATATAAATTTAACTGCATAGACGATGTGTTAGAAATATAAAACACAAAGTGTGACTGTTGCAAGCAGCCAAGCAGTAAAATCTTTCGCTTTCAACTCTCTGCCCTCAATAATTAACAGCACTAATTGTTGTCGTTTTTCCTTTTTTTCTTCTTTGCAGGGTCTGCCTGGACCTCCTGGCCCCCCTGGTGAGGGAGGCAAGCCTGGAGACCAGGTAGGTGCACCTTCCAATGATATGTAGTACATAAGGTCACATAATACATTAATTCACAACCTGGAAAAGAAACGTCTGCGAATATAAAGAAAGTCATTATCTAAATTGCCTTACAGTGTCCCATAAAGAGGTTGAAGCCAAATTAAAGCTTCAATGATTAGTTATTTTTATCAAATAGTTAATCAACAGAAAATTAATTTCCAGATATTTTAATAACGATACATTTGCTTTGAGTTTTTGAAATGAATCACTGGCTTTTTTTTTTATTAAAGAAGTGAATATATTTGATGTTGGACCTTCGATATGTCTGAAGCAAAGTGTTATTTGATATTTTTCATTACACGATGACATTTGAGGAAACAATTTTCAGAAGATTACTCGATAGAAAGAAAATTAGATACAGCCCTATTTTTCACCTACCTGACATTTTCTGTGTTTTTCTTGTTAACATTTTTTTTTCTCCTAAAATGGGCTGAAGATTGAGCCCTGAGGAAACTGAGACTACTGTGTATTAATAGTACTTTTCAGTTAAACTGTTTCTATTTATTTATTTGCATGCAGGAAAAACTGCAATTATGATATTAAAGTGAATGAAACACTGGCAATATAACAACCTCACCCAGACAAGAAACAACAGCTTAAGTTATTTCAAGAATAAAAGAAGAGGAAGCTCTGAGCAAACGGGATGATCACACAATTTTTACCTTGAATTAACTTGCTTTTCTGTCTGTTAACACATTTTGCTTCCTCTAATTCAAGGGTGTTCCTGGAGAGGCTGGAGCTGCCGGTGTCACTGGACCCAGAGTAAGTTCACAGCCCTAATTGCACTTCGTTGCTCCTTATTATCAGACAAGCTGCTGATTGTCTCTGTGTCACTGTGCAGGGTGAGCGAGGTTTCCCCGGAGAGAGAGGCGCCGCTGGTCCTCAGGGTCTGCAGGGACCGAGAGGTCTGCCAGGGACTCCTGGAACCGACGGACCCAAGGTGAGTCTAGTTACCCAGAGAAAGAGACAGATTTTCACCCTATTAAATGTTGCTCCCTGAGCTGCAGCTGCACCACTCGCAAAAACTAGTTCCTTTGGCGCTCTTGCCAGATTTCTAATATTGTTATCACACGCAGCTGTAGAACTACAGCAATCTGTACATACGATTGAATAATAATGGCCTGAGGCGTGTGTGAGTGCAGCTGGGCACAGTCTGTGTTTTACAGCAAAGAGTGTCCATAAGAGTGCGTAAACTCCCCACTTGAGTAGTTTATTTAGTAGATACAAGCTTGTGTGATAAAACTTTCATCAGTTTTATTGTTGCTGTTTTATGATGATGAATTACTGGTCAGGTCCCTCATTGGCTTAAGACAGCACGTTTTAAATTAATCATAATATTGGAAAAACTGCCTCATTTCCTCTTCTTTCCTTTGTAGAATATTTTTCTTTAAATTGCAAATGGGGTTATAAGTTGCTTGGTAATTAAATGCATCTCAACTTGCTATGCTATTTAGAGCATGTCTCCCAAATGGAATCCACTAGATTCCCTAGTAGGTTACTAAGTTGGACTCTCTCTCATGGGCATCAAAGTGTCGGTCACCCACATATCAGCATCCTGCAAACTCTTGCTGGAGACATAGGGGCCTTCCTTGGCGACAAATGCAACATCTTAGCAGCCAAGCAGCTAGTTGAAGATAGAAAAACTCGAAAATGTCTCCTATCTACCCTGCAAAGAAACCAAGAAGGACCTTGACAAGTACAAGTACAGGTGCATGCCAAACATATGAAGCATATCTATGCATGAAGTGAAGCAGTTTTAAGGATTTCATAAACTGTCAGAGAGAGAGGTTATACATTTTTCACATTCGTACAAGTAGGAGCTCAGTCTATTTTTGTTGAGCCACATTCTCACTATCGCAGTCATTTGGCACGACTGAAGAAAAAAGGGCTCAGAGCGACTGCAATTCTCACTTTTGGTTTGTTATCTGGTCAGATTTTAATCCCAGTTCATAGGTTTTCTTCCCTTAAGGTCAGACGGGAGTGGATAGAAAAGCTGAGGATTATAGAGCTGACAGGACTGTTATGGGAGGAGGAGGAGGAGGAGGAGGAGCAGGAGGAGGAGGAGGAGGAGGAGGAGGGCCAGGCTGACAGATTATAGATGCTTTCTGAGGAAGATGTAGAGTCGTTTCTGTTCATCTGCCCCCCTTGACTTAGAATGTAGTTTCGGAGCATTCAGAGCAAAAATAACATCTGCAATATAAAGTAATGTCCACAGGTGAGCAGCGGAGTTTGTGTTTGTATGTCTGTTGCAGAAATCACTGCTGATAAATCTTTTGAAAAAAGAAGAAATAATAATTTTGGAATCAGTCTACATTTGCTTTGTCCAGTATTTTGAAATACATTTTCTCCTCTTTGAAGTCAGCAATAAAGATAGTTCAAAAGATTAAAAAAAAGCCTCATCAATTATCATCAGTTATTTTATTAACTAAATTAACTAAAGTCAAGCCAGCAAAACAGTTTCAATATGATGCTACTTTTCTTATTTAATTACCTTCAGGAGAACTTGTTGTAATGGCAGTTGCATGGACAATATACATAAACCTTAAAGTCGATCCTATTGAAAGCACGTCATGTAAACACTTTATATTTTATTAGATTCTCTGTGTGATTGAATGCATGAATCCAATCCATCAGATTTTTATCCTACCATCCGTGACGTTACATGTAAAAAAAAAACAGAGGTGGCATGATATTCTTGATGTAGTTAAATCACTCTGATAACTTTATTCACTTTTCATTTAAATGGGAGAATCGTATTTCCCAATTGAAATTAATTCAGCCAGATTCACAATCAAATTTTGTTCTCGGTGTAGACAGTGAAACATATAAAAGAAATCAAAGTCAAATTAATAGAATAGATGGGTAGAATAGACAATTATGGCACCAGCAGACTTGGTTTCACTTTGTTTCTGGTTTCTGGTCAGCATGCAAAGAACCACAACAGAAACAAGTGTTGCAGTATAGGGCGACACCCTGAGGTAACCTGCTTTGTGTCTGTATCCTATCTCATCCTTGCTCTTTTAATTCTGACCCATGACAGGGAGCAATTGGACCTGCTGGTACTGGCGGAGCCCAGGGACCCCCTGGCCTGCAGGGTATGCCCGGAGAGCGAGGAGCCGCTGGCATTCCTGGACCCAAAGGAGACAGAGTGAGTCATCACTGCAAAAATATATCAGAAATCTAATTGTAATACGTTTAAAAATGTCATTTTTTTGGTTGTGGTTTTTCCTGATAACACTGTTTTGGGTTTTGTTTTTTTTCATCTCCTCAGGGCGACCTTGGAGAAAAAGGACCTGAAGGTGCTCCTGGCAAAGATGGCGCAAGAGTAAGTGATTGTAACCTGATTTTGGTTTCCATGAATGATGATAATACAGCATCACAGTTGTGCAGTGGTTAGTATTGTCGCGTCACAGTGAGAGAGTTGCTGGTTTGAACCTCCTGGACTTTCTCTATGGAGTTCGTACATTCTGCCCAGTCTGTGAGAAGAACCCATCCCGCCTGGGTCCCACCCTTCGCCCTGTGTTGGTGGGGAGCGGCTCCAGTGTCACTGGCTATAAAAAAGAGGAGGACAGATGAATGGATGTTTGCGACATGCTGAAGTCAAGCAGTAATCCTCCTTTTCAAAAGTTTGAGTCTCATGTTTTTCTATCTCAGGGTCTCACTGGTCCTATTGGTCCTCCTGGCCCTGGTGGTCCCAATGGTGAGAAGGTGAGTCACATTTTCAACAAATATTTTCACAATTAGATTTTTTTAAATTTACTTATCATTTATTATAGTAAGACTTTTTATTAAGTGTAGATTTACCCTTAATATTTCAATGTGGCATTGGCATGGGTATGTTCTCCACCGAGTGCCCATCAATCTATGCAAGTCTGAAGTAGCTGCTGATGGCTTGATGCGCTTATGTTTTGTTGTAGGGTGAATCTGGTCCTGCTGGCCCCTCTGGAGCTCCTGGTACCCGTGGTGCTCCTGTAAGTATGACTTATCTTTGTAAAAAAAAAAAAAAAAAATATATATATATATATATATATACAATTAATGCAATTACAACATTGTCACTTTGTAGCCCAAAAAAGTTGATCAAATTGTTATTTACTTTCTCTCTTTGTTATATTTCCATGTTAATTTCTCAGAGGGTTTCTTCGAATGTTTGTTTTTTTTCTTCCTACAAACAAACATTTTGAAAGACCTTAAGTGAGCTTTTGTGTTTCAGGGTGACCGTGGAGAGACTGGACCTCCGGGACCTGCTGGTTTTGCTGGACCCCCTGTAAGTTGAAAACTTGAACTGAACAACTCAACCTGTACACACTGAAATTAAGCATTCTGGCTGTGTTAAAAACATGTTTATGCTAACATTTGGCCCAGATGAAACCCCAACACCATCAAAACCAAGTTACTTCACAGTCAATCAGAAGGAATTGACTGTGGCTATTAATTGGTGGCTTGTTATGTTGGCCAATAGAATTCATTGTACGTACATGAAATTAAAACGCATTAAACTTTTATTGTCATAAACACTCAGTACAGTATTTCCCAAAATGCACCCTTGAGAAAAGAGGAACTGGAATCATTTAACAAAAGAAAAAAGAAAAAGCTTCTTCTCCATAAAAAATGTGGAAAAACGTTGAATCAAATATTGCTTATTCTCTATATTTAGAAATAAAGATGTATGTGTAATATCAATATTGAACTTTAAAGTGACAGAAATATGTCTGTAATAATAAATTCTCAAATCTGCAAAAATGAACCTTAAGCTGCATTGCGTTTTATGCCTCAAGCTTTTGCCTTGGCTTAACTCGACTTTGTGTATGCTGAAAAAAAAAAAAGAGAGATTGTTGTTCACACTCTCATAATGTTTACAGTCATTCATTCATTCCCAAAGACTTCAGAAAAACATCACAAACAATTATTTTTGGAACAGCCTCCTTTCCTTTCCCTTCCTTTCACTGATATATTTGTAACAACACTGTGTATCTTCGTTAGCCAGCACCACAATTAATTACTGAATTTGTGTCAGGGTGAATAACACAGCAAGGAGTCCAAATCATTTTCGGATCATGGCTCAAAGACTAAGAAAACAAATTGTCCCTGCAAAGACTGAAAGCTGAAACAGACGCTGCATCAAACAGGGTGTTAAAGCCCTCGTGATCCCAAACAGGATTTGTGTGTGAAAAAAAATGTAAAGTCATGTTGTTGATTGTATTTCTTCAAGATCAGAAATAACTTGATGCTGCTATAAAGCGAGACGGTGAAACTCAATCAATTGTTGAAAGAGGTGACGATTACACATTGACGGAGGTGGCTATTAACAAAGTATCTGTAGTTTGTTACTTTATGTTTTTTAAGTATATTTATTTGAGGATCAATTTGCCTTAAGGACTATTTTACTTTCACCTCCTACATTTGAACAGAAATAGCCTTACTTTATCCAGTTACTTTAAATCTGGTGGGATGCTGGTTGTTTTGAAAAACAAAGTTCTTCTAAAATTAAAGTTTCTTTCATTATTTTAATTCAAATTGGCAATTCAAAACTATCATACCAGATTAATCATGCTCTATTGTTGTCATTTATAAGGATTAACTGATGTACTCGTGAGACACAATAGTTATAGTGTGTCCATTTGAATAAATGCATGTGCATAGGACTGTAATATTAAATTGCAGATCCAATGATAAAGAAATCCCTAATATTTTTCTTTTTTTATTTATTTTAACCTTTATGTTGTTATACTGTATACCTTCCATAAGGGTCACCGAAGCCATTTGTCTTAATGCAATTATAGTACAAATATTTGTAATTGTAATTTGCAATTGTAATCTAAGAGAGTGACAGAGTTTAGTAACAGTAGTTGTACTTATTATATAATATATCTTATCATCTATTCTACCTATGTACTTTGGCTGAGTAAAACAGTGACAAGTAAACACACACTATATTTCATAAAAATGACGCCATGTCTCTTCAACAAAATCAATATTCCTGCCATTAGAGTCACATCAATTTTCCATTTTTACGAACAATCACGTCCAGAAAATCGACATTTATGCTTTACTGACCAATGTTTTCTCTCTGTTAGGGAGCTGACGGTCAGCCTGGCACTAAGGGAGAGCAGGGAGAGTCTGGACAGAAGGGAGACGCTGGTGCCCCTGGACCCCAAGGACCATCCGGTGCCCCAGGACCTTCAGTGAGTGTCGCTATGATCATTCACAGTGTGCCTGCAACCATGCAACTCCTTTTTGGCTTCATCTAAAGCCAGAATAATGAGACCTCATGATATACTGCAACCTCACACTGCCAAACACCGTCTAACAGTCACAGTCCCTGATTCTCAAAACAGGAAATATTGTCACAACGCAATATGATACGGACAAATCAGCAAAAACTTCCTCCTGGTTTGCTCTCTGTTGCAAGTAACTGCTGTCCTTGTCAGAAATTGTGCCACAGGAGGCAGATTATATACAACCTGAGGCAAACATCCTTGTATTGAACATAGCACATGGTGTCAATCAGTAACATGCATTATTGTCTGTTTTAGGGTCCGACAGGTGTTTTCGGGCCTAAAGGTGCTCGTGGTGCACAGGGACCTTCTGTAAGTCCCCTTGTCCAATTCTTCGAAACGATCACTTAAGTTTGCCTGAACATAAATAATGAGGCATGATTTCCTCGAATTATTATTTCTCCTTTAGGGTGCAACTGGATTCCCTGGCGCTGCAGGCCGAGTCGGACCCCCCGGTCCCAATGTGAGTCCTGATGACATGGTCCTGCAGCATGCATCCATGCAAACTGTCAAAATACACAGATGCAAAAGAAAAACTATATTAAATAACATTGTATAGGTCATTTGGCAGCCAGTTCTGGTTGTATCCTGCTTTCACCCAGTTGATGCTCAGTTGAACAAAGTGGCGGATGGAGATGGGAGGATGGATGGATAATTTCTAGGACTATTAGATACCTTTTTATTCATTTGTCTAATTATTTGTAATATTTTGGGTACTTTTTTATAGATATTTAGATTAGATATCTGGGTGTGAAATGTGAATAAGATATATGTCATTTGGGTCTGTTCTATGCTTTACACTATATTTTATTTCTATTTGTAGCAGATTTGAATGTTTTACAATGCTTTGAAAGTAATGAAATATCCTCATATAACCCTTGTGGGTGATACATATCAATGGAAGTTATATAAAAGGGTTGAAACTGATTTGTGCAGAGGAAGGACAATAGAGATTTTTATTTTCGTATGAAAGAATGAAGTGTAGCCAAGCAGATAGAAAAGTGTTCCTGTTTCTAAGCACCACCTGACTTGTTGTGGACTTTTAATTTGTAGCAGTGAAGCACGTAGTTGTGGTGGTTTCGCACCTTCAAGCTTCCAAAATAATATGTCTGGGAACAGAAGGAGCTTATTTATAATATTGTTACAGACTTGTGAAAGGAAGCGCAACATATTGTGAGAAACCAGTCTGATCCTGTGAGACAGCTTGTGGATACAGTGCGTGTTATCAGAAGTTTTTCAAAGCGATACAATAATTTATATTTATATTAATATTCCAATAACTGACGGAAATTCACTCTGCATCAGGGTACTTGTATTCAAAGTATGACATGTCATCCTTTTCACATTTCTCAGGGTAATCCTGGACCTGCCGGTCCTGCTGGCCCTCCTGGTAAAGATGGACCTAAGGGTGTGAGGGGAGACGGCGGACCCCCGGGCAGACAAGGTGATGCTGGACTACGAGGCCCCGCTGGAGCTTCCGGAGAGAAAGGAGACGCCGGAGAGGATGGTCCACCTGTGAGTTTTTCATTCCTTAATCATTGTCCTCCCCCATCTCACACTCAAGACACTGGCTTTTACATAATCAGTAACATCTTGACCTTGCACTGCTCAGAAAGCCACTCGAGATGCCCCGGCACCCACATGCGCAATATTTCGCCACTCGAGAAAGCCACTCTGGAGAGACGAAAATGATTAAATGTGGTTGTTTTCTACATTTCCGTCGACTTTTTGTGCAGCTCTGTCAGCTCAAAAGAGCCAATTTCATCAGTAATGGACACACTCTCTCCATTAATACATAGAGCTGTCAGTGTCCATCACCCACTGTAATAGCAGACCACGATACATGACAGCACGGGGCAGCACAGTCCTGTGACGGACTGATGACAGCACCCTGAGCTTTTACCTTGCCTACACACACACACACACACACACACACACACACACACACACACACACACACACACACACACACACACACACACACACACACACACACACACACACACACACACTATAAAGGCATGACAAGCTCTGTCAAGATAATAATATGCAGCACCACATATGACGGCCTCCTCAGACGCCAAGACAGTTGCTCAGTCGGGACCCGTCATTCAAATAGATTTCACGTATGAAATCTTGAACCTCACATCCAAGTCTGTCCTCCATGCGTTGTGCCTCGGGTGTCGCTAGGAGTCAGGTGTTGGTTGTGAACATGTGGCAGAGCCGGCTGTGATGTGCGGTGATGAAATAAACCAGAGGCGTGATTGAGAAGCTGATGTTGAAATTACCAACCCAGATGCAAGCAAAGGAGAGAAGACAAAAACCGCAGGTCTCTGCAAGGCAAAAAGCAATATCGGAGAACAGGAGATGGAACAAGCCGTTACTCGAATGCAACACTTCTTTGATTTGTTTTGTATTGCATTGTATTGAGCATTTGTCAACACTGCTGATGACTGAAAGGAGTCTTTTTCAGTTTCACTGAGCGCCTCACAGCAACAACAAACCAGCAGAATAAGCACCATTGGCTGAGAAGAAGTTCAAATTTGTTCAGTTGTATGCAGGGTTTTTTTTTTATTTTAATGGACTCTAGCTATTTTTGGTTTGGGTGATGCTCCATGACTGGAATTAACATGCACATCTGTAAATGAATCAAAAACAAACTGGTGTCAGTTTGTTGTTTATCACAACATTTATTCTCAAAGTATTACAGGAAACACTTTACTCTGTTCATGTCTATTTTACCTGATAAAATTGGTTCCTCCCTAATGACTGAAAAATAAATATGAGTCAAATAACACTACTTTTGCGGTATGTTAAATGTAGTTCTGGCATTTGTCTTACCCCTCAGGGTCCTCTCGGCCCTTCAGGCCCTGCAGGATTGGCTGGTCAGCGTGGAATCGTTGGTCTGCCTGGACAACGTGGTGAGAGAGGCTTCCCCGGCCTGCCTGGACCTTCTGTAAGTATTCACCTTTCAGGCGTTTACAGCCAGGTTGTTTATATGTATATGTCACACGATTAGTAAAATATGCACAGTAATATTTCAAAAATTATTCTTTTTCTTTCTTTCTTTCTTATTCTTACTTTATTTTTTTATTACATACAGTATTCAGATCACCATTCAATAAGTAAACTACTTGTCAGCAGCAGCCAGAAGCATTTCCCAAATGCATTGCAGAAAGGTTGTTTAATTACTTTATGGTTGCAAAACTGCTATAAAATGAGTTGTGTGTTGTTATTCAGCATGAGGTGTTTCTGTTTTACTGCTGCTGGTGAGATTGTCTATTAGCTTTGAACAACAAAGGAAGCTGTTTACCCCATAAATATTCATGATTCTGCCTGAAGAACAGAATTTTTTATGTTCTCAACTCAGTACAAGAGAAAGTGTAAAACCTGCACAACACCTCAGAACTGTTGTCGTACAGCTGTGGTCTAATTGGATCATACACAAACCACATTGCACATGAGCAGGAGCTTTTCCTCATTGATGTGCAGCATGACATGTGACAAGGAGCCTCCCCAGGTTACAGCTCCCACTATTTGATATGTGACATGTGCCATGTCTCCGACTTACAACATCTCAGTGGGTATGTCCTCACCATTAAATATTTATCAGTACACATTAGAGGGATGCCAAGAAATGAACAGCAATGCCCAACTCAACCATATTTTGAGCACAGAAACAGTCAAACTGTTTCCTATCCTTCTACAAAACTGTATTCTACTCTATAAAGTACTGCATTTGTAACATATGTGTGATCAGATGTTTTTCACCTGGTTGCTTTTGAGAAATGTGTTGTTTATCATGTATGTTTGAAGCCGACTTTTTTTTGTTTTGTACAGCTAGTCACCAAAAGCTCCTTGGAAGGGAAACGACAATAATGTTTCTGATAAACGAAATGATTCATGTCACATATAGCATATAAATGACACGCTGGACCATGCGGCTCTATCGGACTGGAAATAATAGTTTCTATTTGTTTTGTCTCATTTGATATTACTACTGCAACAGCACATCATCAGTATTGTAAAATGAGTTCATCTCAAATGAACCTGTGAACACACATCATACAGTGTCATATTTGTATTTGGTGAATGTCTTTTTAGAACCGTGTCACGGTCCAGTCTTGTAACATCTCATTTACAGAGATTTGAGTCCATATCTGGTCTCTGAAGCTTTCGCCAGGTAATCACAGGATTAGCTGTGTTTCTGGTCACTGATCAAGGATGTCTTTATTATCCCAAAGGAGAACTTGCACACTCAGCAGTCACCACACAAACATCAGAGAAACAAGAATGCGTGTTGTCATCACCCGTATCATCTTTTCCCCTCCCCTCAGGGCGAGCCCGGTAAGCAGGGAGCTCCTGGTGGCAGTGGAGATAGAGGACCCCCTGGACCTGTAGGACCACCTGGACTCACAGGACCTGGAGGAGAGCCTGGCAGAGAGGTCAGACCTCCTCCCCCATACACCATATGTGTGTGTTCGGATTCACGTTTGCGACATTGTGCAGAGCTTATAAGCCACCCCAGCTCCCATTAAAATGCACCGCCATCTACATCATATGGATCCGCATTGTGTTTGCGCCATATCATTATCGTGTTTTGTTGAAGCGGGGAGTTCATTATACAGCTGATCTATATTCAGGAGGACATCTGCCATGGCGGAGGTGGAAACTATTAACACTGGATGTTGTCATGCCATCTGACAGGGAAACCCTGGATCTGACGGTCCTCCTGGCAGAGACGGTGCCACTGGAATCAAGGTGAGAAAGATGTTTGCATGCTGCTCTAAATGTGGAATATTTGATCAGTTCTGTTAAAATCCCTCAATAGTTAGATTTATTTCCAAAATACTGAATGATTATTTAAAAAAAAAAATTAAGTACTGTTAATTTATTGATATGAATAAATTATTGTTATGTCCCTGATGGTAATGTTGATTCAGGTACTATGAATGTGATGTAAATTTGTAGTACATCACATTTCTAGTAGTTAAATCAAAGCTACCATCCGAGGTTATAACAATAAATATGATGTACATTTTATACACTGTGCTGGAACCTTCTGGAAAATATAATACATGCAAACAAGGATGTAATGATTTTTTTTTTAACAAGCACTATAATATTCATTTATCTTTTTTGAGTCCGCTGCCATTTTTTTTCTCAGCTTTTAGTTGTTCATGGGACTGCACAGCGGTGTAGTGGTTAGCACTCCCGCCTCACAGTGAGAACATCCCTGGTTGAAGTCTGGATGTGGAGGTCTTTCAGAGGAGTTCTCCCAATTTTTATTGCGTCATTGCTGTTCCACCTACAGTCTAAAAACTTGCATTTGAGATCAATTAGTGGTGTTAAATGGCCTGTAAGTTGGGATGAATGTGTTTGGATTTGATGGACTGGATTCCCATGGCATAACATTTCCTCCATCGTCAGCTGGGATCAGCTGGGATCAGCTGGGATCAGCTCCAGACCTCTATCACCCTTAGTTGAATAAGTTCTTAGTTATAAAACTTCGGTCCTATATTCACATTATCTGTATATCTTTCCTGTATTCACTTTTTCACCTTCTATCCTGCAGGGTGATCGTGGTAACACTGGCCCTGCTGGTGCCCCTGGTGCTCCTGGCGCTCCTGGTGCTTCTGGCCCTGTTGGTCCCACCGGCAAACAAGGAGACAGAGGAGAGCCTGTGAGTAATGTTAACACATTTAATACTATCAGTTAACTAATATAAGACTCGAGTGAAGTCACATTTATTCCTAAAACACACTTAAAAAAACATTACTACACCCACAGTGGAATGAAATATGAGTAAAGTATGGCTCACAAAAAATATGTAGCTTAATATCCAAGATAATACTGGATTATGGGAATATTATATAAAAGGCATGATGGAATTATGAACCTCAAAACCTCAAGCAAAAAGTTGGCAAAAACCATGAGAATAAACTCAGAGTTAATATCAAGTGACATTTATAGATGACCTGCTGTTAAAGAGTCAAGTTTGTTTGGCATCATGACATTTATATAAATTGGGTTTTTTACCATTTACAAATTAGCTTATTATCTGCTAATAAGTATGGAGGATGATGTCTCAAGTGTTTCGTCCTTGACTGACCTGAGTGTTTAAGAAAAAAAAGTTCACTCTATAATTGCTTTTCATATCATGTAACATTTATTCCGTGTGTTATGTCACAGTATGTTAGTGAAAGCAGTTGACTATTGTGGGAAGGTTTGGTCTTTCAATCCAATTCCAAACATTTCTGTTTACAATGATGTAAAATGGGCCTTTTCCTCTCAAGTAGCTTTAATCACCGAGATACAAACTGGTGCGTTAACAGACAGATTGGTGCACAAATCTCCCTGTGAAATAAGGACTGCTGTGTCTTTGATTTTCCAGGGTGCACAAGGACCTTCTGGACCTTCAGGACCTGCTGGAGCCAGAGGAATGCCTGTGAGTGTCCGCTGACCATGAACACACTGCACAATTCTATATGATCTGCACATAGAAAAGTGAACACAAATCTCGTTTAGCTGTAGCAATCAAGTGAAATCCAGCCTACGATGTCACACATTAATTCAAGTTTTCCTCAAATGTGGTTTTCAGGGACCACAAGGACCCCGTGGTGACAAGGGTGAGGCTGGCGAGGGTGGTGAGCGAGGACAGAAGGGACACAGAGGTTTCACCGGTCTGCAGGGTCTCCCCGGACCTCCTGTAAGCATTCAAACTGCATAAATATGTTTGTAATGTTTTACTGTTTATTGTGAGCCTGAATCTAAATAACACATTGAAATCTATAACAGCAGTGATTAATAAAGTATAGGTAATCTTTTAGTGCATGTACAGTCAGTTTTGTGCCGATCTGCGAGATGTTTGATAGTATATTTATGATGTAATGTCTTTATTAACTTAACTTACAGATCACTTATTAGCATGTTTGAAAAGGAGAGCAGAGAAATGTTTGCTGGCATTGTGCTGAGAGGCATGTATTCATCTGTTCCCCCACCAGTTTTTTGGTGCTCAAGACTTTCTTCACTTCCTCGTGCTGTTTTGCACTTAACAATAACTACATCATATATTTTGTGTGTGTGTGTGTTGTTTTTTTTTCAATTTGTCGTATAACTGGATAACTTTCTCCACCTACACGTCAAACTATGAGATAACATTTCATTTTGTGGTTGTGGGCGAGTACTTGGCTCTGATTTCCCATTGTTAGTACAATAACACATGCAAAACCATAATTTCTTCATTCTTGTATGTGTCACTATCATTTTACCTGCAAATGCCTAAAAACTGAAAATGCAATCTATGTGAATGAGTACGTGAATACACATTGTTATTTGACATCTTTCTAAATCAAGCCCTTTTTGTGGTAAATTGATTCTTGCTTACCTGTAGAATACTTTTCCCTCATTATGATTCTTCCAGTGCTGACTTGAGATTCACTTTTTTAGGGTCAATCTGGAGACCAGGGAGCTACTGGACCTGCAGGACCTTCTGGACAGCGCGTGAGTCCAAACCTGCCATACAAAACCCAACCTCAAGAAAGCATTGCGAAAATATTTGGATTCTAAAATGCATCGTGCCTTATCTTTGAAGCTGACACTCTCTGTTTGTGTATGCAGGGACCACCTGGACCCGTTGGCCCTGCTGGAAAGGACGGCTCGAATGGTCTGCCAGGGCCTATTGGACCTCCTGGACCTCGTGGGCGCTCTGGAGAGAGCGGTCCTTCTGTGAGTATCTTTCAAAAATTTGTTTCGTGTGAAGATACTCTCAAAATGAATGAAGATGCTCTGCATAATGTGAAAAACCTCTCATCTGTATTACATTCTCATAAGCAATATCATCTTCACAAATGTAAAACAGGCTCTGGATCGGAAAGAGATGCATCCTGAAAGTCCTTGAAAGAGACGAAGCCTGACTGAGCAAAACATAACAAATCGCATCTTAAGCATCCGCTCGCAGTTTTACTGTTCCTGGATATAAAGTGGATATATTTGTTTGAAAATGAGAAACACTCGATGTGCTCCGGCGCTTTTTCATTCCATTATTTCATACGTCATGTGAATTCCAAGTGCATTTCCTTTTAGGAAGTAACACTCGAACAAATAGCAACAGCAGAACATGATGCAAAGCTAATATGTGAGCAGGAAAAAGGTTTTTAAAATATCATGTTTAAAAATACTAAATGGTAAAAAATAACATTATTTGAGATTTTGCAACTTGGGATGACACAGTTTAGATCTTCAAACAATAAACATTCATTGGACTTTAAAAAGAAGTACAGTTTGGAAATACTTTTGACATTGAAAAAATGATGGTTAAATGGAAGAATCATCCATTTTAAAACTTTTATGGACTGTCAAAGTTACTGAAATGCTGTTTTAGGTCATATATATAAAGTAAAGCCAAGTATATAGTATAAAACTCACCAAGATCATCCAATTTAAGAATTCATAGTTTAGAAAATTACTTTCATATGGTGCATTTGTTGTTCCAACAATATATCATATTGTTCCCTAAAAGAAATCGTAACAATCGCCCAGTCAGTGATTGCTATTGTTATCTGCTATTATTAGTTTGTCAAAAAAGCAGAAGTTACCAAATCTGTCAGTTGCCCAATAAAGAGTTAAATAAATGTATTCTCAATGTTATTTTTGCTGCGAGGGCCAATTATCAATTATTAATATATTCAAACACGAGACAACTCAAAGGGCTTTGAATACATTAAAATGAAACTTTAAGGGACCAGAATTCATTACAAAGAAAGCTAAAAGCAAGATAAATGTTATAAAACATCACTGAAATTGCATTTGAAAAACAGAAGTACACATGAGAAACAAGCAAAAGTTTCATACATGGCCTGATATTAACTGGCATTTATTTATAATTCCCTGTGATAAATAAGTGTCTGCGAGAGAGAGAGATTGTTAAAATCTAAAATAGTCAAATTAACCGTAGAACCCTGAAGAGCACACAATAGTTTAAAGAAAATGTTTTGTAAAATTTCTCTATCCTTTTATTCCATCATGTCCCCAGTGTGGTTCTTTTATTAACACATAAACTGTGCTCAAACAATAAGTTGATAAAGTTGTACTTTTTTTTTAACTGGTTTGTATTTCTCTTGTTTGTCAAAAGATGGAAGAATAATCCACAAGTAACAGTGATTTCGTGAGTTACAAACCGTATTTTCGAAACCCTCTGTTTTCTTTCAGGGTCCTCCTGGAAACGCCGGACCCCCTGGTCCTCCAGGTCCCCCCGGCCCCGGCATCGATATGTCTGCCTTCGCTGGTCTGGGTCAGACTGAGAAGTCCCCTGATCCTCTCAGGTACATGAGGGCTGACCAGGCCGCCGGAAATCTCCGTCAACACGACGCCGAGGTCGACGCCACGCTCAAATCTCTCAACAACCAGATTGAGAACATCCGCAGCCCGGAGGGCTCCAAGAAGAACCCCGCTCGCACATGCCGGGACCTGAAGCTGTGCCACCCTGACTGGAAGAGCGGTGAGTGACGCCTGGAGGAATTGGTCAAATTGGGGTGAAATGGTAAAGCACACAGCTGCGATGTCAGCTCTGTTGTTTTTAAAGTCAAGATTTGAGTTCAACGTGGTGTAGTCTGGGACGGCGAGCTGCTGTAATCTCTGAGGGAAACAGAAGCATGTTGCAAATATCGCTCAATTATTAATGACAAGCAGCTTTTTAGTGAGAGACGAGGGAAGATGCAAGGGAAATCTTTCAATGTGTTTCTTCTTTCTGTTTGTAGGAGAGTACTGGATTGATCCCAATCAGGGCTGTACAGTCGATGCTATCAAGGTCTTCTGCAACATGGAGACCGGCGAGTCCTGCGTCCAACCGAAACCCACCAGCATCCCTCGCAAGAACTGGTGGTCCAGCAAGAGCAAAGACCGCAAACATGTCTGGTTCGGAGAAACTATGAATGGAGGATTCCACGTGAGTTGCACCATTGAGTGATCTTCCTATGTTCCCTCAAGTGTTGAAACAATAGAAAGACTTGGGACATTACCGATTCTTTGTTTCTTTTGTTGAGCTGTATTTTCAAGAGGAAATGCCGATGGCACATCCATATTTGTACATAAATGGTAATAAGATGAGGAAAATGTACAATACAATACAATTTATCATCCATAGCTGCTTATATAGAAAATATTTAACACAACCAAATACTTGTTTTTGGTTGTGTCTCTGGGCGACGTCTCTGGACGAAATATATGGACGTCTCTGGACGACGTGCATATATTTTATATGAGGTAGTGTAAAACAGCTTATGGCCAAATGTTGAGCGGGTGATCCAATTTTCTATTAGCTTATGGGTCACGCTGGCATGATGACCTGCATCATACAATCGCTGTCGAGAACAAACAACCCTGCTCACACACACCCTATAAAAACACCAATAAACCGTGTAGCCCTGAGGAGTATTTATGAATAGATGAATGGTCTAACATGCCTCATGCAATGTCATATTCTTATACAAACCAAATCACATGTCCATATATCCCAAATTAAATGATTATTAAAACATAATAACACCCAAAAACTCAACTTCACTCTTATTAAGACATGCCTCACCATTGCAGATAATTGAAAAGCAACAATCGGCCTTAAACTGTTATTGTGTTCTTCTCTTCTTCACCTCCGATCTAATACAGTTCAGCTATGGTGACGACAGCCTGGCACCCAACACTGCGTCCATTCAGATGACCTTCCTGAGACTTCTGTCCACCGAGGCCTCCCAGAGCCTCACCTACCACTGTAAGAACAGCGTGGCCTACATGGACGCCTCAACGGGCAACCTGAAGAAGGCCGTGCTGCTGCAGGGCTCCAACGACGTGGAGATCAGAGCCGAGGGCAACAGCCGCTTCACTTACAGCGTGATGGAAGACGGCTGCACGGTAAGGCTGCGAGAACGTGACCAGACACAGCATGGAATAGATTAAACCGACATTGAAAGAAAGACCTGACTGCTCACGGCATGATGTTAAGCATTTCCTTTTAGGCCTTCAATTTCAGCAGCATTATAAGTTTAATGGCTGCTGCTCTGCACGGATATCATAAGCTTGATAAATTTCACCACACAGCGTCAGTTGTATTTTTTTTGTGATCAATTTTTTTCTATTGTTTTTGTTACATGAAACAATTTTACAGCCAATAAGGATTTCACAACACGGCATCACTCTTGTGACATATATTTTTCTACTGCTTTTCCACTGGTTGCCTATAGCTGGAGGTCGTAACAGTTTCCTAAAACCAAGTCATTCAACAGTGGTCCATGAACCCGTCTCAGTGAATGGCATATATGAAGTCACGACAAGACATTTCACCACAGTTGCTCTTCTTTCATCTAGGACAGGCCAAGATTAGTGTGTATTTATACTCGAGTCTCATAAGTTCACGTACCGAATTAATCTGATCGAGTGCCCATTTTGGAGAAATAATAGGTCATTCCACAAACTGTATGCTCTCCTCTCTCCGCACAGAAACACACGGGACACTGGGGCAAGACAGTGATCGAGTACAGATCGCAGAAGACCTCCCGTCTGCCCATCGTGGACATTGCCCCCATGGATATTGGCGGAGCAGATCAGGAGTTTGGGGTGGATGTCGGGTCAGTCTGCTTCTTGTAAAGCAGGAGGGACTGCAGAGGAGAGAAAGAAACCAAGTGGCAATTTGAAATAAATAAGTAAAAGAAAGAGGAGTACGGAGGAGAGAGAAAGAAAGAAAAGAAAAAATCAAGACACTTTTTTTTTTTTTAATGGGACTTTTTTTTCTAAGTAAAAAGTGCTTTTTTTTTCCAAGTCGAACTCCGTAGGATATCTGCACTGAATGGCACCAGCAACTGTCATTTGTGATTCACCCAGCTAGGCTCTCCAGTCAGCTTGCCGCCCCTCACCCCTTCTTACTCCCCCCAACTACGGACGCTGCATTCCCCACGTCTCCCCACGTCTCCCCTTTGTTGTCAGCAGTCTTACCCATTTATCCATGACCAAGAAGGAGGAAGTACGAGGAGAGCCCAGGAGCACACCAGGGAGCAAGAGTCAAGTGTCGGCGTTATTTATTTATTGTTTAGGTTTGGGTCCCAGGTGTGGTAAGACTGTTGCTCAGTAGAAAAACAGCCCACTTAAACATATTTAATAAAAAGAAGAAAAAAAAAACTCTATCCACCTAGTTTTTCTCTTACTTCCTCCTTTTTTTTTTTTTAAATCACCCCATCACTCATGTAAGTCATCCACTAACTAATACATATCTTTGAAACCAAAAAAATCTCTGTGAATAAAGTGCAGGTGTTCTTATTTCTACCACCACAGTGTGTATCAAAAATTACTGTGTATTATAATAAAGTCAATGGTGCTATTGTTGTAAAACTGTTTGTTTTTCTTAAACAACCAGATATTCACATGTAGTTACGTCTCTATATGTATATATATATATATGTATGTGTCTATACATATATATATATACAGCTTTTCTAAGATTTATGTTTCTACTTTGGCCAACAGTCCCAAAAACAAATTTCCCAAGAGTTTTTTTTTTCTTTTTTTAATTCAATTTATTTACGACCAACTTAAAAACAAATGTATTTCAATTTTTAATTTGTTTTGGGTTTTTTTTTTTTTTAACTACCTCACCCCCCCCCCCCCCCCCTCCCAAAAAAAAGCTTTGTCCCCTTTGAATCTTTGTTGACAGACCAAAATATTTTAGAGAAATATCCAATCCTGCCCCAGTTACTGTCATTGCAGACTTTTCTCGACCCCCCCCCCCCCACCACCACCACCACCCCGCTGTCTACCCCCCTTCATACAACTAGCACCCTCTGCATAAGTAAACACACTCTCACACAACAACACACACACGCACACAGATTCAGGGTGTGTTTGATTTCAACACCCCAGTTCCACAGCCAGAGCAGAGGGTTTGTTTGTGTGAGGTTGTGTATATTTCTTTATTATTAATAATAGAATTATTATTAATAATAACATCCTTATTATAATTATGACTTGTTTTTGTTACGATTTAATTAATGTAAATTGGAAATAAAAGACAAAAACCAAGTAACAGGCTGAAGTATCTTTTTATTTATATTCTTTTTTTATGGGTTCTCCCCCATATTGAGACACTCGGGGCATTGTTTTGTTGTTTTTTTTGTTTAGTTTTTTTTTAAAGTCACACCTAGATATTTGACTGTGCCCTGCTCCCTCTTTACATTTAGCCTCAGACTTCAATGAAAGGCAGTGCAGAGATAGACAGATGGCTGGATGTGGGGCCAAATATGACAAATATGTTGAAGCAGGAGGTGCCAGTTCAGATTGTGTATCTATATGTATAAAATAGTTTTCTGATGATTTCCTTTACTTTTATTGCATGGTAAATTAGAAATGAGAAACGCTACTGGCCATGATCAGCTGACTCTGTAAATTGATGTCCTTCTGTACTGATATTGCTTTGATTATTCTTCCTTGCCTTTTTCAACCTAAAGCAGCAATAAAATGTAGAAGCACTTCTATGCAAAAAGTAAAGCAAAGTTTCTCTCTTTACGTCTGCCTTTCTTTGCTTGAAATGCTTTTTTGTTTTTTGGGTGACATGTTCAATATTTAATGTACTGGCTTCCGGTCTATGACTTGATCCACGTTTGAGTAATTTTGGAAAAACAAACAAAAGGGGGAAACAAATGACTTGAACAGACATACATCACCAATAAAAGCTACACACAGAAAATAAACTAAACTTCATAGTGAGGATATGCTTGCTTATTGGGTCTTCAGTTCCTAAATAGCTTCAATCGCCCCCAAAAAAGCTTGAGATCATATTGATGGGGATCTGCTATGCTTGTTTGTATATCCTGTCACATGTATAATGTTACAATTGTGTCTGTTTACTTTAAAATAATGTTTATTGTATTAGATTTTTAAAAAAGTGTCAAGTCTATCCTGATTAGCTGCACGTGAAAGATTCATGCTTCAAACTCTAATGTGACCCCTTCACAGAATTGACCACCAACTTCAGTAATAGCACTAACAACTATAGAGGCTGGTGTCAAATTACAAGCATGATTCTAACGCTGCATAGTGTTAGACAATGTTAGGGATGAGAGTTCTAAATTGGATAAATTAAATACAAATTTTACCTGAAATGAATTTAAAATGCACTTGTTTAAGCGAACAAAATATATATTAAGATTGTTATATTCCTGCTTTTTAATACACTTTTTTCCAATTAGGGAAAACAAACATAACAGGCCCCCTTTAAAAAAAAAACAAAGATGCATTCAGGGGAATTGAAGTCCGTTATGTCAACATTACATGAATGACAAGTGGTAGACTCGACTAACATCAGTCTGAGTAAAGTTACACCATCACAAGTTTACCCACAGACAGTAACAGATCACGTGTTCACCCCCTTTAGATTATCATTTTCAACCAATACCCGATTCCACATGGACCATAACAATGACAGCATTCAACTTTTTCCGACTCTAGGCCTGACTGACAACGTGTGAACAATAATGGTCCGCTGCACACCCACACCACATTTAGTACATTACACTACATAAAAACAGCTGATGTGTTCTAGGATCTGCCTCAGGCTCTCGTCGCTTTACCCAACAAATTCCAGCATAAAAGTGAGGTGCTCATATTACCTTAAATATCATGAACACTTAGACGTTTGTACACTTTGATTCATCGCTTATTAAAGATACATGAACAAGATAAGATGAAGGTGTGCTTGCCGCACTAAGAGGCAGAAGCTTAGTGGTAATTCGGGCAAAACATGCTGATGTTTTTTGCAGATATGTTTGCAATGGCCATTTTTACATGATGCAACAACAAAAAAAGACTTGGCAGTAAAACAGTTATGGTAATTTGAAGAGAAATATGGAGGTTTGTACCATATTTGAACAAAATGAATGAAAACGGTAAAATCAAACTCATTTTTAGAATGTCCCCAGTGTTTTATTGAGAACCCGTTAAAAAGGGAGTGGCTAATTGACAACAGTCAATCAGGAGGTTTCTGCTGTTAATTACCATGGCATTAGTGTATTTAGTGACTAACATTGGTACATAAAATACCAGCCAGTGCTTACAAAGGACATGAGGTGGGTATAGAGGTGTGTCCTAAAATAATTATAATACAACGGGAAATGAATATGTTCTGCATTGTTCTTTATCATTTTAGGTTACAAGTCATGAATATCAACTAGACAATTTCTCAGTGTGTTCAAATGTTTTATAAAATCAGATGTCTTAACTGAGATGCAATGATCATTACAATTGCAACTTTTGAAAAATGCTACTAATGTTAGTTTAAATATTATCCGTGTGGAAATAAATTATGAAACTATGAACTTTTCAATGATATTAAAATAATTTGAGTTGTGCCTGTATGTGAAGGGGTGTGTCTTGTAAATAAGGGGCGTATCCAGGGGTTAAATTCATGGTTTTAAAGGGTAAAAGTCTAACAGCAGCTTGGGTGGTGTGTTTGGCTGTTGTGAATATCCACTTGTTAATAAATATTGAACGAAGAAGAAAACATAAGTGTACTTCTGAGCCACTTTGATTGGCGGCATCATTACCTATTTCTGAAGAGAAAGACAAAGTTCAACTCATTTTGCTGACTATGTGCTTATATTAGTCACTAATACAAAGCTGGGGGAAAGATCATTAGCAGAAAGTAAAGGAAAATAAAATGTTTGTTTTTTTAAAGTTTGTCAATTTAATAATTGTCCATCCTCTTACTGAGACCACTAACATTAATCCATACAATTACATTGAGGAGCAAATGAAATAAGGCCCATTTACATTTTTTGAATTAACAAATGATCAACTTTTAAATTACATCAAATCTTCCTTCACAAGATGCTCCACACCAACTATCACAGTAAATGTGATTACAATATCCTCACAGAAAGTTCAGGGCATCTACTGGTACATTATACACATCAACAATGGTGTTAATTTCAACATTAAATGTTTGGAAAACAACAGTTATATGTATTATCAGTGCTTAACCCATTTAATAATGGCTTAGAATTGCCATAAGAGTCTGTGTGAGAAGGCAAAAAGACCTGAGAGACAAACCGATAAGAAAACAGACGGGTGGAAAGATTTTTCGCCAGCTGCTCTCAGGTTAACTGTGACAAATCTTGTTCTAATTTGGGCTGAAGATCCTCTGTAATCATCAGCAGGGACAGCATATGTGCTAAAGAGTCCAGATTTTTCAGAGCTCATCACTGCAGCCTGGAGACAAAATAGTTAACCTTCAGCTCTAATGGCTTCCTGGGAGTAAATTTAACTCGGCAGCTCTCCACTTGCACCGAAACCACTGGATCAGGCAATCATGTATCGGGAAAGGCATGAATAGCATTGATGCAAAGTCAATGTATTCAAATTAATAATGCGCACACACACGCGTGCTCACACACCACAAATGAAAGAAGCAATTAGTGCCTTTAAGGCCTCATTAAGGGTCAATTGGTCAAATGCTCCTAATTAGAGCTTAATGAAAGATAAAAGAGCTCAGCATGAGGCAGGGTAGAGCAAAAAAAACAAAAAGAATGTTGTACGGTCAAAGTATGACATTTCTGTTTCATTTTCTGCTTTTCGTTATTTTTTTTAAGTCCAGTTGGTAGGATAAGTCAACGTAAGTTTCTTTTTTCTACAAACTGAGAAAAATTGATAGGAAGAGAAATATTAGGAAAATAACAGTGGACTCAGTAACAAATATAAAGAAATATTGTAGTCAAACTGCTGCATTAGGTTCATTTCCTTCTTGGTCGTCACCTCCCACATTGGATTTACAATAACTCAATGCAGTGTTTCAAAGTCACACATTATGAAAATGGCATTTGATTGTTCCACTGATTTACAGCTCAGCCAGTGTTCAGAAACCAGTGCTGAGAGTATCCGTCTCAGTGGGGGTCTTGCGTGGGCTGGGTAAACTCTTCAGGTACTCCAAATGTCTGCGGGCCTCAGCCTGGTTCTGCCTCACGTAGTACACTACATACACAATGACCATGAAGAACCACACGAACATGGTCACCAGCATGGCTATATCCGTGGTCTTCCTCTGCATGCTACAGAAGTTCACCCCAGAATCCAACAGTTTGACCAGCGGCTGACCCGCATGCTCGCCCAGTGAGCCGGGGTCCTCCCACCTGCTGGCCTCGCCGACACCTCGCACAGAGCTCTCACAGATAATCCCGTTCACAGTCTCGGGCTCCAGGTTCAGAGTCTCCATCAGTTCCTGCAGGGCACAGTCACAGTGCCAGGGGTTGTGGTACAGGCGTGTCTTTGCACGGGTTGAGCCGAACTCCTCCCTGCTGGCCTGCCTCAGCTGGTTATGGGAGAGGTCCAGCAGGCGCAGCTCGGGGCCCAGGTGGCGCAGGGCCCCCGTGGCGAGCGAGTCGATGCGATTGTGCGACAGGTGCAAGTCACGCAGATGGACCAGGCCGCTGAAGGCACTCTCGGGGATGCTCCGGATGTAATTGCGTTCCAGGTGGAGGGACACGGTTTCCGGTGGGATTCCATCTGGGATCTCTCGCAGCCCGGCGTCCGAGCACAGCACCGTGGCCGTGTCCCACGCGCAGTGGCAGCCGTCCGGGCACTGTGGGGACACTTGGACCCACAGAGCCGAGAACAAGAGCGACGCACACAGCCATGAGTGAAGATCAAGTCCTCTACCTCTCCATCCCATTCCTCCTCCTCTACTGACACTGGCACATCTCTCCTCACACCAACCGGAGCACATCGCCTCACCATAGCCCCCTGACACGCGCCAGGTCCAGATCACACGGTCACACCAGCCGAATCTGACAGGATGAGAAAAATGGGGTCAGTGTGCAAGAAATGACTCTCTTTGTATGTCTCTCTGTGCAACGACAATGACAAATCTCATGGTAGATTATAATGCATTAGGAGGTGCTGGGGGAAAAATACACAACTAAATTAGCATTCCTGTATTGGAAAAAAAAAAAAGCGTCACGCACATCACTCATTTGGATACTCTCGAGCTCCTTGTTAGTAAGTTTGAAAGGAAATTGGACTTAAGATGAATCAGCATGTTTTATTGTGGTGATTACTTCATGAATCATGACAGAAGTGACAGTGATGATAGTTTGAATGATCTAATAAGGTTGAAACCCCCTCTTTGCTTCTGGGTTAAAAGGAGATAAATCCGTTGGCATGATTATCTGAAGTCCTCCCTGTGTCTTTCCTGGTGTATCCTCCCCGGGGCCCAAATTCAGCCTCAGAAGAAAAGCATCATATTACACTCATCAATACATGTTCATCTCTCATTTATCCCTCTATCTATTTTCTGTGATGCCATAGCCCCTTAATCATATATCGAGGGTGGCTGTGCATTGTAAGGATGGAGGTTAGGGGCGGGATCAATAGTCTGAGCATTGCCTGCTACACTATTAACAGCAGGAACATCAATCCTGCCTGTGTACCACAGTGCCAATAAGTGACAGTGCGAAGAAAATAGCCGTGGTCTGGGTGTTAGCAGCTGCTCAATTGGAAAAGTTTACAGACACACAAAAAAAGAAAGAAATCTGCATGGATTGTGTGTGTGCGTGTCCCTGAGCAAAGCCACAAGAGAACACAATATGTCTTGTATATATTGAGCCATTTCAGAGCCACTGAGTCTCATCTGTGTCAATCCTTGACTGTTTATTTGAATCTATGTGGGTTTCTATCCTGTTGTGTGTTTTCTATACCCAGACAATATGTTTGGAGGATACTGTTGTTCCAGGATAGAAATCACAGAGCACTCTGTGAATTTGATTAAAGGGACCGTCTTCCTAAATGTCAAGCACTCTCAGCTTCCTCCTTGTTTTTTTATATATATAATCCAATAACAACTATCATGTGTCTTAATTATACTGTACACAGTTCATGCTTCAGAAATAGGAGTGTCTTAGATTAGGCTACCAAAAGGTGACTGAGGAACATATGTGCCTGTCTCCTATTCAATTAAGTGATGGTTTAGTTAAACACTTAAACCCAAACCATGCAGCATACCAAATGTAGATACATACAAATTCCTAATTAAGAAAATATGTATCTGCTGCAGGAATAAGAATGGTAATGAGAAAGGTTGAAAGACAGAAATGGAGAAAGAAAATGCAGCTGACAGTGGTTACAGCTGATATTTTCACTTATATTTCCTTAAATATTCCTCCTTTATTTATTTTTTTTTTTTTCAAAAGGGCAAAAAGTAGACTTTGAAACGAAACTGCAGTGCCCCATGCTTGCTGTGTTCATCTTCTCTGTGCAATGCCATTTTTTCCCCATTGGATTAATCTGCATCGAGGTCCAATAATTTCTGATGAGATTTCATTCAGACAATAAATTACATTTATATTGTGGGAGGCGGGTTTACAAGACATCTGGCGACTTTTGTACGCAAACACTAGAAAGAAAGAAAAAGAATCCAAATCCAAATAAATAAATAAGTAAAATCCTTTCCCTGTGTAATTTTGCAACTTTCGCACAAGAAGCAACCAGATCTGCGAACGCTCACACGTTCAGCACTTTAAAGTTGAACGCAAACTGTAAAACGAGGCAGATCGCGGTTGGATGGCACACCTGGGAAACACCTTTAAAATACACTATTTAGTCAAACGACTTACCTGCCAGTCGGTTGTTTCCTGTGAAGTTTGGGTCCGTTTTTGCGGGCTGATGGATCTTGTCAGACTCCGTTTTGCAGTTTCCCGAAAGCGCACGAGACACGATCCACTCTCACGAGGGAAGTGTCGAGGATGAGATGAGGTTTGTCGCCTGAAGACGGCTCCATCACAGAGAGTCTCGCCGGCGGAGGGCAGTTATAGCAGTGGCAATGTGGGGCAAACTCTCTCTCCTCCCCTTCCTCCATCCCTCCCTCCCTCCCTCCCCCTCTCCCTCTAAACACATGAGGTGTGCCATCATCGCTTCTTCTTGCCCTCACATGGCATCAATCACGGGTTTCTGAGAAGAGACTGGGTGCCAACACAAGCTATTAACCTAATTACCTGTTGGTGTAATTAGATTCCCTTATCCCAGCAAAAAAAAAATTAAAAATCTGATTGAATCCCGTGCAGGCAGGCTCAATAACGACAAGACAACACAATAGCAATAACCAGAGATTTTATAGCGTACATTAAGAAGAAAAGCCACTGAACGTCGCCCTGTTAAAGAGAAATGTAATTTGCAGCTGTTACAGTTTGATAAATGAGACTGCTGTGAGAAGAAAAAAAAAAACTAAGTTAAAGGGGAAGATGCACCTCCTCTGATCACTCCCGTTTTGTCAAAAGCTCACTGCTGCTACACACACACATATACACACACATAATTTCCATATGAATGACAAGAGTGACACAAAACGGCATGCTGTGGAAAATGTAATTCATGAGGGTTTTTACTCCAAGAGCTGTACCTTGTCTTTGATATTCAAGCACAAGTACCAAGAGTACCTACAGCAAAGCCCCCAGGAGGAGGAGGATGGGGGGGCAGTCATGATGGCATCTCCTACCTGCTCCTCTGACTCCTCAGCCTGTCACTGAAAACCATGACATTTAAACTCTCGTTAAATATAATGCTGCAAGTGTATTGTGTTTTTATTTTTTTTGTTCTGCATTTTCAGTGACTTGATGGGTGATTTTAAGAGAAGTCGGTGCTGCGGACAAGGCTGTGATTTTTCCAGATAAAAAGGAAAAAAAAGAAAAACAAGTGACAAAAAGCTGTGTATTGAGAAAGGACATTAAGGATGAAAAAAATCCTGTCGCCTTTTCTGAGACAGAATAGCAATGATGATGGGTGAGAAGTTCAATTTTCAGAAAATGGAAATAAGTCTCGTCTTGTTTGTTTGTTTTTAACACGAGTTCATGCCTGTGAGCGCTGCTCAGTTCATGCTGATGACAATGTTGACAATGACAATGCCACTGGAAAAGCTGACTGCAGTGAAGCAGGTTAGCATCATCTGTTTGGTTTGACTGCGGTCCACTGAGGGGAAAACCAAATGAACCTAACATAGACTGGTAAACAGAAGTACACAGAGGGAAAGATCTGACAGCCAGTAGCAAAAAGCTGCTCCTGAACAAAAAAAAAGGGTTCTGATTAAGGATTCAAAATTAAAAAAAAATTAAAAAACACACATCAATTACATGTCCAATAGCAACCATTTCTGCCAGTGAAGGAGAGACTGAGATAGAAGGTAGTGAAGCGTTTTCTTGTAACTAGCTTGTCATTCTCTTG
The DNA here is from genome assembly GCF_963422515.1 of Blennius ocellaris. Lineage (NCBI taxonomy): Eukaryota > Metazoa > Chordata > Actinopteri > Blenniiformes > Blenniidae > Blennius > Blennius ocellaris. Next base: position 10,806,473 of record NC_137653.1, on the reverse strand, counting down.
GGATTGAATCCACTAACAACAGGTCAGGTTGGGGGCAGGTGTTCTGCTGAGCCATTTTTCCAGAGTGAGGCAAACTGGGACCTGCCGGAGCTGGAGTCGTCGAAAAATGCTTACAATGGAAGACTTGCACAAAGGTTTGGGTTGCTGCTGCTGCTGTGTTGTTAGAAACCCCCAATGCAGACGGAAATATCATCTCTGCTGACAAAACAAAGTATTGTAGGGAATGTTGCTTTGGAGGTAACTTGGGCGACTGAAAAGGAGTCCATGCTGGCTGCCTCAGTCTGAAAATAAATAAGCATAAACAAAAATACACAACAGGGCTTCTAAAACTTTTCCAAATACAGCCAGTGATTTCTCTGTGCATGGCAATCAGGCAAGTGCACTTGATCACGACTAAGCTTGAAAATTGTGCAACCAAGGGTAAAAGCAGTGGCAAAAAAACCCCGCAAATCAATACGTATTATGCTACAAGACACTTCTCTTCTCCTTTCAGTTTTAATGCTTCACGGTGTCTCCAATTACACTTTTGCTGTGGTCTTGATTCTGTTTGTCAGACAGGCGGCGGCTTCCAAAACACCACAGCAAAAGTTGGCAGCGACTGCGACCCGAGACATGCGACTGTAAAAGGCTGTCGCAAATGTGTATAGATCGGACTGAGACATTGGCTCAAGTCCAGTTAAATACAGAGGAGGATCAAAACACAGTGTGGTGTGTCTCACAGAAAGAGTATAGAATATAATGCATGAGGTAAAGTACCTTTCCAAAGCCCATTAAAAATAGCCAGTGCACCCTCAGCTAAAAGGGAAACAATAACTCAGCAGTTGAAACCTGAGACCAAATATAGATCAGATGATACAGAGTGAGCTTCATCGTTATGACCATGTCATACATCTGCAAAATCCACAACTATAAAGCATGTCCTGCTTGTGTGTGCACTTGCAACAGGAGTCAACCAAAGCATAAAAAGTTATCTGGTTTGAAGAAAGAAAGAAAAGATTTTGTCACTTAAGATTTAACAGCCTGCATCAGTGAAGGCAAATAAATGACTATACCAAAAAGGATGACAAATATTGGCTCCAAGCAACAACATATGTTTTGTCTTTTTCTGCAAAATGACACCTTTATAACTATAATGCACAGTAATGGAATCAGTCTGATGCATTATGCAGAGCAAGAGAAGCAGAAAGTCAGTCTCATGGAGAAGCAATCAGGAAGGAGTAACAGGTAGAGCTCTGGGGGGGTAGAAAAAGGGAGAAAATCTCACACCATTAATGGGGAAAATTAAAAACACGTCCCATGATTTTATTACGTGGAAATTGACTGTGCGACTCGTCACAGTGCCACTAACCTTGTCGCACAACTGCCTGCTGCACAGGACCTCCTCTTTGTGGCGTGGGGAAATTGAACGCCTCGGAATTAATCGGAGCTCATTATTGATGCTTTGATGTCGGAGCAGGTGGAAGTAGCCTCTGTATCCCTTTGTAGTGCTACCGTTAATGTCAGCACGCTGGAAATGAAGGCGCGAACCACCGTCCATGTGTCTATATGAATCAACCCTTGAAAGGCAAGGCCATGCTGTTCAGAGACTTTAAAGACATTGTTGCTGGTCGGTCAGATGGCAGCATATTACCTCGCCTGGGAGTGAAAAGCAAAGAGGTGTGAGCAGAATAGGGGGGGAAAAAAATGTCTCGGTTCACGGTTTTGTTCGGCTCAATACAGAAATGTCCACAAAAGATCAGGTTGTGATCCAAATGGTCTTTTTATTGCAAATGAAAACCCAAACATAGAAACATTTATGAGAGCAGGTACAGAGAAGAGGGACGTGAGTCAACACTATAATCCGGAGGGAAGTCTGTGTTGGCATATTGGTATTTAGGAGCTGATCCGATCTTACTTGGCTGCCATTTCCATACCCCCCCCCCCCCATTCTGGCGAGGCAGAACAAAACAACATTAGCCCCGACGTAATAGCAAACTAACATTTCAATCCTTGCTATTCTCTCTCAAGACAGAACAAAATGTGTTGTTTGCTTGCCATTTCAAGCCGCTCAACTGCTTCCGTTTGCAGGGGACTGGCCGGCAGCCTGCAGTGTCCTTCGGGCCATCTCTAGGACTCCTTCCTGGGTCTTGTTCCCGCCAATAAAGCCCCCGGCATGGACGAAGATACAGCCCTTTATCCCGCTGAGCTGGGAGAGCGCCTCGTCTCGAACACCGCGCCACTCTTCCAGCAGGGACAGCCTGCAACAGGAGCAGAGCGGGCCAACATGGATTACAGATGGACACAAGGAGGTCAGCTGCTCACTTCCTGCTGACTGATCTCTGCAAAGCACACCGTTTTGTTTACATGACTGCAGAACTGCACAAAACCTGGTTGGTTTTTTTTGTCGTTGTTGATTTCTTTAACATATTTTTTTTTACTCACTGTTGTGATGTTCAAAATAAATCTCAGTCCTTCCACCCAAATAAAAAAGATTAATTCTAGAAAAACAACATTAAAAGAGGACAATAAATGCATTTATCAATGCAATCAATCAAACTGCAGCACCCTGCAAAACATGCAACACACACACTATGTTTGCATGTTGCCTAGAATTGTGTGTCTGTTCATCAATATGCATTGTAACATTCAAATAAATTAATAAATGACATAAATCAATATCATGCTACATTGATACAGGAATTCAGTCATGGTTGAATCAAGTTCAGAGTCTATAAATTAACATACTTTTCTGAATAACAGGCTTATTTGTATAATGAGGCATCAATCAAAAAGAAACAGGCTTCAAATAATTCATATGCATTAGTAGTGTATCATGTCACATACCACATATCTTTGTAGTGTATAATAATGTATAATGTCCATGTAATGAACTGACACTTTATACTCTGCATTTTGCAGAGAATCTGCTAATAGGGAAAACAAAAGTCAATTTCTAAATCCTACTTGCTTGATAGTTCATAATCTTATTTTGTTTTCAAGAACATATACCACAATCCTGCATGATCCAACCATGAAGACAATTTATTGTGTTTCTTTGTGGTTAATGACACTGGAGTGAATAAGTTTAGTTCTTTAGGAAAACAATTCTTATCAGGTTTCAATTTCAACCAAACTCTACTTTGAAATGCTGAGTGGATTTTACTTACTTCACTCTTTTCCACTCCTTTAGTAACCCCCAAAGTTCAAGGCTACAGAGATCGAACCTGCAACATTCTAATTGAGATGCTACCTGCATGACCGACCTTAACTTTCCAATTTTTCCATTTTATTGTCAATCTCGGTGATCATTTGTGAATTATCTCATACAGCTCTCTTTGTGGCGTTTACTTTAGTTTGAAAATGAACTATAATAACTTTAAAGCACAACTTTTGAAGGCATTGGAAAATGCGAAGTAGTCATTTCCTTAATTACTTCTTCGTAGTTTCACTTTAAAAGTTGAATCACATTCACTTCAGAGTTCATGACTACAAAGACATGAACAAGATTGCTGCCATTGAGGGGGAGCGGCAGTTCCCCTGGCATAAAGCACCTCCACAATCAGCCCCAGCAAATAGACCAATGAAAATCACCTTTATTCTTCCCCATCTGTGTGGAAAATCACACATCGGTACAATAGCTGGGGAGCCACACGGCGCCAGTGTTGTCAACAGGCAATCTTACAAAGTGGGGAAGAGATTGGCTCTGCGAGGGTTTATGAGCTGACCCCGACAAAGTGCATCTGGATGCAACAGTGGAGGCTGGGAATTCATAAAAATGTAGAGCAGCTCATTTACCACCTACTGCATGGAGCATACACGTCTGTCAACAGTCTGGCACATCATTTAAAACACATTACCAGTTACCCTCAGTCTTGTGTGTCAGTCTTGCTTTGATGGGGTTATTATCTCCATTATTTCAGTTCTTCTGAAGGCAATGTTATATGTAGTAATGTTTCATTCGGATTTGAATCCAATTCAGCACTTCGTTGCTCGCCTTTCACTGCTTTGGAAATAAGACTTTAAAACTGTCTAAAATTCACTAAAAGCTGCAACTTTCTTTGAAAATGTCACGCCGACCTCAGGCAAATCTTTCTCGCCGTCACATTCTTGATGAGTATTGGAACTATACAGACGAGCATGTCTGAAATACAGCGACACGGTTGTCAAACAAAGCTGCAATCTGAAGCCAGTACTTTTTGTTTTACTCTAAAATTTCCCCGACACCCTTTGCCTTTGAAGATCAACTGCGCGGCATCCTTTACAGCGGTAATACTTGGGAGTGACGGCACCGTCGATGAGTGGCCGTCACACAAAAGTCAGCCAAAATGTACACGTTTACTGAAACATGTGATTACTCTCCGTGTCATTATCTCAAGTCTGCACAATCTTATGCCTATTAGGTCCACCCCGATACAACCTGGGGAGAAAAGCATGGCAAACCATAATCCCTATTAAAGAAGCAGCCAATCGATAGCTCCACAGTACGGCTGGAAAACGAGCTCAGAGGAAAAGGTCAACAGGGCTGGTAATGAGGGAGAGAGTGGGAGGGGGAAGACGGTTGTTGTTATGACAGGCCAGGAAGTCGTCGTTTTCAAGATGACCGCTCTAAAAATAGAATCACAATTAGCAAATTAACCACCCCTGGGAAAAGACCCAGAACCACCAGCGGACCTCTGCTGAGAGACAGTGGAAGTGAGCGATCATAAGAAAAAAGGTTTCTATAGGGAAAATTAAACGACTGATATTCAAGGCATTATAGATTTATCAGTGTTATACGGAGCTTATACCTCCGAGTCAGCCTTTCGCTCCAAGAAAATAACAAGTGGCACTTGTATGTATTCATGCTTTAGGTGCTGAAACATCCTGCTGCTTGACAACCCGTATAAATAAACTCCATCATTTCTGAGCTCCACACTTCACACACACTTCCTTTTAAACACAGGGCGTACTGAAAATTTGGCCAACTGATATTACAAGGGGACCGAGCGATATAAAGGAGAAAAACATGTATCATTTCAAATGAAAAATACCTTGAATTAGCTCAATTTCATCACTTCCTCACATCTTCAAGCTAGCTTTTATCAAGAATCTCATTTTTTGCTTTTGAGTATTCGATTGATGAATCAAAACTATACAATTTTGCTCTTATTTTGATAATCAGAGAAGAGCAATCATTTTTATTCAACACAAAAAAAAAAATCATGACCACTTGAGCTGCAGCAACTCATTTATAAGAATTGTAAGCCTTACATGATCCTGATTTTTAAGTATGCAACAAGTAAATGGATATGAACAGAAGTGTCAGAGGAAATTGTTGACACTTGCACTATAGACAGTTTTTATGTTTGGATCCCCTCCTACCACTACCAGGATCTTGATTGCACAACCAGGAGGAAACTACAACCAGAATAGCGAATAAATGCTCCAAAAATGGGTGGAAGAAAAAGTCAACGCTGGACAAAACTTCAACAAATACCCATCCCATATTGCAAAAAAGATATTCTGAGACTGAAATAAAGCGTCAGGCTCCCTCTGGTACAAAATTCCTGACAATGACTCAAAGAAATAATTAAATCTTAGGATTAACAAGGCATTTCACAACTAAATGGGTGGGGATAGTAGCTTGGATGGGAGGTTTCGGGTCTTTAAGTAAACAAAGACCATACCACACATGCAGCAGCACAAATGGATGAATGGAAAGGAAGAGATGAGCTTTCGGCTGGCAAGAATTGAGCATTGACTGAAATCCAATTGATAACCTTTAGTAGGAGCTGATATCTGCCAGGGCAGGAAAGGCTTGTACAACCTTAGAGGAGCTTGGATGAATTGTAATGGAGTGGCAGAAACAACCAGAAGACAGGAGCAAAAAGCCATGGCATGGCTCCAAAAAAAAAAAAAAAGGATTGCTGCCATTGCCTTTGCGACCAAAATAACTGATAGATGCCAAAATGCACTTCCTTTTTCCACAATGTTTATTATGAAGCAACTTTGACTCTTTTAACATTTAAATGATAGAAAATCAGCATATTTTTATACAATTGCACTGATAGTTTAACTAGTGCAGTTAAATTCTTAAATATGTCAAGTTGTGAAAGAGAACTTGGAGGTACATTAATTACTTTTTTGGTACTTCATCAGCAAAGTCAATCAAAAACAATATAAAAAAAAAAGTTAATACAAACAAATTAGTACGAAGCATCAGTTTGGGTCCTAAAACAAGTTAACAACAGAGAACCGACTGTTTGTCCTGAAATCGAGGTTTATGTTTCTAATCCAGCTCATGCTGCAGTCAACCTAGCATATTATCCAGAACATCTCCCAGGAAAAAAAGGACTCTCCACACTCCCCTCTTGCTTCAACCTGCACACATTTCCTGAGCAATGTGACGCTGATAAAAATAGACCTTTCCCCCCCCAGGTACAGTAGCAGGGACACAGGCGATAACGACACCCCTTTCACATAGTCGGCACAAGCCTACTGGGAGGAAGCAGGCCACCTAGAGAAAGAGCCATCTGGAGCTATGTTTTTTTTTTTTTATCCATTTCCCTGGCCACTGCTCTTACGTAGCACCACACCAAGCAGTGGGTTTGCATCAAATTAAATCTCTGACATGACCATAAACAGGTGTGTGTTCTGACTTGCAAGCGCAGCCACTAGATGAGAGTCGATAGCCGAGTGGAAAGAAGTCTAATGGAGGGATTGAGACGAAAGAGGAGCAGGGGGGTGTGTGAAAGGTGAAACAACGAGATAGGGGAGACGGGGCGGGGGGAGGGAGGGAATAGGATTAATGGGAGAAGTGCAAGACAGATAAAGAAAAAAAAAAGTGATGAAATGGAAGACAGTGATTATGGGACAGAGACAGAAATACTCTACACAAGAGAGCGATAGAAAGAGGCAGAAAGAGGAACGACTAATGGGAGAGCCAGGAGAAAAGAGAGCTCACGGAAGGAGGTGAAAATAGAAGGTGTCTAACAGAGCGCTTACTGGTCAGACCAGGAGTGAATCAAAAAGCATTTCCATCTTCTTCCTGTGTCTGTGAGCACGATGTGCTCAGGAGGTCCCCTGCTGCTCTCAAGCAAGCCACAGAGTATCAATAATTAGATGTGTCAAAGCCAGAATAAAACCACAAGGGCACGGAATGTCAGAGGTAATGAGACATTTAAAGAACATGTTGGTCAGGTGGACTTGTAGCTTAGAGACCCTCTGCTACGACAGGGAGGTCTCAATCCTAACAGAAGGTAGATCTGACATCGATTCCACACCAAGATGCCTTGAGAAGGACAGCAGCAAGGATGGCTTCTCGAGCAGAAACAGATGCAACGCATGCCTCATACACACAGACAGAAACTATAACATTAAATATGTCACTGACCAGCCCAAAAAATAATAAACAACTGTACATTCCAGATAGTTTCAAGATGTCGGCTTTATTTCTTCCTCTGTAAAAAGATGATGCTTGGGGACAACAGAGCTAACTTATTAACTTGTGGGCGCATAACTGAAAAAAAAAAAAAGATGAATGCAGAGGGTTTTTTTTTTTACACAGATGAAGATTGGAAACTATTTATTCAACTCAAAAAGATGAAAGTTTGGAGAAAATCACTGTTCACGGAATAAACTTTAAACCCTTCAGCAGACAAAATGCACTGAAAAATTCCCGACTGATGCAAAGCAGCAACAGTCTCTCATCAAAAACATGCAAGAAATGACTTTCACTTAAGACATAATGAGCAGCCCGGGCCTTCACAGCGCCTGCATTATCTGGCATTTCTGCCCCAACAACACTGTGAATTAATGACAGTCATAGAACACAACACAAAATAAATGTGTTGAACATTGATATAAACCAGTGCGCTATGAAAAGGCAATCTCAAACACAATTAAAAAAAAAAATTAAACTGGAATATGTATTGAGAAAAACCCATGCATGCACCGGGAGAACATTAGAGCTGTATGCACAAAGCATCCCACCCCTAAGATTGGACTCGAATCAATGATACTCTCACTGTGACCTAAGAGTGCTACACCATTGCACCACTATGTGAGTCCATGGCATGCCATACATGAACATATTTATCAGAAGAATGCACAAGTTGCATCAAATATTTGAACACCAATTAAAAAAAAAAAAAATCCTTGAAATCATTGAGATGCACTAGCAGCGCATGATGTCACATTCTAATATGATGTGGAGTTGACAGTGAATGGGTATTCAACGGAGTAATTTGCAGAGAATTACTCCCCCAGTGACACACAGGCACTGTGGCTGGCTGCTTTAATCTGTGAACATGGGCGTCAAAGCAGCGCTGATCTCTGTGACGCACACGGCCCGCCTGCGTCAACATCAGGCTTGCTGATACTATCCGATGCTGAAAATTGAACCACAATTTTTGTAAAGGTTCATATTTTTCATCCCTCGTTTAAATTTGCGCCGTTTGCCATCAGACGAGGCATGGAAGTGTGTGGATTTTGTAGGAATAGCTGAACACCACAGAATGTTGTTTTCAGGCTTTTACTGAGCTTTTGAAAATTAAAAAAAAACAACTGAGCGAAACTGTATTTAAGATTAAATCTGCAAATTACTGAAGTCCCTTCTTTCCCCCGTAAAAAATGCCTCCAATGTGAGAAAAATTAAAAAGCATCACAGATCTCACAGCTGCAGGTAGAATTCCTTGACAATGTCAATGTTCAATGTCCAATGACAATGTCCTTGACACACATCAAAAAAAGCTTTTCCCTCAAATAAATGGTTATTTAGAATAAAGACGTCTCCCTGAAAAAATTTAGAGGCATGGGTTAAGTCAAATAATAATTACTCTCTTCAAAGACTGATGGAACGCTACAATTTTGCTCCTGAGGGGGAAAAAACTAATAAGTCTCGAGTCTGTCAGACAGTGAGGTGGGATTTAAATATACGTTGTGTAAAGACCAATTCATCACGCAACTACCACGTGGGGAAAAAAAACTGAGCAGATTCTGATTTAATCATGGACACAATTAAGTGCAGTACTGATGAGAATGTGACGGAGGACGTGAACTAGACAAGGTACACTTTCGTTTTCACTTCATAACATGAACATGCAAACACAAGTCAAGACTCATGGGAAATTAATGAATGACGCAAAGAAAAAAAATGTAAAGACTTTGTCAGTCTTTATTCCCCAAAGTAATAACTGCTTTCAATTTCACACATCCACAAATTGCAGTGGAAAATGTTCTTTAAATCAGAATCCTTGTCGGTCTTGGCCAGACATATTAAATTTACCTTTAAATGTCATGTGCATCTTTGGAATGTCCCTGTGTTTTGTTTTTTTGTTGGGGGGGGGGGCTTAGCACTTCAGTTTAGAGACACTGTACAGTAACGGTTTTACAACATAGACTTTAAACCTTTAAATGTACAATATATGACATGTTCATTAAATGTTCCTGATGAACTATCGGAATACACAGTCCATCTGTGATTGTACAGTCTCGCACAGAGTGACACAGCTTAACACTTCTAATATTTGAGTAGAGTTAGCCACAAGCTAAGCTGAGAATAACCACAGCTGATATAATGTGCCAACACTCAAATCTCTCATGTAAACAAGCAAGAGCTATAAAGGAGAAACCAGGGTACATCTTCCTCGAGATATGAGAGGAATTTATCCACTTCTGATCTATATATTCTCACAGATTGAAGCAACTTCATCAGCAGGCCAGAGAAAAAGTGAAATATATCTGAACCTTATGTAAAGCAGAGCTGCCAACTCTCAAGCATAAATAACAACGCTAATCTATTTCTCAAATATTAACTTCAAATGCACACATTGCCTTATGCCATGCTCTATTTTTTTTTCCTGCTATACGCAAACTTTCATGTACTTACATCAGGTTAAAATTTGATTCAGGTTTCCTCCAGGGACTCTGCTTTCCTCACAGTGCAAAAACATGCATCTGAGGTTAATTAGTGACCGTAAATTTCCCTTAGGTATGAACGCGAGTGTCTGTGGTTGTCAGTGTTTGCCCTGTGATGGACTGGCAACCTGTATCCTGCCCTCACCCATAGTAAGCTGGGATCTGCTATAGCACCACGCAACCCTGGACAGGATAAGCTGTACAGAAGATGGATGGATGGATCTGATTCTAATCCCATTTTTGGCAGGAATAAATTTACAAA